>NC_092876.1:437365766-437695278 GCF_028372415.1 Notamacropus eugenii | reverse complement strand
CCAGCTAGTCACAGAAATGTGAGGACTGTCATTACTAATTACTAGAATGGCCCAATCAGAAGATCCTGCCCAGGGGTCTATGTATTGGGACATTGTCCAACTCCACTTTGATAGAAAATATATATTTTACATCTAAGTGTGGGAAACTAAGTGAGTCTTACCTCCAATACACATGCTCCCTCTAAATAAATATGTATTGCTTATATCTGGGGACTTTGATGAGTATAGAGATGCAGAACTGGAAAAAAAAATCATATTTTTTTGTATGTGGGTTTTATCTTTTGCTGGTATAAAGGAGTAGGGAATTGCTCATTTTTCCTTTATTAATTTTGAGTCACTGAAACTCAGTTTGTTGAATTAGATTCAATATTAGTCCTTTGCCTATAGTCCCTTTGAAGCCCTGGGAACTTATTAGCCTACAGTGGGTTTTAAAATGAGATTCCCTCCCCCATTATCCCTTAGCTTTCTCCCTCATAATTCTTCATATTAAATGCTAACAGACCACATTTCATATTGGCCTGCACTATTATTTATTGTTCAATCTTATCACATGAGTGATTTCACATGCTTAATTGCTATCCTATTGTTTGACTACTCAGTGGTGATGGGAGGGAGGAGGAGAATTTAGAACTCAAAATTTAAAAAGAATGTAAAAAAATAATAAGAAATTCAGATATTAAAAATATTATCACGTGAGTAGGTCCTGTCTTCTGTCTTTTACATCCAAAGTCTGCTGTATGTTATTTCTGTATTCTCCACAATACCCCACATTACCTCGAGCAAAGACCAAGAAATACTTGAATGATGGATCCACATGGAAAAATAAAATGGTTCTTCTCCATTAGTTTCTTTTGTCACTCCTCAACCTACTAGCCTTTGTAATGGGAGCGTTCCGAAGAGAGGCAGGAACCTCTACTAATAGCTGTTTCATCAAATTCTCTTTCTCTGGCCCTGCAACTACCAAAAAAAAAAAAAATGTAGTTCTGGGAACTCCTAGTACCCCAGGTGTATGAAAGCCAGTAAAAATAACTGAGTGTTTCCACCAGCCTTGCACCCTCCCACATTTTTTCAGAATTTGAATAGAAAACACTCCTCATCCTACCTTTAAATAAAATTCTAATCTGCAGGATAATCACACTTGTCATGGCCACCAGGTGGCAGTGTTTATCCAGGGCACAGTCTACACAATGATCATTCAGACATCCCTGATATTTAGGGTGCCTTCACCCTCTCTCTCCTTTCCTCCATCTCTCCATTTTTAACCCTTACTCCTTCTCCCTCTGTCTCGGTCCCTGTGTATCTTTCTCCCTATCTCTGTCTCCTCTCATTGTTTTTCTTATGATTTCTCCCTTTTTTGTCATTTCTTCTGTCTGGTCTCACCATTCTGTCTCTATCTCTGTATCTCTGTCTTTCTGTCTCTCTGCTTTACCTCTTTATCTCTGTTTTCCTTTTTTGCCTATCCATATTTCTGTCATTCTCTCTCTAGGTCTCTAACTGGGTCCCTGTCTCTCTGTCTGTCTCTGTTCTCTGTGTCTTTCAGTCTCTGTCTCTCTCACTAGTCACTGCAGCATAACGCAGGGGCGTCTGAGGGTGGGAATAAAATGGAAGCGATATAAGTGGCCTTATCAGAAGGACCAATGACAAGCTAAGGCTTAAGCCACATCTAGGAAACATTCAGAAATAACAGAGAGTAATCTTCTGATACCTCCAGACCTGAAAGATTAAAGATGAATCATTGATGACAGAACAACAAAACCTGAAGCATTTATTAAGTGCTTACTGTGTTCCAGGCACTGTGCTAACCACTGGGGATATAAGGAAAGGAAAAAACACAGTAAAAATCACTCAGTATCTAAAGTTCTAGGTGGGTCTCTTTCCTAATGCTTTCAAGAATTGGCACATAGCTACTGTCCAATCTACACATATTCCTTGTTCACGAATGTCCACAGTGTCACCATCTTACTCACAGTTCTACAGAAGGACAATAGAATGTGCACTCATTGAACGTAGGGACTGGTTTTTTTTGTCTTTGTGTCCTCAGTGCCTTGGTCAGAGACTTGTACCTGATGGGCACCTAACAGTGTTTCTGAAATTGAAGTAGATTGACATTTTGACATGCTATTTGTGACAGGATACCTTTCTTTAGCAAATTCCATATCATATGCAAGATATTTTTCTTAGCACTCAGAAAATCAATAATATAGTTTGGTTTATTAGTAGTGAAGAGCTAGAAGGGCAGGGAGGTAGCATTTTGGATAGAGCACTGGGCCTTGTCAACAGGCAAACACAACAGCACAGGACTGATATGAAAACCAGGTTTATTACAAGAGAAATGAACAAGCATGTGGAACCCAAAAGGTTCCCAGCCTTTACAGAAGTTTATATTTTTATTATAGCAGGACAATGGGAGGAGGGGATAGCAGGAAAAGGCATGATGTGGAAGGAGGAATGGTGCAGCGAAGGTGGGAAAAAAAGCCAAGACCACCCCCACAAGGAGGAGCAAGGTGATGACAAAAGCTTCATTCTTTAGTCTTTAGAACTGCTAAACTATGAAGATAGAAGGGTCTGCTTATCTGCAAAGGATCCCAGCTGCACAAGCATCATCCCAAAGTGGCACAGACTGGCTGGTGCCTGTCTTGCCTCTCAAGGACACATAGGGAGTCCAGCTTGTGGGGCAACAACAAATTATGTCAGCTCAGGGGTGCTTCATTCTTGACATATTCAGGGCCCCATGCATACTCTGGGTCCAGAGTTCCTGGAAATATGTCAACTTAAAAAGACAAGTTCAGGGGACCCCTTAACAACCCTTAAAACCTGGAGTCAGGAAGAGTTAAAAATCTGACACCAGAAACTTACTAACTGTGTGACCCTGGGTAAGTCATTTGTAGCAGCAAGCACTCTGGCATACACAGGGAGGACCTGTTGTACAGGTTCTTAGATCTGAATTTCTAAAAAGAAAGCAATTTTTGAGGGGTCAGAAATCTGCTTTAATTGCATTCACCATCAGAGAAAATACAAACATAGAAACAAAGACCAACAGACAGGGCTTCTGTCTGACCATAAGCAACATATACATTACAGTTCAACAGGCAGATCCAACTGTCTGACCATTACATACATACAAAATTACCAAAGAGAGGAGCACCAGCATCTGGGTTTTCAAAGGGGGCAGGGGGCCTCCTTAATGACTACCCAAAGTCTCATCTGGCACAGGAAACTTCTTCCAAGCCCCCAAAGCAAAGCCTCACCTCAGAGTATATGTACACTTTTCAGAGTCAGGGTCTTCATTGAAATTAAAAAAGCTCCCCTTAATGGGCTTCAGGTGAGGCCTATTAATGGGCAGGGAAGATCTTTAACTAATTGTTTGCTTCAGTTTCCTCATCTATAAAAATGAAGAGAAGGAAATGGAAAACCACTTTAGTATCTCTGCAAAAGAAAGCCCCAATAAGGTTATGGAGTGGAACACAGCTTGAAAACCACTGAACAACACCTACAAAGTGGAGGGCAGAGCATAGGGGAGGTGAAAAAGCAGGAACTTAGTTTAAATCCATTATTTAATTAATGCAAGAGGTTCCTTTGCAAGTCAAGATCCCAAGCTCTTCACCTGTTGTGATTCTTATCTTATGTATTTCTATCCTTAGAAAAAGGATCTGTCCAATGTACCAGAGGCTTCTGTTGGTTTGTTCTTAAAACCTTAGCAGACCTACTGAAGTACTCAGACTGAAATAATCATCCATTATTTCATTCTTACTGCATGACTGGTTCACTTGTCCTTCCAATTAAATGCGCTCTTAATAATGTCTTTTATACCAATTCTTCTGCTCATCATTAATTATTGATACTGTACCAGGGGCAGCTAGGTGGTATAGTGGATAGAGTGCTGGACTTTGAGTCAGAAAGACCCAAATCTGATCTCAGGCACTTACTGTGTGAACTTAGGTAAGTCACTTAACCTTCATCTGTACAATGAGGTCAATAATAGTACCTACCTCTTAAGGTCTTATGGGGATTAAATAAGATTATATTTGTAAAGTATTTTATAAACTTTAAAGAGCTATATAAATACTAGTTCTGTTACTGCTATTACTACTGACAAAAATATTTGCTATATATCTTTCCACTCCTGTTTTGGGTTAGTTGTAATTTGGATTCTCTAGTTCATAGAATCCCTAGCTTTCTTCAAAGTTTATCTCAAGATCCACCTTCCACACAAGACCGATCTTGATCACCCTAGTTACTAATAACCTTTTCTTGATATTAATTTGTATTAACTTTACCTCTGTTAACTTTGTCTTCCCCCCACTCCCACCCTCACCCCCAACAAGGGAATATAATCTACTGAACAGGAACTATATATTTTGGTTTTTGTATCTCCAATACTCAGCATAATGTCTGGCACTTAGTAGGTGCTTAATAAATGCTTATTAGAGGAATAGATGGATGATGTTGATAATTTTCTATTTTATAGTCTAGGTCTGTCATTTTACTTGGTGCAGGGAATTCCCAGTATGAAAACTCCCTCTACCAACATAGGTCAGCTACTGGTCTGTAATAGAATCTTGGAAATTGCCTGAGCGTTATTCAGCTTGTTTGTGTTCATGCAGCAAGTACATGTCATAGAATGGACTTAAAACCAGTCCTCTTGACTTCAAGACTGTCTTTCTATTGTATCATGCTACCTCTCAAAACCAATGATAAGCAGAATCACTTTTGTCCACTGTCAGATTTTCAGAACCAGTTTTTAAAGCAGATCTGGCTGAAGTTGCTATACTCATATGCGCTCTCTGTTTCTTGTTTGTAATCTTTCTTTTCAATGACTTTTTTACTTTATTTTTTCTCCACTCGCTCAATGATTTGACTGCATATGATAGGTTGAGAGTTCTTGAATCAGTAATAAATCTATAGCCTCCTGTCTACTTCAATAGGGTTGTAGTGGGCAGAGAAGATGCCTGTTCCTCCCACTGAGTTGAGGCTGGACCAGACCCTCTCTTCTTACCTGGCTCATTTGGAGCCAGCCCCAAAAGAAAGAGAGCTGAGCACACCATGGAGGGCTGACATGGTGGGAAACCAGGCACATTTCCAGACATAATCTAATGGGAATGGTCGAGTAAGAGAAAGAACCATCAACATGATGGAGGAGTTTCCAGGGGATGGTGGCAGGGAGGACAGCAAGTAGATTTCAGTGAACATTGGAGGAAAGGCAGTAGAGTTGGTGGCAAAGACTGGGAACAAGAATAAAGGCAGTTCAAATTGGGTACAAAGGGGGTACTGGCCCTAGGAAGCAAGGAAAGGTCAGGTTGCCCTGCACTGGCCCACGACCCACAAACAGTAATATACTCAGGCTTCTTGGGACTTCACCTACTGATGTTGTAAATCTCTTGTAGAGATTTCAAAACATACCACAAAAGAGTGAGCGGAGGGGGCTCAACTTGAGGTGCACTATGAGGCACAGGGATAGAGCACTGGGCCTCAAGTCAGGAAGACCTGAGTTCAGATCCCACTTCAGACACTTACTAGCTGTGTGACCTGGGCAAGTCACTTTACCTCTACCTGCTTCAGTTTCCTTAACTGTAAAATGGGAATGATTGTACCTACCACATAAGGCTGTTCTGAGCACCAAATATGACACATACTAGACTCCTAATAAATGTTTATTCCTTCCTTTAACACTTCTCTTGTATTCTTTATATGCATTATTAAGAAGTTGTCTTAAGTTCAAATTTCTTGATGGCTTTAGTTTGTTGCAAGTGGGAAATTGAATACCCCTTAGCAGCTAAGTGGCTGCTGTAAATAAAGTGCCAGGTCTGGAGTCAGAAAAACTCATCTTCTTGAGCTCAAATCTGGCCTCAGACACTTACTAGTGACCCTAGGCAAGTCACGTTACTCCCGTGTCTCAGTTTCCTTTTCTGTAAAATGAGCTGGAGAAGGAAATGGAGAACCACTCTAGTATCATCACCCAGAACACCCCCAATGGAGTCAAAAAGAGTCAAACATGACTGAAAAAACACTGAACACCAATAAAATGAGACACATCCTGATGTGGAGAGTATTATTTCTTTAAAATTCCTCCAATAAAAGAATGTGAGTCTATGTCCCTTCAGAGCAGCTTTGAGTCACAAGCCACATGGTCAATTTCTTTTTTCATGATGTTACTCCATGCTTGCTACAACTCTTCCTAAAGAAAGTATTTACGATACAAAAATGTGAGGATCTTGAGTAACCTCCTAGTCTTTGGATTCTTTCTCTCTTTTTTTTTTGATACAAAACTCTTATTTTTCAACAGTTTTAGCTGCCTAATCTTGTGCCCGTGTTTACAAGATCACTATCTCAAGGTATAGATAGATAATTTGAAAGATCATTTAAAGTATTCCAAAATATTCTTCTGTGGTTCTATCCTCTGAAATAAATATCTATAAAGATGCATAAACTATAAGTATCTTATTATTTTTTTGTTTTATTTTATTCTTTATAAACACTATCAAGTATCCCCTAAAATTAATGTCTTATGTTTGGGAACACAATTAAAACAACATTGTCAACTACTGTATTTATTCTTCCAAAGAAACCTGTGATCCATACTTTGAATCATTTAGCTGCAGTGACTGGATTCATTTATAGTAAGAACATTGATTTTTATAAATATGTATTTATTTACTTTTAGTTTACAACACTCAGTTCCACTAGCTTTTGAATTTTAAATTTTTCCCCCTCCCTCCCCTCCTCCTTCCCCAAGATGGCCTGCAATTGGATATAGGTTCTATATATACAAGGAAGGTCAATGTCAATGTTTTTGTTCTGACCTATTAAAGTCTCAATTTGTTGATCACTGGACTAAAGATTACACATTAAGGGTATACCATGATACTTTGGTGAATCCGTGATCTCGGAAATGTTTTTTCCCCCTCCAAGGATGAGGATCCCCATCCATTCATGCTTTCTCATCCTGTATAATTCTTCTCACTCTTCCTGTGATTCTCCACAGGATATTTGCCCTACATGTAAAGGATCACCCAAGTTGTGCAACTACCAAAGGAGCACGTAGGTCATCCACCCACCCATTATCCTTAGCTCCTGCTATGTGACCAGTTGACTTCCTTTTCCGGTCATATATTTCTTTGATCATGTCTTTTATGTTGCTTTTCTTGGGCAAACCTTTGTTGGTAGTAGGTTGCAACCTATCTATGCCTACCCTGCTCCTCTCCATTGCTCTTTGTAAATGTCAAGATCGAAATGATTCAGTTCCTCCTGTCCATTTATTAGTCACTGGACAAGGATTTTACATTTAGATACTTTTATCCAACAACTTAATGTTTATAAATAATCTGACAAGGGTATTTTCCATCTTTCCCTTTTCTATCTCCTCATTTATTGAAGAAGCAGAAAGAGGACCTACAGGACTGAAGACTATTTGTGAGAGTTTTTTCTCTCTGTTTCATAGTGTCCTGGGAAAGGATTCATTTTGATCTGGTATGAATGGAACACTCAAGGGGCCATGGTATTTGTGTTAAGGGCTGCTTTTATTGAAGATATCTTGGAATTTAAGGCGAGAGCTCCCTCTTAAGGACCGTGTTTTAAATCCAATTCACATTGCTTGGCTAACAATAAGTGCTAGCCTAAGTCGCACTTAGTGGTCATTGTTTGGGTCCAGATGGTTCAGAGTCAATGTAAATAAAAATCCTTTATGTTTTGGCCAGAAATCCTAAGGGTCTTCCCCTCTTAGATTGATTTTTTTGACTAGGTAAAAGAGGGCATGCTCTGCCTCAATTCTTTCCTAGCCTTAGTCACTGAATGGACATTACCTCAGTCTAACTGAGACCTGTTAAAGACCTTAGTTTAAAAAGGGCAAGGTCTCCCACTCCATCCAGGGCCATCTTTAATCATCTTGATCTACATCTTGCCCTTGAACCCAGATGCCTCAGGAGGAGAGAGTGGGGTTGGTAACTTTGCGCTCACTTAAATTCAATTCACTTTCGTGTCATGGCACCACATCTCTGATGTTATGGTCTTTGAGAATGAAGGACAACAACCTCTGTGAGCAGTCGTAGGAACTGCCCCACTGGGGATGCAGCTGGAACTGGCCAGTTGAGCAACACAGCTCCATATTTCTTTGTTTCTTTCTCCTCCTCCTCCTCCTCCTCCTCCTCCTCCTCCTCCTCCTCCTCCTCCTCCTCCTCCTTCTCCTCCTCCTCCTCCTCCTCCTCCTCCTTCTCCTCCTCCTCCTCCTCCTCCTCCTCCTCCTTCTTCTTCTTCTTCTTCTTCTTCTTCTTCTTCTTCTTCTTCTTCTTCTTCTTCTTCTTCTTCTCTCTGTCTCTGTCTCTGTCTCTGTCTCTCTCTCTCTGTCTTTGTCTCTGTCTCTGTCTCTCTCTTTCTCTCTCTCCCTCTCTCCCCTTTCCATTCCCTCTATCCACATGAGGCAGCCCCTATATCATTCTAAGAGAGGCCTCTCCTTTCCAACTATCTATCCATATAAAGGACTCATGCTTGTACCCTATCACCCACTTGGAGCAGCTTTTCACCAGTTGAGCCAGCTGTGCTAGGCTGATTATTCTATGCCTGTGGACCAGTTCTACTCCAGCGCTATCATGCATGCCAAAGTCAAAGAATTTCTCACAAAATGACTAGTTTAGTGGAGACTGGACATTTCAGGTACGTTAGTTCTTGGAAAGTAGAGGTAGACAGTAGCTAGAGCTATCTTTAAAGTCTTTCCATCAAAGTGGAGCCTTCCGGAGCTTGTCTCCCATTGGTGTCAGTTTGAAAAACTCAAGGTCATCTCCATGTCACAATGCGACATCAGAATAACACTTTTGTGGGCAATGAAGAAATTAAAGCTGTTAATTTAAAGTTGTGAGGTATTTGGGTAGCTCTATGATTCTTTGACAATGCATGTGTGTATATATATATATATATATACATATATATATGAATACATACACACATATATAGGTATGAGTGTATGTGTGTATATATATGCATATACATATACATACACATGCATATATATGTACATTTATATACAAATATGTATGCATGCGTGTGTGTGCGTGCGTGTGTGTGTGTGTGTATTATACGTACTCAAACAATGACCACTAAGTGAGGCTTGGCCTGGGACCTATTGTTGGTCAATCAATGTTAACTGGGTTTAAAACATGGTCCTTAAGAAGGAGCTCTAGCCTTAACTATATTTAATATAGTATATTTTATATATATATAATATAATATAGCATATATTTAATGTCAGTTTGCCTAGGCTGCCAGGAATTTTCTCATACCTAATAGTCAGACTGAAATGTTTATTCTACCTATCAACAAGTAAAGAATCTCATACATCTTATTACTGGAGTATGGTCTCATCTGGTGCAATTTTATTTCCAAAAGGATCCCAATGACCATGAGCCACTCACTTTAGTGCTCTGGACATGTTTCCTCATTTGTAGAATGAAGGAGTTACGCTGGATAATATTAGATAATATTTATATAATCTTTTAGGGTTTGCAATGTGCTTTACAAACATTATTTCACTTAATCCTCATAATAATGCTGTGAAGGAGGTGCTATCATTATCCCCATTTTACAGATGAAAAAATTGAGACAGAGACTAAGTGACTTACATAGGACCACAGCTACTAGGTATCTGAAGGTAAATTTGAACTCAGGTCCACTGCACCACTAAAGCAGCCTTAATATCTGGAACTTTGTGGTTGATTATAACTGTAATACCCTATTTATTAATATCCTATAAAGTTAAGCCCTATATTTGGTGGCATTTCTTAGATTTTGACTGATTTCTTAAAAATTAAGTTCCCCACCAAGTTATGTCTAGACTCTGACTGAAAATTCTAACTCAACTTCCTCATCATCCCTCTTCTGTAAAAAGGCTCTGCTGAAAGAAGTAGAAAGAGAAACAGAGATGTTTGAGTCTTCAATTTGTTGAATTTTTTTTGGCCTTAAGGAAAGTGTAACCATAGAAACCACAGACTATCAGTATTGGATGAGACTTTAGAGATTATATAATCTAAAACCCTTGTGATTCTCAACAACACTAATGACATGTCTCTCAGGAGAAATAGGGCAGGAATGAAAGAACTTCATAAACTTCCCCACTCCCTTGGAGATGTGAACCAGACTAAACTATCTCTGCAAACACATGACGTGAGTCATAGTGGAACTGAAACTTTCAGAAAAATAGAATAATATTGGTTAAAAAAAAGTGACGAATGAGCACATATTTTAAGTAAACACAATTGCTAAAAATAAAATCAAGACCAAACTCTATAATCAAAACTTTTTTTTTCATTTTTCAACTTTTCTCTATTTCTACTAAGCATTGCTAAACTATCCAGACAACATAAAAAGCATCTGAGACTGCTCCTAGGGTGACCCCTAAAGGGATCAAAGAGAGAGGAAAAGAAACCATAAATTCAAAAAGATTTAAATGAAATGAGAGGAAAGAAACGTAGGCTTCCTTGAGCTAAGTGGTTACAGAATTCATCCATGCTAGGGTGAGGTATCTTGGCTACCTAAAGCCATCCTGTTCCATTGCCTGCACCCAGTCATCCAGGCAGTTTTTTATTTTATTTTTTTGAGAAAGTGTGTTACCAGTCAGAAAGGAAGGAGCACAGATTGGATTGGGATGAAACCTATCATAAAGATTGCAAGAGCATCTCCAAGCACGTGGCACACTGAAGTGGGACAACAGCAGCATCTCTGTATGGGTTAGTAAGATTCTGTACTTACAACTCCAAAAGAAAACAGAGGTTCTCTTAAAGAGGCCACAACACACCAAACAACTCCTTAGCCCCAAAGCAGATGTATTCATTTAAACTTAGTCATGTCTCTTTCATAAGAGTTGTTTCCTAGAATCCAGTAGTTACTTCTTTCGTCTTTGGAAACCAGGGCCTTATTTTTCCAGTAAACAGAGAAATTTTCATTCCTAAAATAATATGTCATTCTTCATTATATTTTACTGGAATTGAGTTGATTCTGCCTTGTGCTTTTGTCAATTTCTTGATATGTCTAGTGTAGGCTAAAACAAGATAAGATTGGCAGTGTGTGGAAAGAAAAATGGAATTGCCCATCTCAATGGAGTTATTATTCCCTGTATATACTCAGTCATTCTGGAAAAAATTGAGTCAGATAATCTTTTCACCTGAATTGGATGATTTTGGGTCCTGATTGTTAAGGTCCAATTTAAATGCCCACTTCACCAAGCTAGGGATTGGTCCTTGTTTATTTTTTTAATGACATGAGAAAGCTCTTTACAAACATAAAAAAATTATACAATCTAGTAACTATTTATGTGAAAAAGATCTGGTGGTTCTAGTAGAATACAAGCTTGACTTGAGCTAATAGTTGATGTAGGGCAGTGAGTGGGGAGGGAGGGAAGGAAGCTAACAGAATCCTACATTGTATTAAGTAGAAGTATGAGACCCGGATCACAGTAAATAGGAAATTTACCACAATCTGAACTACTTAGCCACATCTGAAATATCATGTTCAGTTTGGAACTCAGCAAACATAGTACAGTCTGTGCAGAAAAGAACAGCTGTGGATGTTGTTGAGTTGTTTCAATTGTGTCCATCTTAAAGGGTCTCTAAATCATGTAATATGAGAAATATTTGAAGGAACTTCAAATGTTTGGGCTACAGAAGAAGCAAAGCCTTAGGCGAATCCATAAGCTTCTTCTAAAAGTGTGATTGAGTTTGCTGTGCATGGTTCCACAAGGGCAAAAGTAAGGCAAATAGTTGTTTAAATCTGAATCTGTGATTTCTTTGGTGTAGGGAGCTCCCAGTTAGCACCCTCCTTCTGCCAATGCAGTTCAGCAACTGCTGGGCAACCTTCAGGCTTAGGGAGCTGCCTAAGTTGCTGAGAGGTCAAATGATATACTGAGTCACCCCCAGCCATGATGGGCATCTGTGTGAGGTTGACCTTGAACCCAGGTCTTCCTGAATCCAAGGACAACTCTCTATCTATCATGCCATTTTGTCTGTTACTTAAAGGCTACCAAAAGAACTCTCTAACTATAATGTGAGTGACTGATAATCAGGTTCTTATTTGACAACAGGCTTCTGATGAGGGGAAGGACAGAAAACTAATACCCTTTTCTGTGACAATTAAGGACACAGGAGCTAGGTGCCAAGTGTGTTGAAGATAAATATCACCTCTCAGAATTTTCCTGAGGTAATCAATAAAAGCTTGGCCATGAAGACTGTGGAGTTCTTTCAGACTATATATAAGGTCTCCAAAGGGTGATCCCCCTTGCCATCCCCATACCCCTTCCCATCCCAGTGGATCAGACTCATATCTTTTCTTATCATTCCTCCCTCACTTCACTTTCCACCAGGGAGGTGATGGTAAATGTTTTAATAGCCAGCTCTCTAGGAAAAAAATGTAAACAAGGTATACTTTTAAGTTTAATCTACATTATCTAAACTTTTCTCCATCACATTGTTAAGTAGACAATCCAAAAAATGATAAATTAGGCTGTGGTTTGTAACATTTGCACATTTCCAAGGTGTAAATGCTCTCAATGAAAATTAAACAATTAAAATTAAACAAATTGAGAGTCTAACACAGTCTTTTCATTTTTGGGGGGCCCTGGTCAAAACTTGGCTGCCCAAGATTTGGGTACCACTGATTTCTTCAATCATCTTTTCCCCCTTGTTTCCCAAACATTTTGGTTTGCCATCATCGTCATCATCATCATCTTCTTCTTCTTCTCCTTTTCCTTCTCCTCCTCCTTGTAAAATTTAGTATTTCCAATAGTTTTATTTTGAGATTTAATTTTGAGCATCACTTCCAACTTTATTCTCCTTAAATTCTTTTGAAGATTACCTGTTATTTCATGTTCCATATTTGTCAGTGTGCCTCCTTTGGGACAGGGGAGGGGGGTAACTAAATTGCTGATATTCATCCATCCACAAATGTAAAGAAAGAGAAGAGCTTTATTTCTGTGAGATGCAAACAAACCCTAAAGTCCTTGGACAGGAAGAGTCCTGACATTTACTGAAACTAGCTTTGTGTCAGCATGGTGATCTCTTCAGGGGTCTTTTACCTGCCACAGAAAGGCCTCAGACTTTATATATCTACATCTCTATATCTATCTATACGATACATATTACAAGAATCTATGAAATCTGAAGCCTCTTTCTGTATACACCATTAATTTAGAGAGTTAACAGTTTCAGCAAACTAGCAGTGTAGGACATCTTGCATGTTTATAAGAGAAGGCTGTGAAAGTATACCATTTTATGAGCTTTTTGGAAAAACAAAAACAACTCAGTCATCAACTTCTACAGGAATGCTTATAAAAGAAGCTTTTATAATTAAAAAATACATTGTTGATTATCTTTTGTTTTTATATCTATGTTTCCCATTGAATCCCTTCTCCATCCCTCCCAGAGATCTATCCCTTATAATAGGGAAGAGGAAAAAGAGGATGAAAAAAATCCACAAAATTAAACTATATTCCAAAAAAGAGTTTGATGTAACATGCAGCATTTCACACCAGTAGCCTCTCAGCTCTGGAAAGTAATGGGAAGGGGTTTCACATATGTCTTCTTTGGAGCCAACCTGGGTCATTATACTTTTTCAGCATTTGGTTTCTATTATTTTACTATTATTATATTTTTACATTGTTATAGTCACTGTGTATATAAGTTTCCTTGTTCTACTTATTTTGTTTTTCATTCATTCATGTAAGTCTTTCTATGTTTCTATGTATTGATCATATTCTGTATTTCTTATGGCATGATAATATTCCATTATGTTTCTGTGCCTCCATTTTGTCTAGGTATTTCCCAATCCATGGCCTATTTTGCTTCCAGTTCTTTACTGCTGGAAAATGGAAGCTGTAAATAATTTGATGAATATGATACTTTTTATTTTATCACTGACATCTTTGGGGTAAATGTCAACTAGTGTAATCTCTGGGTAACAGGGTAAAGATACTTAATTTTATTTGCATAATTACAAAGTACTTTTCATAATGATTGTCCCAAATTCATAGCTGGGAACCAGAAAGGTGTTTGAGAGGGGAAAGGTGGATGTGGACACAGAGATAAGATGAAATTTGAAGAGGAATGATCTTGGGGAGGGAAGAGGGTAGAATCAGACATAGAGTAATTTCTGCCATGAGGCATGGCTTTCAAGCACATTAAATCCTCTATGATATGCTATACCTCTAAGAGCAAAGCACAACAGAATAAGGAATATATGAAATAGGTTGGGGAGGAAGCTCAACCTTGGCACTTCAAAAGCTTTTAATCCATGATGAGCACAAAGTGACTAATGAAGGAATGAATATGGATCTAGACCATGAATCAGAGAATAAAAGTTCAGAATTCACGGGAAAGGAAGAAAATTAGTAGGTAGAATGAAGCAAATGATTTTTTTTTCCTACAAAGACATGGAGAAAAATTAATGGAAAAGGGAACTTTCAACTAATTACTTAACTGAGAGGGGGGTGGGAGATAAAGAAAGGGAAAAGAGAAGAAAGAGATAAAGGAAAGAAAAAGAAATCATTTATTTAAAGAAACTCCCTAAGCTAGAAAAAGTGTTAACAAATGGAAATAGAGGATGAAAGAGGAAGCAAAACCAATTGTAGGGGACAAAATATTGATTCAACAGAGGAAGCGCAGAAAATATTTCTTTTTAAAATACTAGAGACAAATAGAGGAAAATGCAGGACCATGTCAACTTTAAAAATGAATGGTTAAAAATCCAGTAAAATGAAGAATTAATAGAAAAGATAAGAAAGTAAAATGCTACAATCTGGTGTTTACCAGGGACACATCTGAAGAGGAAGGTGATGGGGCAGGGGGAGAGAGAGAGATTGGTGCAAGATTTACACATCAGATGAATACAATCCAAAAAAGCATGAATTGTGAGCATGCTTTCAGACAAAGCAAAACATGAAAATTTATAAAATTAGTAGAGATAAAGAAAGCATATGATGCTTAAAGGAACCATAGGTAACAACCCAACGTATTAAACTTTGTGCACTGAAGGCACAGTATCTAATTTAATAAAAGAAAAATTGGTTGAATTAAAAAAACAATCCTGAAAACCATGAACAGTAGCACATTAATAGTTGAAGATTTCAGTGTTTCTTTCAGTGACAAAAAAAATCTGACAGAAGGATAAGATTTTTTTTTTTAATAATTGCACAAATGACTGGAAATTTATAGTTGGGACATGATACCTTCTGAATGGGACTACCAAGGAATATATTTTTTTTCTGTACCATATATCTCCTTTTACAAACATAGACCCATTTATTAGAGCATAAAAAAATGAAAATAAATCTCAAAAAACAAAGATACTAAACATATCGTTTAGTGACCACAATGCTATATAAACAATAATCATTTCAGGCAACACAATCAAGAAACACAGATATAAATGAATACTTAATAACGAAGCCCTAAATGGCTTGAGTGGGTCAATGAATCAATTATAAAAACAATCAGTAACTACGTGAAAGACAATGATAATGAGACAACACATTAAAATTTCTGAGATTCAATGGAGTCCTAAGAAGGAAAATTATATTTCTAAAAGCTTACATTCACAAAATAGAAAAAGAGAAGATTAATGAACTGAATGCCTATTTTTTCATTAGAAAGCCAACAAACAGAAAAACCCAGGATGAGCATGAGTGGGATAGATTTAGTGAAGACTTCTCAGATTGTAGTTCTTCTCCCAGGGTTGAGGTAAGACTGAGAGGCTCAAGGTTACTATATTTTTAGAACAGAATAATTCCATATAAGGATATAAAGCTATGTAGTACATTAGGGTCTCAGTGATTGGATAAAGTTTACCTAATTCTTCAATGTCTTCATTTCAAAAGGGATTGGTTAGATTTTGTGTCTAGAATGTAAGATCATATTCTCAGCTAATGAGAATAATGGTCAGTGGGGGGGGGGAGGGACTTGCGTTAGAGTCTATATAAATCACTGCCCTTTCTTTGTCTTCGGCTTTCCTACTCCAGGTGAACTGCTGTAGGATTGTCCAGATTCTCGAGAATCGAATAAATCTCTTTTCTGTCATCACTTTGAGAGGCCTCTGAGTAATTGATTTATGTAGGGACCTGAGCGATCCCACACAGTTTGGGGGCACATACCGGGATCTGTGACCTTTCTGAGAGATGGCTGACAGCTCAGTTCAAAGACTGGGCTCCAGTGGGGAGATTTCCCCATAGTCATTGAAAAGGGCTGCTGGGCCTCCCTCTCTGCAAGGTAACGACCCGAAGCAGAGGAACTCAGTGAAGACAGAAAAGAATAGAGATAGGGACTCCAAAGACTCCGAGGCTGTGAAGTGTGTGAAAATGCCAACCGGTTGGTGTTGAAGGTTGCAGTCAGGCAACTTGTACTCGTACAACCCAGCGGTAAGCGGGGGGGGGGGGGGGGGGGGGGGGGGGGGGGCTGGGGGTCAATTCGTTGAGTCTTAGATAGACTCGGGGAGAAGGTGACGACTCCCAACCAAATTGGTGGACTGCAGGACCCCAGGGTGAAGGGCCCCCCAAAAAACGTTTGCTGGGTGACTGTGGGTGGGTGGGCGACCCCCACTGAGAGCTAGCGAGGGAGCTAGCAAGATTTGTTGAGTCATAGACTCGGAAGTGTTGGTGACAACCCTCGACCAAAAGAATGGGGAAGGGGCAGTCCAAACCCCACCGAGCTTTGGAATGGAGTCAGGAAATACTGGTAAATAGTCCTTTGGGAAATCAATTACAAAAACTGGCACGAATTACCAAATTATAGAGGAAAGGACAAGAAGAAGATGATTAAGTATTGTTGTTTCATATGGGGTGAAAAGATATCAGAGGAGGAGGCACAATCTGGCCCAAATATGGTTCCTCCGAGGATTGGGTTTGCCAAAAATTTAAACCTATATGTACTATTCTATTCTGTTAAATGTTTTGTCTGTATACGTTGTGTTGGTATTTCTGTGTGAATGAAAGTCTGTGTGTCTCTGTTTTTATCTGATAAGGTTGTAAATTTATCCAGCCAGCCAGCAAGAGCAGAAAGACTGAGCTGAACTGTCCTTGAAATTCCTTTTACTCCCCTTCTTCAACCCCTCCATATTAGTTTCAGAGGGGCGGAGGGACAAGGAGGGAGAAAAAGGGAGAGAAAAATTATTTTACTGTTCAGTTTATATAGTTGGTAACAGCAAGTAAAAGAATGTAAGAGAAGTAGAAAGAAATAAGTTATGTGCAGTTTCAAAGTGGCTTGAGGGAAAGGCAGGAGAATTTAAGCAGGTAGAGATGATGAGAGGAGGGGGGTACTGTGTAATCAGAAGGCTTGGAAGAAGTATAAAAGGGAGGGAGGGAATTTATCTTTTTCCCTCAGATCAAAGAGGCATGCTAGCAACCATTTAACCATTTCCTGCCTCACCCAAAAGAAGAAATTTTAGTGTAATGGGAAATAACAGAAAGTTAATTGAATTCATTCTGGTTGTATTTGGAATTGTGAATAGGGGGAATGTGTCATTCTTAATTTAATGTTTAAGACAGGTTAGAATTTATTAAAGTTTGGTGGAAGTAAGCAGAAGATTAGAAAGCAAAAGGAAATCTCAAGTAAGCAACTTAGAGCTGAGAGTTTTGAATTTAGGTTTAATTAGATCAATATATTTGATGCCAGACAATGTATTTAAAGTAAAAAGATAATAAGTTTAGGTTTTTCTTTTTCTTTACAGAGTGGGAGGGCCAGAAAGGGGTGGCCTTGGGAATCCTGGCACAAATAAGAGGAGGGCAGAGACACCCAGTAGCATTTCTGCCAAAAATGTTAGATCCAGTAGCAAAAGGATAGGTATTTGTTAGATGCAACATTAATTTAATGTAACTCTTAAACGATTTTAAATTTTGTAATTTATTACATATAGACTGGGGTTTTAAAAAGATGTGATAGAAATTTGATAATTTGAAACTTACATTTGGTTATAAAAAAAAGCTGAATAGGTTAATGGCTTATTTTAAGTTTTAAGTAAACTTAAATAAGTTTAAATTTTTAGGTAATCCATCTAAATATTGTATTAGAAATTGCATTGTTAAGTTAATTAATGAATTGGTTAAAAAGAGCTGTTATGAATTTTTTTTTGTAAGAGTTTCCTTGTAGCATTCTTATTAAGAAAATGAGAACACTTTAAAAATGTACATGTATATGTATATATATAGGTGTGATTTTTCAAGCCTGTTTCATCTAAGCATGTATTATGTTAAAAGTTTATTTCTGCTGTTGAAAAGGAAATTTTCGCTAAAATTGTTTTTGCCATGAATCAAGCATTTACTCTAAAGTTATGTTTGTAAAAGAAAGTTTATGCGCAAATGTGAAAAGGCTTTGGGTTTAGGTCTTTTCTTGTGATTTCTGTCAATTAGTTTCAAGGGGATTGTGATAAATTGTAAACTGTTCGCAAGAGAGGAAATATTTGTTGTATTAAGAAATACTTTGTAAAATATTCCCTATGGTTTTTTGGAAGGCCTACCTATCCAATTCGTATTTGTAAGTTACAAAAGTGGGAAGAATTTAGTTTCTCTAATAGGATATGAAAATACAATTGATGTCATCTGAAATTTATTGTTCAGGTTCATAGCTAAAACAATTTGTTATCACTTATGAAAATTATGTTTGCCATTTGTAATTCTAATGCTAAAGCCTAAAGCTGGTACACTGTGTGTATATGTGGGAAAAGAAGCAGTCCTCAGGCTAGTAACAAGCACAGCCCCAGAAGCTGAGGAGATTGTGTATAGAACTTGCTTTGGTGAGAATTTGAAAATGTATAAGAAATGATCTTCTGTGATTGGCTCTTTAGGGCAAATTTAGGATCTAAGAAGTAAGTAAAATCCCTGGGGACATTCTTTCTAAATCTAATGGGAATAAATAGATATTGTATCATTGTTACATAGAACAAGATTGGGATTTAAAGTTAACTGTAATTGTATTTTATTTACAGGGGGATTCAAGGAAAGGAATCCCTTACAAAAAAAAAAAAGGGGGGGGGTGGCCCCAGGTGGTCTGGGAGCGCCAGGAATGGTCTTGATGGGAGTGGCCAGTAAACTGGAGATTTGGACTGATAGAATTAAGAGTGGGAAGTAGAATAGACTTGGGCATAGTGATAGAGTGGACCTTAGGAGAGTTGGTTCACGTGGGAAAAAAAACAAGGAGTTTTCAAGGTGAGGTTTTCCAGGGCCTTTAGACAAATGGGACTAAAATTCTTTTGGGGTAATGGATAAAGGTCCCAACTTGGAATAAGATCTTTACAGGTTACAAAATGATGTAAAAGCAATTAGTATTAAAACAATTGACTGAATTAATTACTGAGACTAAATCAGAGACATCTTCAGTTTGGGAAAATGAATTTCAGTCTAATTTTCTTAGAGGTAGGTAGCCTCTGGTAATATTTGGCATGGAAAGTTAAACGATTGTTTTGATTTGAATTCATTACATGAACATAAAAATTCAAGTTAGTGTTTGAACTTATCACATGTGTAGCTCATTCTTTTAGATTGAGCAGGGTTAGAAAGGGATAAAGTAGTTTGGGAAACAGATATAAATCTATTAGAGCAATGACTTATGATTGTTATTCAATCAGGAACTAGAACATGTATAGAAAGGCATGTAGGCTACTTAAGACCTGCTTCCAAAGATGTTCCTTGGCCAAGGTGAAATTAGTCATGTCTGAAACTGATTATTGGAGCTTGTTATTTTAAGATTTTTGTGGGACTATTAACTGACTGTTCTTCTGAGTCTAACTCCAGGTGTGGATGGCAAGAGAGGTGGTTTGAGCCACTGATCCATGATGCCAGTAAGCCTGTGAGATGCTGGTATGAACTGCAAAAGGTGATCTCATGGGAAGGTTGGGAGAGCAACTGTTCAGTCTGGGCTGAGGTAGGATTCTCCTGACTCAATTTCCCCACTGACACCTGGCAGACTTGAAGCCTGGCTGAACGCCAGCTGACAATCTACTCCTGCCTGGAATTGACATGAAGTAAGGGAGATGTTGTTTCCCTGCAATATACCCACTCTTAGTGGCAAATTCCTAAAATCAGAAGTTTTGTAAGTAATAATACCAGATCTGTTGAATAATAGATTGTTGGTAGGGGAACATCTGAGGTTGAGTCTAAAATTAAGCTAACAGGTTTAGGACTTTAGACCAACAACAATAAGTTAGGGTCCTCTAATTCTTAGTAATAGTGTGGAGATGATTAGGTCAAGGGCTTGTGAGACTAGCATGCATAGTTATTATTTTGTCTCAGTTGGTTAATGTAAAATGAAAAATGGTTTGTGGTCTATATTGCAAATGCTTTAAAAGAAGCATCACATGATCAGAAGTTGGAATTGTTTTATGATGTGATATGCACTGTGTTAAAAATGATCATTTATTGTATTTATATAAGTACTGGAGCCTGCTATTGACTCCTTAGTGAAATCTCATCTTCCTAATGAGGGAATGAATAATGACTTGCTGTGAAATGTAGAAGCTGCATTTTAATGTGAATTTTCTTTTTTTTTTTTTTAAAAAAAATGACAATTTGTCAAAGTTTCAATTTTGATTTTTGTAAGAGTGATAGGAATGGTAATCTAAGATGGTATTAAGTTCAGTTTTGCAGGAGAGTGGACATCTGGATTTCTACAAGAAGATGAAAAGAAGAAGATGCTGAGATGCTGTGCTGAAGACTGTTTGAAGGAGCATCCAGATCAGAAAACTGCATAAGATGATACTTCTCCCCAGACTGCTGTATGAGATGGAACCTCTAAATGGACAATTCATTAATTTACCTTTCCCTTTGAATCTCTGTATGAAGGGAAAGATTCATAAGGGAAAGAATGTGAAGGGGTCATGACTATGACTATTTGTAGAGTTGCATATATATATGAATAGTACTAAGAATAACACAGAATATAAAGAATGGGTACGGAAGTGGGAGAATGGGACACATAAGATGATGTTTGATACTTTCTGGAGTGTAATCAATAGAACTGGGGAGAATTATCAACATTGTATATGGAAGAGGAAGCAACAACTATGGAGGTGTAAGTCAGAGATCATGAAAGGGGGACCATTAGGCCTGGAAGATGTGAAGTACTTTCCGGCTGTGGATTATAGAGTAAGACTGTTTCTAGAGGAACATCCTGCTTTGAGAGGACATTATTGGATATGTGGACAGACAGCTTATACTCACCATCTGTTAAACTGGAGGGGTGTTTGTTATATTGGATTGGTGAGACCTAAATTCTTTTTCTTGCCTGAATCAGGGAAATGGCATCTGGGGGTTCCTCTATATGATGATCTAGTCAAAAGGAAGAGGAACATTGACACCTCCTTTACTCACTGGAAATGCAAATGGGTGGGGTGACACTTGGCCACCTAAGAGGATAATTAGAGAGTATGGGCCTGCAACTTGGGCTCAAGATGGGAGCTGGGGTTATAGAACCCCTATATATCTATTAAATAGACTAATCAGACTCCAAGCAGTACTTGAAATTATTACCAATCAAACAGCAGAAGATTTGGACTTATTGGCTGATCAAGCCACACAAACTAGGGAAGCAGTACTGCAACATGGGTTGATCTTAGATTATTTACTTGCAGAAGAAGGGTGAGTTTGTGGAAAGCTCAATTTATCCACATGTTGCTTGAAAACTTGATGATAATGGAAGAATAGTGAAAGAGATCACCAAAAATATTAGGAAGGTTGCTCATGTTCCTGAACAAACTTGGAACTCCCTTTTCAATACGTCTTGGTGGTCCTGTTTTGAAGGGAGCTGGTGGAAGAGATTACTGTGGTTTGGCATCATAGCAATTAGTGGTATCATATTACTTCCTATTTGTTTACCTTGTTTGATTTCACTAATTACTAAAATAGTTAGAAATTCTTTACTAAAACTTGCTAGAGTAGAAGAGAGGACCGAAGGAGCCATTCAGTTGATGATACTAAAGAAGGAAGGATGAGCACCTGTGGAGGCAAAAGACAGGAATGATCCTGATTGGGATGAGGAGATTAATAGACAGTGTGAGATCATGTTACAGAGCTGTGGTTAAAATATCCGTGAGAAGTCTTCAGGTTAATAAATAAGAGGAGGGATTGAGTGGGATAGATTTAGTGAAGACTTCTCAGATTGTAGTTCTTCTCCCAGGGGTGAGGTAAGACTGAGAGGCTCAAGGTTACTATATTTTTAGAACAGAATAATTCCATATAAGGATATAAAGCTATGTAGTACATTAGGGTCTCAATGATTGGATAAAGTTTACCTAATTCTTCAATGTCTTCATTTCAAAAGGGATTGGTTAGATTTTGTGTCTAGAATGTAAGATCATATTCTCAGCTAATGAGAATAATGGTCAGTGGGGGGGGGAGGGACTTGCGTTAGAGTCTATATAAATCACTGCCCTTTCTTTGTCTTCGGCTTTCCTGCTCCAGGTGAACTGCTGTAGGATTGTCCAGATTCTCGAGAATCGAATAAATCTCTTTTCTGTCATCACTTTGAGAGGCCTCTGAGTAATTGATTTATGTAGGGACCTGAGCCATCCCACACAAGCATAAAAGAGGAAATTTTTAAAATTACAGAAGTAAATAAATGGAAATAAAAAAGAATGTAGAACTGATAATGAAACTAAAAGCTTCCTCTTTGAGAAGTCTCTCATATAATGTGTGGTCTGGGGCTTACTCTGTCAGCCCTCCCTCACATTGGTAGACTGGATGTTCAGAGGGCAGATACCACTTTTCTCTTCTTTGTTCTAGGTTACCCTTTGGGATTGAGGAGTGGTTTTCTAGCTCTGTAGATCCTATACCCACACTAGTATGCTTCACCCATTGATTATCAGTTGATAACTACTCAGTCAGACTTAATTTACTTTTAGAAATAAATGTATTCTAAGGTGGCATGGTATGATAGTTGGCACAAAACATCCATAGACCCCACTTGTGTCCCTATTTAAGCGGCACGTCTTCCCATTAATACACACAGAGCTTGGGAGAATATGGGCTCAAAGTTACATCACATATGTCCAAAAGAGGGTAACACAGTTCTTGGAAGTCTTGGTAGACATCTTTCTTTCCCATCAATGGAGCCTTCATGACATTCCCCTTAGGTTGGCTGGGATCCTTGTAGAGTTCTGACATTGCCCTTTCTTCAGTGTGTCTAGTTTTCCCTTGGCATCCAAAGCAGATGTTGCAAACATTGCCATCAGCCACTGTTCTTCCAGGAGTACTATTAGGACACCAATGAAAAGTCTAAATCATACAACCTTCAAAGATGACAAGATCTTTTTCAGGTCAAGGGGATTGAAGGGTAAATAGAGACAATGACTTGACTGTCTCTTACATATTAACCAGACACAGAAATATCTGGGTTCCAAACTAACTTGCTGTTTTATAAAAGCACTCCAAAAGGTGCCTTGGCATATGATGAATTGAATGTTATCACCTGCGAAAAGTGTCAGGACTAGAAGTGTCAGTTCCTTTAAGTGCCGTGAGTTGATTGATCATTGATTCATTCATTCATTCAATCAGTGCCTACTCCGATATTAATAACATTGGTAAACCATTAGCCAAACTAAATCGTGAATGTGAAAATCAAATTAACATGATAAAAAAATGAGCAGAATGAAATCACAGCAAATCCACAAGAAATAAAAAGAATTCTGAGAACCTACTGTCTGAATTATGTGTGAACAAAATTGAGCTCGAGAGAAATAGAGGACTGTCTTCAAAAATATATTACATATGCATATAACAATAAAATATGTATTGTATGGTAAAGATTATTATAGAGGATCACATGTCAAATATTCTAGATAAACTATAATAAATAAAGTGTTATATGTACGTAAAATGCACAGAGCTCAGGTTAAACACAGTAAACTCATTCTTTAGCCACATTAGAGAACCTCACCTATATGGGGCTAAATGGAAATCTGAGAGGAAAGGAATTTGTGGTGTTATGATTGCTTTCTTTCCTAGGAGAATATATAACACATTCCCTGTCATTTTGGAAGACAGACTCAATGACACAGACAGACAGACATATAAGTATACATATATTGTGTAGGTAAGATTAGATAAATAGATAGATTTGAACTTGAGTTCAAATCTGTCCTCAGATATTTCTTAGTGTGATCTTGGGCAAGTCAATTAACTTCTGTCCACCTTTCAGCCTGTGCTGCTACAGGATGGCCAATAAAAACAGAAATTAAACTATGACTCCCTACTTATCTTTATTTTAAACAAGTGCCCATCTCTAGATTCCTAGGGCTATAAATATTTTAATTGCTATTAAAGACCTTCCAATTTGCCTTCATTGTTATATTTAATCACAAAAGACCTGCATCCTCTAGGGGTTTTCCTAAAATCCTCTTCTCACCTAAGTATTCTCTTCCATACTTTAGGCAGAGCAGTTTCCTCCTTTATTATTATTATTTTTTAATGGCTTTCTGCTTCCTTGGTTCTAGGATTGCTTGGCAGATTGCTTTGATCTCTGCCAGGGTCAATTCTTATGTAAGAAATACAAAGAGTGAGAAATATTGTTATTAAGATTTCTTTTTATCAAACACAGGCCTTAACTGCAGTCAGTTTACACATCCCTTGAATCCTTTGCATTTAAAAGTTTATTCTGGAAAGAATTTCATAGGCCTCATCAGATTGCCAAAGGTGTCCATGATACAAAACGCTGTAGGTTTTTCAAATTTAAATGCTTCCATTGATTTCTATCCCCTCCTCAAATATCTCACCCCCACAAAGATTCTATATTAAAGAAATTTTATATTAAGGGATCTCATTAACCAAGTGAGGAAAAAGCTTGTAGAGTTGAAAATCATGTAAAAAATTGAGTTATATTATTCCAAACCCTTGCTCATGGGTAGACCAAGAACTGAGACCAAGAACATGGGTATGAGCCAACAGTGAGCACCTCCATCTTAGACAGTTAACAATATTTATTTTAAAAATATATTATTATGTCACAGAAGGAAATTCTGAAACTATTGAGAACTCCCACAGAAAAGAATGAGTATGCAAAGTAGATCACTCACAGAGTAGAGGAGTAAGACATTTTTTTTTTCTGTCCTGTGACTTCCTCTCCAAATGCCCAGGTTTCTGGGTTAGTTGAAGGAAAGAACATGCTAAGCTACACAGCATCAAAGGATAAATAGAACTGACCTCCTCAGCCCAGAACCCTGTAGTTATCAAAGCTCTTTCCTCTTAAGAGCAACTGATTCAGTGCTAAGACATTTCTTTGTAGCTTCTAGGGTTATATGGAGAGTTTGAGAGAAAAAGGAATTTGTTGTGGTATAATTGCTTTCTTTCCTAGGAGGATATATAACACATTCTGTGTCATGTTGGAATAAAACACCATGACACAGACAGACAGACATAGATGTGTGTAGGTAGGTAGGTAGATAGATAGATAGATAGATAGATAGATAGATAGATAGATAGACAGACAGATAGATAAATAGATAGATAGATAGATGATAGATAGATAGATGATAGATAGATAGATGATAGATAGATGATAGATAGATAGATGATAGATAGATAGATGATAGATAGATGATAGATAGATAGATGATAGATAGATAGATGATAGATAGATAGACAAACAGACAGACAGACAGACAGATAGATAGACAGACAGACAGACAGACAGATAGATAGATAGATAGATGATAGATAGATAGATGATAGATAGATGATAGATAGATAGATGATAGATAGATAGATAGACAAACAGACAGACAGACAGACAGATAGATAGACAGACAGACAGACAGATAAATAGATAGATAGATGATAGATAGATAGATGATAGATAGATGATAGATAGATAGATGATAGATAGATAGATAGACAAACAGACAGACAGACAGACAGATAGATAGACAGACAGATAGATAGATAGATAGATAGATGATAGATAGATGATAGATAGATAGATGATAGATAGATAGATAGACAGACAGACAGACAGACAGACAGACAGATAGATAGATAGATAGATAGATAGATAGACAGATAGGAACTTGAGTTCAAATCTTTCTTCAAATATTTCTTAGCTGTATAATCCTGGACAAGTCATTTAACCTCTGTCTACCTTAGTTTTCTCATGTGTAAAAAATGGAAATAATTATAGCACCTCAATTCCCTCAGGGTTATTGTGAAGACCAAATGAAATAATATTTGTAAAGCACTTCACAAATCTTAAAGTGCTATATAAAGGCTAGTCACATTGTTCGTATTACATATAGTCAGCCTTGTTGGAGGACATAGGATAGTGGTTTGATTTTTTTAAAAAAGAAGTTGCTAATCATGACTTGGAAGTGAATACCACTTCTACCACTTCCTCATGTACATAGTAAGATAATCCATACGTGAGGCAGATTTGGGGGAGAATCCTTGAGAACTGAGGGTTTTGCATATTTGGGTTTTTTAAAGAGTCACCTTCCGAGATGCAGGGAAGAGGAAGGTTATGTATGACTTTCTCAGTTCCTTCTCACTTTCTCTGACTCTTCAGGTCAGTTTTGGTGTAGTTTTTTTTAAGCTCTTGAGGCTCTCTCTGACCTTTATGAGGTCCCCTAAAATTAAAGGATCTGCTTCTTCCAGTCTTCAATAATCCCTTTGTACACAGTGTCCTTTTTTAAGTTTTTCTAGTCTGGCATCCTATCTGTTACTAGGTCCTTGATCCAATTACTTTCTCTGCATCTCTTTTCCCTTGTAAGAAGAACTTCCAGCTTGGACCCTCTTTCCCCAAAATGGGACCCTACTGGCAGCTCTATCTATTAGCATGGGCCTAGGAGAATAGTACCTGTCCACTGATATAACTGAAGGGATTGTGTAAACCAGCTAATGAGTCCCATCATTGTAAATCAGTCAACTCAACCTATCCACTATATTGTGCATTTTTATAGTGTGATTATCTGGCTGGTCCAGAGGATCTGGAACATTTACCAGCCTTACAGCTTTTATAACCCATCCTTTTGTAGAGACATGCAGAAGCCCCATTTCAGGCTGTTTCTGGCTGCATCTGCAAAACAAGAAGGCAGAAAAGTGATTTAAGGGGCTATCTTTGGCCCCTGGCTTCAGCATGTCCCTATGCCCTTTCCCTCTGTATTTATCTACATGGAATAATGACAAAAACTTGGGTTTGAAAACTTGGTGATTTGGAACTTAGGCAAATTCAACAACCACCTTTCTCTGGGTACTCTTTCCCTCTGCCTCCCATGCATGTGGGTGGACCAGTTGCAGTCCTGAAGGGAAGCTTGGCCTCTTATAGGAGTGAAGCACCTTTTCTCACCTTCTTTCCTTCTTTATACCAATGCTCCTAAGTTTATATGTAGCTCATGTCTAGAGTCTTTCCAAATGAAGAAAGTAGGAAAGTACTGAATGCACAATATGAGTCGGTATAATAATTTATTCACTGCATCCAAAAGAAATGCGAAACACAAAGAAAGGGAACTATTTTACCCCGTGTTCCAGAGGAAGAAAGTAAAAGAATTAAACTCTTTCCTTTTTAAATTGATGCAACTCCTTCCTGGAACCATTATCACTGATCTCAGTAATAAAGAAATTGGTCGGTCATTTCAAACTGCCTGAGTCCTTCAGCACTAAGCCAGCACGTCAGTTAGTCAGTCAAAAAGCATTTATTAATAACTTAGTATGTGCCAAGCACTGGGAAAACAAGGAAGAGAAAAAGCCAAAAACAGGGTTTCTGCCCACAAGGAATTCACATGGTACTGGAGAAGACAATATGCAAAAATTACACATACAAGAACATGGAAGACAATTCATAGATAAGACTGAAAATCTGCTTCTATGGAGGTGAGAAGCCTTAGCAGCTAAGACTCCAAAGGAACAAGACAGGTGGACTCAAGAGAAGGCTTTTTGCTTATTCCTAGTCTAGAGGTTCTGCCTTTTTGAAAAGAATTAAAGAAAATCTTGGGGATAAAAAGATTACAGCAGCATCCCATATTCCCTGGAAGATATAGCCAAGGATTCTATCTAAGCAAAAAGCTCAAGATTATGTGCCTAGCAGATCATCATCTGCTACAGATACTCCTTGTTCCTTTGGAGTCTTGGCTTAATGAGGTTTCTTATCTCCTTAGCAGGAGACTTTCCGTCCTCGTTGTCTTCCGTTTTCTTTTGTACAGAAAGCAAAAAATGTACCATTTTTTTGTACATTGGTTTCTTCATTAGCCATGTGATCCCCTTGAGGGGAAAAACCATGGTTTTTCTCTTTGTATTCTCAGTGCTTGGGACATATCAGATTCTCAGTAAATGCTTTTTGACTGACTGATATGCTGGTTTAGTGTTGAGTGTTTGGCTGACCAATATCTGGACAGGTGTTTGAAGTACTAAAACAGAGAAATCGCTAGGGAAGACTACACGTTTGACTAAGCAGCGTCCAACAGAAACTGAGAGACAAACAGCAGGTATGCCCTGACGTGCACTGACATCACTAGATGGTATCTGTAACCTTGCAGCATCAGAGGTATGAAGTTGCCCTTCTCTGAACATCCCCAGTCAGTGCTTTATTTGTCCTGGCTTGGGTAAATGCAAAGACCTGGGTCTGAGAATTTACACGAAATTGGTACTTGGGAAACTGATAGAAAAAGGGGCTTTACTATTATGTGGCACAGCACTGGCAAAAAAAAAAAAAAAGAAAGAAAGAAAAAACACACATACTATGTGGCAATATAGATAGAGTTTCATCCCCCTGGATGCAAGAAATTCACTCAGTATGAGAGGAAAGAAGATGTATCAGGGCAAGAAGACGCTCAAAGTTGGGGTTCAGAAATGAAAGTTACATACCCTAAAGCAGGCTTGGTGAAGAATAAGTAACTGATGCCAAATTGGTGGAGGTAGAGGGTGAGGATTCCTAATCAGACTCAGAGGTAGCTGAGAAGTTCTCAGTGTCACTTATCAATACCTGTATTCAGCAAGGCTCTTGTAGGGGGAATTCCTTCATTGGGATCAGAAACTGGGAGACAGTCTGAGTTGACTGTCTAAAGCAGCAGGATTGGGGGGTGGGGGAAAGGAGGGATGACTCCTGCAGATGGTCAGGAGTTCAATGCAATCTGAAGCTGTAAACATTAGCTGCCTGATACAAGGTTAACATCAGCCAGAAGGACGGAAAAGTACAGCCTTCTATTTCTTTGCCTACATATTATATGAGCATTGGGATCACTTGGCCTAAGTGACTCCATATTGGAGTTCTATCATTATACACGTAACATCAAACAACATAAAAATTACAACTATCACAGTCATACATGTTCCCCCGTCCCCATATATCGCATCCATACCCATTTCCTGCTATGTATGTTCCCTGAATGCACATGCTCCTATAAGTCTCTCCATGTGGACTCCATATATATGCATGTTCTTCTAACTGATCCTATTTTTATATCCATTCTTAAGCGAACAAATCCCAGTTTTGCAATGAAAATGTTGTATTGTGTTTCTTTTAGTATGCTATTTCATTAAGTTCTTTGCTTCTTATATTCAGATGACTATCAAAGTTAACCAAAAGCAGACTCACATAATATTTTGAACCTGGGGTAGCTGTATGTTGGGGAGCACATACCCCAAAGGGACATGTGGAGTTGCCCCCTACTGCTACACTTTCTTCTATATGTAAAATTATGTACCATGATCAGTATCATCATTTTTATTTCCTGGCAGGTGAAATTCCGTTGTTGGTATTTCACCAAGAGAACACTTTGAGTTCTCACTTATACTTGAAATTGGAAGGGAGTAGAAGAGGAGAGTTAACCTACCATGAAACAAAGACACTGAGGGAGGCAAATAATAAGCACCCTGTTAGCAGCTGTACCTGAGCTGTAAGTTAGAAAAAGGAAAAAAAAGGGGTTTAGAGAGTTTCACTGAGAAACCACGAGTACATTTCTGTGCCCATGTGGTATACCAAATATAGTGTGAGGGGTCATTGGTTAAAAATAATAGCTTATGTACCCGTGAAATCCAACAACTTTACATTGTGACAATTAATAATGCCTCAGCTAGCTATGATCACCCTAAAGGCAATCCTTGCTCACAAATGTGCCTGGAGGTGTAGATGAATCACAGATGAGAAAGGCAATACTTTGAAGCATCAGATTAAGACAGAGGAAACCAGGTGCCCATCAACTGGTGAATACTTGAATAAATTATGATATATGAATGTAATGGAATATTATCATGTCATAAAAATCATAAAAGCGATGATTTCATAAAAGTCTGGGAAGAATTCTGTGAAATGAACAGGATTAGGAGAATAATTTATACAGCCATAACACTGTAAAGGAAAATAGCTTTGAAAGATTTAAGAACAGTGAGAGATGCAACCATTTAGCAACCATTCCAGAAGACCAATGATGAAGCATGCCACTCACTTCCTGTTAGAGAGGTGAAGGACCTAAAGTACAAAGTGAGACAAGCATTTTTGGACACGGTAAATGGGTAAAAATGTATCTTTCCTTTTTTTTTGCTTCATTCTTCATATTTATTAAAAAGATAGTATTTTTCTTTTTTTTAAATTGAGGATGATTTGGAGGAGGGAGGAAGAAGCTAGTGAGAATGTTGCCAAAAAAGGGGAGAGAGAGAGAGACAAAAAGAGAGACAGAGACAGAGACAGATAGATACATAGAGAGAGAGAAAAAGAGAAAGAGAGAGAGAGAGAGAGAGAGAGAGAGAGAGCGCCACAGGGAGGGAGGGAAGGAGAAATGGAAGGAAAGAAGGAAGGAAAAAGAAAAAAGAAGGAAGGAAAGATGGAAGGAAGGAGGGAAGGAGAGAGACACTGAAGTATTTTCTAAATGCCCAGAAGAAGATAGAAAGATTTTCTGAAGGGAGCAAAAAAAAAAAAAAAAAGACATTTATGAGTTACTTCCTATTTACAGAGTATTGTGCTAAGCACTGGGAACAAAAATACAACTAAAAAAGAAATAGTCCTTGCCCCCAAGGAGCTTATAATCTAAAGAAACACAGTCAAGCAGGGCAGCTTTGAAAGGAACAAGTTGAATTTTGTATGTTATGTATACACGTACATATACACATACACATAACACACATACCTACATATTAAAAGCCAACTGTATGAAATAGAGATTCATAATTTCACATATAATTTTGTTTTTCTGTTCCACACATGTTTTATTATGGAGGATTAATTTTTTTGTGTTAAGTTCAGGATACAAAATACATTTTTAAAAAATAGATGATAGTGGCATGGGGAACAAGGACAAGAGGGCAAAAGCGCAGGATGTTGAAGACAGAACAGTGTGGAGAGGACTTTTATCACTTGAGCACTGGAGAGAGAGAAGTCTTGCTGACTGAAGCTGAAGGCATCTGGGGAACTGTGTTAGAGAACTAGGGCAGGAACAGGGGCAAGTGTCAAGCTCATAGACCAGGGACCCTGGGCAGCCTTCTTGAGAAGGACATTTTCCCTGCTTAGTTTGAGGAGCCAGTTCTATTTTAGCAAGCCCACTGGTGTCAATCAACCCTAGGGTCATGCTATCTTGAGTCCACTACAAATTCTTGTAACTAATGAGTAAGATTATAAAAAATAGAATGTTTAAAATAGAACTGGAGGTCTGAAGATGCCATTCAAATTTTTTTGCTTCTATTTGCTTTACTATATTGCTTTATAACCAGCAAGTAAAATGTAAGAATAGTATGTCACTGACTCTGAGCTGGTTCCTCCTGTATTGAACGTCAGCTTTCCATTGATTCTTTCTATCTGAAAAGGATGGAGCAGCTGGATCAAGATCCATCACCTTCCTCATCCCTCTTTCCTTTAACTGTAAGATCCTGACCCCCTTTAGAACCAGAGAGCTGTCCAATGGGCAGCAGACAAAGCTCAGTCTTAATGCTTTGCCCTTCCTCCCACAATTCCTCACCTTCCTACAAAATGTCACCGAGAGCCTTAAAATCGCCAGCAGTCATTGCAACAATCCCTCTACTTGTGATGGTGTCTGGGTGTCCAGCTCCACCCCTCTGCAGGTTGGTCCCCTATTATCTCTCAGGTGGAGAGATTTTGCAACCTTGCATCTATGCTCAGCCAGAGGACCTACCTCTGCTCAGGGGAAGTTGCCTCAGTCTGCTGGGAGGGCAAGAGGGAGTCTTGCTTCCTGTTGTTTCTCTAACTACTTAACTGCTTTGGTGGGGAGGGGTGGGGAATTTCCAACTGGAACCTCAAACAGGGTAGTGCCCCCAAGTAGCTCTGACTGATGATGGATCTTGATCATGTTCATCAGTGAATGTCCCTAGGATAGGGACTAGACATGAGATTTGATTGGTATAGGAAACTCTCAGGTAAGGAAATTCCATCTAGCAACGTAAGTTGACAGCTTAAAGAGTTCCCTACAGCAGAGAAGTCAAATGTGTGGCCCACTGTCTATATGTGGCCTCTCAAGTGTGACCTGAAGCAGATGAAAATGCAATTAAAAAATATTTAACAAAATACAATAAAATATAGATAACACATTTTAAAATTAAGTCAACATATAGCAGCAGGGATATTTATTTAGGGATTGTTTTTGTTTAGTCTTGTCTGACTCCTGTTAGCCCATGGACCATAACATACCAATACTGTCCATGGGGTTTTCTTGGCAAACCCCTGGAGTGGTCTTCCATTTCCTTCTCCTGTGGATTAAAGCAAACTCAAGTTAGGTGACTTGCCCAGGGTTATACAGTGGGTCTTCATCAGAGGCAGGATTTCAAAGCAGGCTTTTCTAGCTTAAAGACCAACTCTCTCTCCATTATGCTTTAATGCTTCTCCAACTTAGGTATAGGAAAGCAAAATGTTTTCATTCTTATTACTCTGCATCACTGCTTCCAGCTCAGAAACTGAGGGACATTCTCTAATTTGGAAAGATGTCCTTGTTTTCATACCTCTAATTGTTCTGTCTTTTTCTGGGAGTGGGGAGAGAGGAGGCAATCTGGGTTGGTGACTTGCCCAGAATCACACACTGTCTGAGATCAGATTTGAACTCAGGTCCTCCTGACTCCAGGATCAGTGCTTTAACCACTGCACCACCCAGCTGCCCCTCTGATTGTTGTTTCAAACACAAAACCAAAACAAACAATGAGGAGGAGTAAATTGTTCCACGAAAAGACTTTTCTTGATTTCTTTTCCCCTAAAAATTATTGGGGGCAGGGGGCTTGCAGGAATTATAATAGGAGAGAGAAGAGACAAATAATGTACCACTTCTTGAATCTATGGAAGGGAAGATATTTATTTAATTAGGTGCCAGTTTGATACTTTTTCATAAATCTTTTTTTTTGAGGGGACAGAGGCAAGCTAATTTTTTGTTTTAATGTGCTGGTGAGGATAGAGTAGGTTCTCTTTCACAAGAACAAAGTGATTTGGGGACAGAGGTAATAGCATTCCCAGTTAATGTTATTATCCCCCCATGCCCCCTATATCTCATTCTTTCCCCCTCCCCAACACCTCTTCTCCCATCAGCCTCCCCATTTCGCTCCCCTATCCTCACTACTTTTATACCCATGCCATTAGTAGTTAGAGCCAGTTCTGAGCATTTAGTGGACTGCAAGTTCAATACAAGTTAAATGTATTATGGCAGTCAAAAAAAGCTAATGTGCTCCGGAGGCAGCATGGTGTAGTGGATAAAGAACTATACTTAGAACTGTGAGGCACTGGGTTCAATCCTGCCTCTGACTAGCTGTGTGACCCGGGGTAGATCATTCTTCCTCATCTGTCAACTGAAGAAATTGAAGCCGATGACCTCTAAAGTCCCACCCAATCGATCATCCTCTGATCTCAGGGTGCCCTAAGAGAGATAGAATGTGCAAAATTAGACTTGGAAGATAATCCCAAGAGACTTAGCCATGCCACATTAAGAGAACTGTGTTCAGCATCATACATCAGGAAGGACAGGGATGAATTTCAGAACATTCAGAGGATGGCAACTAGGTTGGGGAAGGACCTTCCTATCATGCTGTAAGATGACCAGTTGGACAGAAGACTCAATTTAAGTGGAACATGATAATTATCTTCAGATATTTAAAGGACTGTTGTATGTAATAGGGCAGCTAGGTGCCTCCATAGAAAATAGAGTGCTGGGCTTGCAATCAGGAAGACTGATACTGATGAGTTCAAATCCAGCCTCAGACACTTATTAGCTATGTGGCCCTGGGCAAGTCACTTAATCCTGTTTGCCTCAGTTTCTTCATTTGTCAAATGAGCTGGAGAAGGAAATGACAAAAAACTCCAGTATCTTGGACAAGAAAATCCCAAATGGGGCCACAGAGGCGATGACCATGAAAACAAACGAAGAAAGGGCTAAACTTAAAGTAGAATGAGCTACCTTGGGGAGGTAGTGGTTTCCTTGTCCCTTGAAGTCTTCAAGCAAAGGTCTGTTCCTTGGAAATGCTGTAGGCAAGATTCTTGCTCCAGTGTGGGTTGGCCTAAGTAGAGGCCCTGTAACAGAGACCTGGCCTCTGGATTCTGCTGAGACTTGGAAAGCCCTTGATTTTGTCACATGGTTCTCCCTGATCCCCCTTAGCACCTACATACTAATTCTAAAAGAGAAAATTCTGATCTTTAGGCCCAGCAATTTGTCAAAAAACCTTTCTAAGTGTACCAAACTTCCTCCAGCTCAGCAATTGCAAGAGTAAAGGCAAAAGTTACTATATTAATTTAATGTGCTTTTTACTGAATCTAGAGGAAGGTATACTTGAACATTTTATGTGTTCCAGTTAAGGATCAAATAACAAAAAAGCCCTTGGTGCATAAAATACCCATGAATTCGAGCAGTAGTCACATTTTAAAATTCAAACATTGCTTCTCAATTTAAGAAAATGATTCAGTCATATCCTTTTTAAGATTGCAACATTTTTTTTTAAAAATCCACTCTTAAAAAAAGTCTCTGTGGTTTAAACATTTAAAGTGAGCAGGGAAATAATTCTTTATTGACCAATGGTTACTTAACTTCGATAGTAGAAAAGGAAATAGATTTCTCTCTGGGGTTACTGTTTTCACTTCCTCATGGGAAAAGGGTACATAGTGCAGAAAAACGGTGCAGTCAGGGCATTCATCTCAAGCAGCCATGGGTAACTGGGTAGAGAACGAGGGTCTCTCCATCTTTGTCATTGTAAGTATGAAATGAAATATTATTCATTTGTTTTTGTTTTTTTTGTCTTTTACTTGTTTTTGTTCTTTCTGGAAATGGAAAATAGCCAAGGGTCCTCCTCCTTCTCCCCACCCTCAACATGTTCACTAGGTCTCCTCCAATTTGCTTTATCGGTACATGTCTTTTAAAATACCATTTCCATCACTGACATTTTTTCATGGAAATTATATATTTGGGGAGAAGGGTAATTTTTGCCTATTTTGGAAAATGTCTTTAAGTCACTTCAGTAGTTAAATTAATGGACATTTCATGGTGGAAGAAAGCTACATTTCTTGCTAATGAATCCAGGTTCCAGGTTCTCATGCTTTTTCAAATAGTGTCTCTATGGCTATTCAGGATGTGTTTATAGTCTCTTAGAAAAAATAATGAGTAATTAAAATGCTCATGTGATCTTCCAAAAGTAGGATGGAATTTTCACTAAGGAGAATTTTATTTCTCATGTGAATTGCTACTAAAGTACTCAAAGTTCCTAGCTTCTTTACCCTCCCACTCTTCTCCTCATTTTTTTTGGCTTTACTTTGTCTGTTTTAAACAGAAGTAATTTCTGTTTAAAAACAGGTTTATAATAACCTAAAAATAAGTTTACGATAACCTAAGCCAAATAAATTAGCCAGGCTGAAAAATTTCTCTTACTTTCTGAATACATGAATAGTAATGGCTGGAATTTATATAGGCTTGCAAAGCATGTGAGAAGTGAGATTTGAACCTAAGTATTTCTGAATCTATGTCCAATACTCAAGCCACCATGTCAGCCTGCCAAAGGGAGGTTCTATAAACCATAGATTTGTCTATACCACTGGTTTTTTTTCATTTTTAAATAGGAAGCATTCTTTCTTGTCCTGTATAAAATATGAAAATGATCAACTATTCCCTTTAAATGAAATTCATGATACCAATTAATTACAAAAAAAAAGAAAGAAAAAAGATAGCTCTGGGCAAAAAAATGGAAGCTAGCATTTTTGGTTCTTCCTTTTGAATGCTTTGAAGTCAATTAGACAAAATAGAATTTCTAATGGATAAAAGCAGGTAAAACAGGTTTCCTGAGACCTTGGACCTGAACCTTTGAGTTCTTGGGGATACCGAGTAGCATTGACTATGAATTACTTTCATAGTAGCCGGGTTCCCCTTAAACACACTCCTCAAAGTGCTATCCATCCAAGTGAAAGACCTGAGACATAAGGTACAGTCACAGTGATGAATGTAAAAAAAATATAATAATTGACAACTTGGGAAAAAGAGAAGTAACTTTAAATACTTTTTTGAAATGTAGTCTTTTGACTTGTATGATCCATTAGTCTTTTATGTTTTTTTAATAGCCTTGACTGCTTAAAGGCAGAACAGAGCAAAGTAGATCTGTGGCAGCCCCAGCTGAGCGGGAGCAGCTGAGGGAACCTGAAACAAAGCCCCTTCCACCTCCCCCGGAGGCTGGGTCAGTTCTGACCTGACCCAGAAGAGCTTTTCATATTTTTATCCCAGGACTGGTCACCATTCCCTTTCCCACTGAGAACTCTGGGGACCATCCATGCTTTCTATATTTCCTCTTCAAAAAGGAAATATAATGTGTGGGAAAAGCATGTGGGACCTGGGGAGAGAAGATGAAACAGATTCTTCCTTTTCTCTCTTATTTTCTTCATGAGCTACTTGGGCCAGACCCCACTCCCTCTAATGTAAGAGCTACGCCTAGATAAGACAACAGCCACAGAGTGGCATCTTTAAAAAAAAAAGTAGCTCCATCTTAAAAGTTTTTATTTAAATATGTATCTAAAGGCAGAGCCTGGAAAAAAGGAAAGGGGATTTAGAAAAAAAAGAACGGTTATAAGGAAAGTTGGTTAAGCACAATTAAAATGACCATAGGTTATAAGTAAGGGTGACATAAGAGTAGAATAGGAAAGTAGGTAAGCAAAATGGATATCTTTGGTCGTTAAGGAGAAGAAAGAGAAAGATAGAAGGGGAAGGTGAACAAGGAGGCAAGAAGAAGGTAGAGATGACTTACCTTCATGTAGTGCTTTTGTCAGATTTCAGTCATGTCTGACTCTTCATGACCCCATTTGAGGTTTCCTTGGCAAAGATACTGGAGTGGTTTGCCATTTCCTTCTCCAGCTCATTTTACAGATGAAGAAACTGAGGCAAACAGGGTTGTGACTTGCCTAGGGTCACACAGCTAAATAAGTGTCTGAGGCCAGATTTAAACTCAGGGAGATGTATCTTCCTGACTCCAGACCTGGCACTCTATCTACTAGACCATCTATCTGTCCCTGTGTAGTGCTTTACAATTTACAAAATGCTTTGCATTTTATTTTTGCCCTCAGAACAGCCCGATGAAATAGGTGGCACAAGTTTGAGTCATCTTATTTCATAAATGGGAAAGGAAAGAAACAGGCATTAGGCTAAGCATTTTACAAATTTATCTCATTTGATCCTCAACTTCATGAGGTAGGTACTATTATTATCCCCATTTACAGCTGAAGAAACTGAGGCAGAGGTTAAGTGACTTGCCCATGGTCACACAACTTGTGTTTGAAATGGCATTTGAACCTGAGTCATATTTTCCCTACCCTAGGTCCTCTATCCATTGTACCATCAGCTAAGGAATTTAAGTCTAAAAGAGATCAAGGGGTTTGCCTAGGAATGTACTGTTTTAGTAATCTTGTTGGTACAGTTCTAGGGGAAAGCTTGTGCTACCTTAGCAGCCCCAGTCCCTGGGGTCTCTGGGAATCCTAATCTGTAGTTGACAGGTAATGGTCATAGGGGGAAATAAAATTCTTCATGGTAATACGGTAATGCGTGAGAAGACATTGTTTTACAAGATTCTCTGTTCTGTGCAGTTTGTGTGGCTGGGCTTAAATGCCTTCCTCTTTGTGTGGTACTACCGAGTTTATGATCTCCCGGCCAAGTATTTTTATACACGCAAGCTTCTTGGGGTAAGTGTAAAACTTTTCTGCATTCACAATTCCCATGCTATGGTCATTGTTCAATATCCCTTTTGATTTTTCCTTAACCATCTTCTTCCACTCTGGGAAACAAAATTTTGTAATATAGGGTTCTGAGAATTTTTTGTATGACAGACCCTTCCAGTAGTCTCATGAAGCCTTTGGATCCCTCTTCAACATAATGCTTTTAAATGCATAACAAAATACACAAGAATAAAAAATGAAACTCACTATATTTAAATTCAACTATCAAAAATTTTTTCTTGAGGATTCCAGATCAAGAATCCCTGCTTTAATACAAAATATAGGAGGTATAATAATTATATAGAATGTGGCACCTTGTATATTTTTTAAAAAATGAGCTTTAGCAGATATTACCTCTTGGAAAGACTTTTCTGTGTATTGAAAGTAACCTTTATATGACTTTGCAAATGGTAATCTTAGTTGTCTTAGAGTAATGATGAATTTGATGGTAATGTGAAAACAAGAATAATAAATCTTATTATATACAATTGACATGGTAATAGATCCTTTGGGGTCTTGGGCATGGCTGAGCCTCAGCAAAAGTGAGGTTGATGAGTTTGCCTTTAATACTTCCGTTAGTGTTGTCACTTTCCCTTTCAGTCTCTCCCTTTTCCCTTCTCTCACACACACAAAAAAATCTTACTTTCTAGGGTCTGCCCTTCCTGGGTCAGATCCACAAAATATCCACTTGTGTCCTCTCCTTTCTTTCCTAAGAACCAGGACTTCCCACTGTCATGTTCCATGGCTCTCTATAACCTTCCAAAGTTACTGTTGGTTAATGTGACAGATTAGCAATGGTAAATAAGGAAGTCAAGGTCTCTGACTCCTTCCCAGGAAACACAAGGGCAACTTAGCAGTGGTCTTCTATAGATACAGCCCTGTGTTTATTGTTGAATTCAAATCTCAGATCAGGGAGGAGGGAAGATCTTTGCCATGGAAAGCTGATGGAAGATATATTTTGGGGGAGGTGGGTTTGGGGAAACTCTTCAAAATTTCTGTAAGTGAATATATATATATATACATATATATATATTTTTCCCCTCTCTCCTCATGAAGACTTTGGGGAACTATCTAAATGACTCCACCCAAATAAGCAGGTTAAGATGGAGCTTAGGAACTGGGGAAAATATTCCTTTTATCTTGAAGAATGCATTTGTGAATTGTTGATAGAATTTCCTATTGAACAAAATAGTGGTTCAGAGAAGACTGTTACACTAAGGGACACCTTCTTTCTGGTCTTGCTTCTCCCTGCCCTCTCTCTCTCCCAGGTCTTGTGGCTCTTTCAGTGGTTACACTCATAGAACAGAATCCAGAAGACTGTGTAACTCCAAGGAAAGGTTGCTAGCCTAATTAGCAAGAACTGAGTTTGAGTTAGCCTAAACAAGCATAAGGCCTTTAAAAAGGTACTGCTTTATGCTGAAAAGACCAAGTCTGAACTAAATTTCCATAGGTTCAGGACCTTTGGGTCTACTCACTCTCAAAACTCAATATTTATGCTTTAAAAAGGAAAAGAAAAAACAGCTACTTCTAGAATTCACTCCATGCCCCTTGCATTCTAGCCTGCCCTGGCCTTAGCAAGAGCACCTGCTGCCTGCCTGAATTTCAACTGCATGCTGATCTTGCTGCCCGTCTGCCGAAACTTGCTCTCCTTCCTCAGAGGCTCTAGTGCGGTAAGACAAATCACAGCCATTGGTTGCGTCTGAGCTGCTCCTGTGCTAGGAAGGAATCCGCTGAATTCCTCACATTTTCAGATTCTCATATTTTAATGGCCCATTGCTCTTTCCTGGGAGCAAACCAAACAAGTGTCCTCAGTCAGTCGGTCAATGAGCAAAAACATAGTTCCTGCCTCAGGGGCCGACATTCTAAGGGGGAAACAATTATACCAGCTGGCTACGCATATAGATAGATATGCATATATATACATACATATATACTAATATGTGCATATATGAAAATGCATTGTATATATGTCTATGCAAATACATGTATATATCATGTAAATATTTATTTACATGAGTATACACACACACACATACATACGTGTGTGTTCATCCTTTGTTGCCGAAGAAGACCATGCCATCAGAGAAATAATGACATGACTTGCACTTGACTTTGTTTTGAGGGAGGGAGGGCTGTGCAGGTCACCAGCCTCACTTCTCCTCCAGAGCCATCTGAATCCAGTGACCAGATATCATCAGGATGACTGGAGATGACCCAGGATGAGGCAGTTGGGGTTAAGTGACTTGCCCAAGGTCACACAGCTAGTGAGTGTCAAGTGTCTGAGGTGAGATTTGAACTCAGGTCCTCCTGACTCCTGCACTGGTGCTCTATCCATTGCACCACCTAGTTGCCCCATATGCATACATACGTACCATACATACATACATACACACGTATATGTGTATGCATTTATTTTTTTTTCCTTGAATGTAGAAAGACTTGGAAAGGCCTGGCTTGTTTTTTGTAAGACCTATAGAATTTCTTGTTTTAACTTTTTCATCTTTATTAGGGTACAGTTCAGTTTCCATACTATAGGATGTAATAACTAGCTTTTCACACATTTTATGAATATTTTCATATTCTTATCTTAGTTTGGGTTGTTTTCTAGGCAGTTTTTATAAACTATGAAGTAGAAGAAGAAATAACTATGTTACTCATTTCCTTCGTCATCCACTCGCCCACCCTCAACTGCCCCCAAAAGGAAGAATGTTGAGGAATTTGAGATGTTTTTAGAAAATTTATGAAGTTTTTTCTGAATCTTGTTGTTATAAATTTCTTGGTTGTGATAAGTAATCCATTCATTTGCAAGTATGGCCTTTTAAACTCAGAATCATCCACTCCAGGCCCAGCACTTTGAACAAAGGAGGATCTTAATAATCCTTATTATATAACTGCATGTTATTTATGTATTAGTAATATCTGGAGTAAGTATCTACAAGGTTTCATCTCAACCTGAAGAAAAGTCATGGAATCACCATGGGTTGGTTGAAAGTTGACCTCATGAAGGGCCCAATAAAGGAAAAATCAACAGATTTTTCTTTTTTAATAACCTTGAGTTACTCTGTGTGTGTGTGTGTGTGTGTGTGTGTGTGTGTGTGTGTGTGTGTGTGTGTGTACTGGCAAACGCTTAATGACTCCTCTCCAAAAAAAAAAAAAAAAAAGCAAAAGACACACTTTTAAGTTTAATTGGATTACGAACATTTTTCTCTACCACTTTCTCAAATCCAAACCAGAGGAGTCAGACATGCAACTGTGGCCATTGAAATTCAACAAGAAGGTACACTGAGGCAATTCCTTGTGCAAGATAACATTTATTAACAGGGGTATGCTGCCTGCTAATGAGTGAGTCAATGGCTTGCCTCTCATAATGCCAGAGACCCCAAGAAGATGGATAAGCATCCCTTTTGTAGGTTTTGGGGAATACAGAACAAAGAACAGAACAGGGTACATAATATCACGAAACTGCTGAAGTGTTGGTTACAAAACTAAAACACATGGTGCCACGTAATTGGTTGAAAATTTGGTAGTGGGGGCTGGCAACGACCCACCTTCTCTCACCAGCCTAAGAAGTGCTCATTGTCTGAGGCCAGGTGCTAGGAAGCAGGCTAGACATTTGGACAGCAGACCAACATCCTTGAAGGATAGTTTGGCGATGCAAAGATATCAAGTCCTATTCCCTTATGTTCACTCACATCCCTGAAGGTCAGTTAAATTCCTTGAGGCAAGAGTAGATGAGCAGGATTGCCAATGAGAAGTGATGATGGGCTGGAGAGCTGGACTGCTACAATTAACCCATTACAGGCCTGCTGAATTTCTGAACTAAATTCAGAGACAAAAGAACCATAATTTAAGGAGTTTCAGAACAAAATCAGTTACAGGAAAAAAATCAATTACTTATAAATAGGAACAATTAGAAAATGGCACAGAACTGATCTTAATCTTCTCACAACCCATGGGCCTCATGTGATCCACAAGACTCCTGAATATGGTCAAAACAAGAATAAAATATAATTGGGAAATATTTAGCAAGCTAAGTTAAATGCAATAAAACACAGACTATATTACATTTTAAACTAAGTCAATATGTGCACCTGGCAAAGATCCTTATGTACGAGTTAGTGGCCACCTTTTCTATTTGAGCTTGACGCTACTGATCTAGACAGTCGATAAAACAGAAATCAAGCCTTAATTTGTAGATTTAATGATTTATGAGATAACTTTCACACTGAAAATCTAGCAATTGATTCTCCAAAACCCATTGGAGCACCTGCTCCAGCTCCTCTTTAAAGATCTGGTATTCCCCTTCCTGTAATATCTACCACCCGTTTCTCTCTCTTCTGATAATCCTTGCTAGAGGAAGTGAATAATGAAAAACAAGGTTTTCATCAGGGTAGTCTGTGAAGAAATCTCTATTACCCCATGGAACTAATTTGCAACCCCAGTGTATTGCAGTCAGGCTATTATCTCTAGTCAGCCATCTGTTTGTGATGTCAGGTATCTTGGTCCTCGTTGTAAACAAGAGTTAGGGAGGGAGGGAGAAACACAGGGAGAGGAGGAGAGACTGGGACAGAGACAGAAATAGCAGGGGAGATCTGAGCCTATGACTTCATTGCTATAGGGAATTCCCAAATAAGGAAACTCTCTATCAATATAGGGTGGCATCTTTCCAGTAAGAGAGTTGTCTAGTGCACGGAGAATCACCGTGTGTCCGGGATCACACAGCCAGTATGTTTTAGAGGCTGCATTTGAACTCAGGTCTTCTTGGCTTTGAGGCTGCCTCTATATCGACTGTGGCATTAATAGGATCATGGTGTCATGGAATGAACATTAGCCTAGGAGTTAGAACTCTATTTTAGGTGTGGTTCTGCTGATAAGTAGATGTGTGACCTTGGCAAAGTAATATAACCTGTCTGAGCCTCAGTGTCCCCATTTGTAAGATAGGGTAACAATAATTGCAGTAAATAAAGGAGGCTGGACTACTGGATCACTCTAAGGTCCTTCTCATTTCTAAGATCCTATAATTGGGGGCTCAAAGGCAGCCTCACCACAGGATAAGGAGGGGCAGTGCTCTGGGCATTTTGTTTTGGGGCAGTGTGGAAGAGGGGGAAGTGGAGGCCAGTTGCTCTGACTCATTAGGGGAAGTAGATCTGAACTCAAAATTTCTGACTTTTCATTTAGTGATCTCCCTAGTACACCAGGCAGAAATGGTTCTGATATAGAGCCCTGCTATGAGCAGCATGAAGAAACAATTAATGGACAGGGAAGCCAATATGTATTTCCCCCATTAAACTATGAACTCTGAGAAAAGACTGTTTTTAGGCCTTTTTTTTGTTTCCTTAGAACTTAGCACAGGGTATGGCACATAGTAGGTGCTTAATAAATGCCTGTTGAGTGATTGACTTACAAAAAATACTTCTACTACCTCTTTAGCGATGGAGGGCAAGAAGCTATGTCCCAGAAGACCTCATGCCTTTCTTTGGACTTCTTCGGATATATTCTTTGGATTTTAGTATCCAATAGTACCAAATAGGGGACAGAGAATGCATGAGTGCCAGGCCAGTTACTCTGATTTATTAGTGACTATTGTTTTTTTTTCCTTTTTTATAAATCCACTGTATTATCTATTTACCAGTTTATTTTTCAACATCTTTGGCCCATATAGAACCAGGTGAGATAATATTTGGGAAGTACTTAGCGTAGTGACTGGCACATAGTAGGAGCTATATAAATGATATTTATTATCGATGATACTGTTGTTATGGACTGCCCTTACGTAACCGAAGGCTTCAGAAAGTCTCCGATTTTATCACTGTGTATCCTCCATCCACCAATGCACATCGAACCCCTTCCACTGAGTGTCTCCGGGTAAAGAAATAATCTAGTGACCAACCTTTGGTTAACAAGGTTATCCATACTCAGTATTATTGGTTTTAGAGGCACTGTTTTCCAGGCCCATCTTCAAAGACTTTTCCACTTTGTAGGATCTTCTCGGGTTTCTGTTCCACTTCTATAACCCTCAGAAAACCCAGGGTCATCTCCTTTTTCAAGAGTTTACCAGAGTAGGATTTCAATTGGAATTTTCCATCTATGCCACTTAAATGTCCAAACACATCATTTAGTATTTTAAACCAGTCCTGGAAAGCATCCCTCTGATGATTTTCAACACCATTTGTGATTTAAATTCCCTGCCAAACTTGGCTGTTGTTTTTTAATGAAAGACTGTTAGTTCATTTTTGTGGAAAGCCCAAAGACCCTAAAACCTATAAATTTTCTTTGATGGATGGTGTATATTTCTGTGTTATGAACTGCTTGTTTGAGTTGGGTTTTTCATGACTAACTTTTGAGATGTCAAGAGTTAGGGACCATCATGAGTAATTCAAATTTTGTTTATTCTATGTTCTATGTAATGGGCATCTAACAACCCTTGGATGGTGCATTACACTTAGAACTGCTGTGTTCACTCAAGTGTTGTATTTATGTAAATATAGGAGCACAGCACCCAAAATATAGGATAGCAAAACATTTTTTATTGTGGACATAATGTATATTTTTTCTTTACAAAGTGCTGTATTGTGAGTCTTATTAATTTTATATTGAAAATACTACATGGCTAATGAATGGTAGTATAAATATTTTAATGAACTCTATTAATTTTTCAATTCAAAACTGTTGAGCATTAAATTATCAATATCCCTTGAAATATATCCAGAGATCATTAAATAAATAGAAAAGTCATTTGGTTCTCATTCTTCTCTATGTGGATATTTTAGCCTATGCATTATATATCTTAAATTGATTCCAGTCTCATAACTTTGATCATGAAAAACATAAGGCATATAATTAATTTGTGCCAAATTATAATTTCATGCAAATAAACCATCTGTGCCCAGGAAAAATGATGAGGATGATGATATTTGCCAATGATGATGGCAGTAGTGTGGGTAAGACAATAGAAATACTACAGATCCATGATGTAACATAATTACTTATCTTTAAATTCAGCAAGGAGATAGCAACATTCTTAAAAGCTCTTCAGGTAGCTAAGAAATTGGTCTGAAGATAGAAGAGGAAAAAGTGTGGTAGCTGTTGCCTAGGAAACAATAGATAGATAGATAGATAGATAGATAGATAGATAGATAGATAGATAGATAGATAGATAGATATACATCTCTCTCTTTCTATATATATATATATATATATATATATATATATATATATATATATATATATATATACATACACATATATGTGCCTATGTATATATGTATGATGTTAACACATGGAGATGTCATTGTATATTATATTCATATCTGCAAATTTATTTATATGTTTTATGTATGCATACATGTAGTGTTAGAGAAAGTATTTACTTGCTTTTTTACCAGACCTACTATGGTTTCATCTATATGGAAACTCCTGGTGAGGAAATTCCCTCTACCATAGCATATCAGCAACTGCTGTACAATTTACAGCCTTAGAAAGTTGCCCAGGGACATTAAAGGGTTATATGAATTGGCCAGGATTATACAACCAGTTGACTTAGGAGTAGGACTAGAACCCAGGACTTCTTGATTCTGAAGCTGCCTCTCTATCTGCTATAGTGCACTACCTTTCCTATCTTTTGATCACGTCTACATAAAATATTCAATTCCATTCAACAACCTATAATGACATAAATAGCACAATCTCAGCCTTGAGGAACTTGCATTCTACTGGATGGAACCAGAGAAGGAAGGAAGTGATTGTGCTGTGTATGCAAGTGTACATGCAGGAATCATGGGATAATAAAAATAGCTTGCAATTATATATTGCTTTAAGGTTTGCAAAGCACTTGACATGCTTTCTTTTTATTTCTTCCCAACTGTTCAAAGTAAATCCTATTTCCCCATTTTACAGATGAAGAAACAGAAGTTTAGTGACATGTCCAGGGTCACACAGCTAGTAAATATGTGAGGCAGGAGTCCTTCTGACTCCAAGTCCAATGCTCTATGCACTGTGACAGTCTAGTTGCTAAGAGATCCAAGGAGAGGTCCAGATGAGATGCTCTAAAACATTTTTGGAGGGAGAGATCCCTTTCAGCTGGGAAGAGGAGGGATGACTGCAGAAGCAGTAGCCCAAGAGCTGTAACTTGAAGGAAGGTAAGGAGGATAAAGGAATAAGTATTTATTAAGCACCTACTATGTGTCAGGCACTGTGCCCATGTTTTACAGATATGATCTCTGAAAGACAAGGTTGAGGCGTCCATGGGATACAGCTTGTGAAAAAAATATATAGAGGTAGGGCATAGCTTTTCAAGGTCAGGGAAGAGTTAGCAAATAGTTTTGGCTAGAATATAGCCTGTATGAAGAGGAGTCATATGAAAGGAACTTAGAATTGTAGGTTGGTGGTCGATTGTGAAGGGCCTGGGTTAACAAGACTGTGCTTCATCCTAACAGTGATATGGAGTCACCACCCTCCAACCTCCTTACCCCCTCTACCTATTGAAAGCTTTAGACTGGATAATGATACTATTTGCTTTTTCCTTGGCAAGATTTTTTTTGTCTCAAATTGTTTTCTTTAGTTTTCTTTCATTTAAATTTATTTATTTAAGTTTTCAACATTCATTTCCACAAAATTTTGGGTTTCAAATTTTCTCCCCATTTCTCCCCTCCCCTCGCCCCAAAATGCTGAGCATTCTAATTACCCCTTTCACCAATCTGCCCTCCCTTCTAAAATCCCTCCCTTCCCTTCTTCCCATCTTCTCTTTTGTCCTGTAGGGCAAGATAACTTTCTATATCCCATTACTTGTATTTCTTATTTCCTAGTTGCAAGAACAATACTCAACAGTTGTTCCTAAAACTTTGAGTTCTCACTTCTCTTCATCCCTCCCTCCCCACCCATCCCCTTTGGGAAGGCAAGCAATTCAATATAGGCCATATCTGTGAAGTTTTGCAAATGACTTCCATAATAGTCATGTTGTGTAAGACTAACCATATTTCCCTCCATCCTATCCTGCCCCCTATTTCTTCTCTTCTCTCTTTTGATCCTATTCCTCCGCAAGAGTGTTGGCTTCTAATTGCTCACTCCTCCCACTGACCTCCCTTCCATCATCCCCCACACCCTGCTTATCCCCTTCTCCCCCACTTTCCTGTATTGTAAGATAGATTTTCATACCAAAATGAGTGTGAATTTTATTCCTTCCTTTAGTTGAATGTGATGAGAGTAAGCTTCATGTTTTCTCTCGCACCTCTGCCCTTTTTCCCTCCACTGAAAAGTCTTTTACTTGTCTCTTTTATGAGAGATAATTTGCCCCATTCCATTTCTCCCTTTCTCCTCCCAATATATTTCTCTCTCACTGCTTGATTTCATTTTTTTAAGATATGATCCCATCCTCTTCAATTCACTCTGTCTCTATGTGTGTGTGTGTGTGCATGTGTGCGTGTGTAATCCCACCCAGTACCCAGATACTGAAAAGTTTCAAGAGTTACAAATATTGTCTTTCCATGTAGGAATGTAAACAGTTCAACTTTAGTAAGTCCCTTATGACTTCTCTTTGCTGTTCACCTTTTCATGCTTCTCTTGATTCTTGTGTTTGAAAGTCAAATTTTCTTTTCAGCTCTGGTCTTTTCATCAAGAATGCTTGAAAGTCCTCTATTTCATTTAAAGACCATTATTTCCCCTGAAGTATTATATTCAGTTTTGCTGGGTAGGTGATTCTTGGTTTTAGTCCTAGTTCTTTTGACTTCTGGAATATCATATTCCACACCCTTCGATCCCTTAATGTAGAAGCTGCTAGATCTTGTGTTATCCTGATTGTATTTCCACAGTACTTGAATTGTTTCTTTCCAGCTGCTTATAATATTTTCTCCTTGACCTGGGAACTCTGGAATTTGGCCACAGTCTTCCTAGAAGTTTCTCTTTTTGGATCTCTTTCAGGAGTTGATCAGTGGATTCTTTCAAAATTTATTTTGCCCCCTGGTTCTAGAATCTCAGGGCAGTTTTCCTTGATAATTTCATGAAGGATGATGTCTAGGCTCTTTTTTTGATCATGGCTTTCAGGTAGTCCCATAATTTTGAAATTGTCTCTCCTGGATCTATTTTCCAGGTCAGTTGTTTTTCCAGTGAGATATTTCGCATTACCTTCCATTTTTTCATTCTTTTGGTTTTGTTTTGTGATTTCTTGCTTTCTCATAAAGTCATTAGCCTCCATCTGTTCCATTCTAATTTTTAAGAACTATTTTCTTCAGTGAGCTTTTGGACATCCTTTTCCATTTGGCTAATTCTGCTTTTTAAAGCATTCTTCTCCTCATTGGGTTTTTGAACCTCTTTTGCCAATTGAGTTAGCCTACTTTTCAAGGTGTTATTTTCTTCAGCATTTTTTTGGGTCTCCTTTAGCAAGGTGTTGACCTGCTTTTCATGCTTTTCTTGCATCTCTCTCATTTCTCTTCCCAGTTTTTCCTCCACCTCTCTTACTTGATTTTCAAAATCCTTTTTGAGCTCTTCCATGGCCTGAGCCCATTGAATATTTATTTTGGATGTTTGGGGTACAGAAGCCTTGACTTTTATGTCTTTCCCTGATGGTAGGCATTGTTCTTCCTCATCTGAAAGAATGAGAGAAGATATCTGTTCACCAAGAAAGTAACCTTCTATAGTCTTATTTTTTTTTCCCTTTTTTGGGCATTTTCCCAATCAGTTACTTGACTTTTGGGTCCTTTGACAAGAGTAGGGTATAGTCTGGGAGTCTTTAAGATCTCAGTTCCTCCAAGGTGGCACAATCAGGCCTGTACACTGGTCTGGGAGCAGAAAAGGATTTTTGCACCTAGAATCTTAGCAGTTTCCTCTCCACAGCCACCTGCCTTCTAGTTCTGCCAGCTCCCTCAGGGCCACTACACCGGGCTGAGGTAATATTCAGCTCTTTAGTGCCCCCAGGGGTTTTTATGATCCAACAATGGATGCAGGCTGCTGTAAGGGCTGCGGGAACTGCTGCCACCTGCCGATGTGGCCTCTGTGGGCTGCTGCCTAAGGCCGGAGCTATGGGAAGGCCCTTCTCCTTTCTCGGTCAGCTGAGAAAACATCTTCATTGACCTTTGGCACCTGTGGGTTGAGGGATCTGCAAACCTGCTGCTGCTGGGACTGGTGATTCCCCAACTGGAGATTTCATCCCCGAGGGCTGTTCAAGAGCTGCATAGCCAAGGCTAGGCTGAGCTCCACATCTGCGACCAGTGCAACCCACGTTTCCTGTGGGCCTTTCAGATCACCCTGGGCTGGAAATCTCCTCCACTATGTTGTTCTCCACTTCTGCTGCTCCAAAATTTGTTGAGAGTCCCTCTCTACAGGTATTTTATTGTCTGTGTAGGGAGAGCCTGCGTTTGTGTCTTTCTGGTCTGCCATCTTGGCTCCACCCCCCATTTTCTTTATTTTTACAAACATGCATTATCTCTCTATCTATATGTATCCTCTCTAATTGAACAGCAGTAATAAAAACTCATAACAAACATGCATTTTCTAGGAAAACAAATTTCCACGTTGTCCATGTCCCAACATCTTTGTCTCATTCTAGATTTTAAGATCATTGCCTCATTGGTAGGAGGTGGGTGCCGTGATTCATCTTCAGGCCTCTGAGCTCGTGGTTTATCATTGCATTAGGCTGAATTCTGAAGTCTTTCCGAATTGTTTTTCTCTATTATGTTGTCACTGTGTAAATTGTTCTCCTATCTGTGCTCACTCTACTGCATCAATTTATAGAGGTCTTCCCAGTTTCTTCTAAAACTGTCCTTTTATCATTATTTGTAGCATTGTGGTGTACTATAGTTTGGTTAATCAAGTACCTCTTGGTTAAGTAAGATACCTCTTAGTTTCCAATTTGGGACTACTGAAATAGCTTAGATAGTTTGAATGATGGCAGTGTGGATGGAGGGAAGGATTCAAACTTAAGAGATGTTGGGAGAAGAAAACAATTGACAGAACTTGGCACCCTGAGGGAATAAGTGGAACTCTAAAGTGACTCTTAAATTTTGAATATAAATGACTGAGAAGATGGTGGACCATCAATAGGAAGGGAGAACATTTTGAAGAGGGATCATTTTGAGAAAACCATGAATTCAATTGGGGACATACTGAGTTTGAGATTACCATGTCCTGTGTGAGTCAAGAGAAGGGATAAAGATGGTCACCATGAGTGATGACTTGGGTCCTCACAGACAGAACATCTCCTGCTGGGCCTCTGGTGCTATGCTGTTGAATTGAGTGAAATCATTGAAGTGTTATCTTACATCACACCTAAATCTGCTTCTTTCCTAATTCTGCCCTTTGGGGCCAAATAGAACAAGCTGAATCTCCCTTTCATATGACACTTCTAAACATAGTTATCACACCCTTCTCTCCTCCCTCCACCCCCTAGTCACTTCTTCAGATTAAATACTCTTGTAGCCCTAGATCATAGCCTCCAATCCTTTCAACACACTGGTAGGACTGCTCTAGATATCCTCCAGTTTGTCAAGTTCCTTGCTCATATGTGGTATCTAGAGCTGGACACTTCACCACTCACAATGTGGCCTGAGCTTTTCATAGCTGTTTTTGCCTGTCTTGATATACTATTGATCCAAAGTAAGCTTACTCCACTCTAAAAACTCCAGGTTGTTTTTTTTTCATACAGATCTGTCTAGCCACATCTTAGAAGCAGTTGGTAGCACAGTGAATAACATGCTGGGCCTAGAAGCAGAAAGACCTAAGCTCAAATCCAGCCTAAGATACTTACTAGCTATGTGACTCTGAGAGAATCCCTTAACATCTGTCTGCCTCAGTTTCCTCAATTGTAAAATAGGGATAATGATAGCACTTACTTCCCAGGGTTGTTGTGAGGATCAAATGACATAATATTTGCAAAGTGTATAGCTTGATGAACAATACCAAGCAGGCCCTTAATCAATGCTTTTTTTTTTCCTTCCACATTTTTCCCAACCATCCTTCCCATCCCACGTGCTCCAGGCTCCCTTCTTTCTTATAGAAGGCTGTAGCATAATGGCTAGAAAAGGAGATCAGAAACAGAAAAGTGATGGTATAACAGAGAGATAGCTCCCTTATCCTATGGTGTAGCTTCCTGGCCTGGACTACACTTGGGCAGCTTCTCCTCATTTTTCTTGGTTCTAGAGAGCTGAATAATTTTGTTTCTGGTGGTGGGTTTCACAAATTCTGGTCTACTCATGTCCCTTCTTGAAAGATTTTCTAGTCTTTAGGGTGTCCACATAGATGAAAAAGGCAACATAGAAGCAACAACTCCATTTATCATTTGTGTTTATACATTACTCAGGGCCATAGTAACAGAACAATGAGTGTAAAGGTCCTTAAATCCCAATGGAAATTTTAATAAGAGATTAAAAGTAATCCTCCAATTGTGGGTACCTAGTCACAGACAGTGAAGAAGTATCTGGGCTCCTCAGTAGTTAAATTTATCATAAAAATTTTTTTAAGTCAAATGTCAATTCAATTACATACAATATGAAAAATTTAAAATATTAGTATGAAATATTCAGAATCACGTTTTTCATCTCAGCCAGTGAATAGATAGATTGATTTCCTAACCCAAATCTTGACATTTCTATATCATTGCTTGCAACCTCTGTTGATTTTTTATTTCTTGATTTTAGTGTTGTTCGACACGTATACGGAGACAATTGGACAGGAACCTGACCTTTCATAAAATGGTGGCATGGATGATTGCCCTTCATACTGGTGAGATTTGTGAGAACCTTTGAACTTTAGGCTTTATGAAAATAGGGGAACAGGGGCTTTCCACATTCTTAAAAATATATGGTTGGTCTCTTAGTTGGGGAGATCTTCATGGGTTATGTCAGATCTAAGGGGATTATCCATAGTGTTCCTTTCTTTAAAATATTCAACATACTTCCTGCTATTCTATCATCACATTTCCATTCTTTTAGCTTTTGAAAGAGTGAATGTGTCCCTGGGAAAGGCCTAATCTTAGGCCCCCAAAGCCCTGTTTGACTCACCAAGGAAGATGAAAGAGTAGGGGACGTAGTTAATTGCTTTCAGAAATCAAGCACTGATAGAGCTAGAAGGATCCATTGAGTTCATAGGATCATAGAATCATACGTAGATTTAGAGACAGAATGAAAATCAGAGACCATTGAATCGAATTCCTTAGCCACATTTCTCCATTTTGTGGGTGAGAAAACCAGGACCAGAGTTTAGCTGACCTGTCCAAGGTCACATCATTAGTAAGATGAGCCTGCACTAGACTATCTTCTTACTCACACTCTCCTAGTGCCTTTCTCTTATGCCAAGCTGCCTCTCTGTGAAGGATCTCTAGAGATCCTCCTCCCGCCCCCCCAATCCAACACTCTCCATACGATGGTGTAGTCAAGGGTTACTTCTTGAGTATCTTTCTTAACAGGAAATTTCAAAATATTCACTTGGTTGTTTTGGGGTTTTGTTTATTTTTTTATATTTTTCTCTTTTCTTCTGATCTCCTCAGCAATCCATACCATTGCCCATCTCTTTAATGTGGAGTGGTTGGTGAATGCAAAGTCCAAAATTCACTCTGATAATTATTCAATTGCCCTTTCTGCCTTTGAAGACAACCCATCTCTTGGTCAAACTTATATTAATTTTGTTTCAGAGTCATATAAGGTAAGTGTCCTTCTTCCTTTACCAATGCTCACTAGCCTAGTTGATTGGGACTGAGTAGTGGGTCCCAGAATATGTAGCACTCTGGCCAGAAAAAAAAAGAGTCTCATTGTTTCTTACCTACAGAGCAAGAGGGGAATGTGGTAAAGACTGAGAGGAATGGGAGACCTTTGTAGGTTGAGTGGCTTCTGGTGGGGAGTGTGTATGGGTAGTGTTGGGAGGGGGAGAAAAAGGGGTACCTTTCTGTGGTCAGAGGAGGCAATTTCCCATGTGGTTGTACCCATGCACTGTTCAAGCTGTCCTATGGGATCATGTGCTATGGGGTCAAACAATTCAGGATAGGGAAAATTACTGCTCCACTCAATGCATCTCGGAGCTAGCCTTTTTACTTGCTGGTTTTCATGGAGTAGAAAAATATTGTTTTATACAGTTTATTTGCTTTCCATTACTTTGCAAAGAAGGCCCCCAACAAAACACACAACACCCCCCACAAACCCCAATATATTAAACGATTCTTTTGGGTGCACCTGGGCTGAGACAATTTAGGGTCTAAAAGAAGGCGCAGCTTTCTTCCATTCCTTCCTTCCTTCCTTCCTTCCTTCCTTCCTTCCTTCCTTCCTTCCTTCCTTCCTTCCTTCCTTCCTTCCTCCCTTCCCTCTCTCCCTCCCTCCTCCTTCCTTCCTTCCTTCCTTCCTTCCTTCCTTCCTTCCTTCCTTCCTTCCTTCCTTCCTTCCTTCCTTCCTTCCTTCCTTCCTTCCTCCCTCCCTCCCTCCCTCCCTCCCTCCCTTCCTTCCTTCCTTCCTTCCTCCCTTCCCTCCCTCCCTCCCTCCTTCCTTCCTTCCTTCCTTCCTTCCTTCCTTCCTTCCTTCCTTCCTTCCTTCCTTCCTTCCTTCCTTCCTTCCTTCCTTCCTTCCTTCCTTCCTTCCTTCCTTCCTTCCTATATTCATTAAAAATAACTAGGGCTCTGTGTGCAAAGCACTATATTAATTCCTTCAGGGTGTGGGCTGAGGGGGTGGGCAGGGATAAATCATTACCCTCTTGGAATCTGTTAGGGAGATAAGGCTCAAATCTGTACAATTAGAAGGGCATGTTTTTGAGATTACCACTCCAGAAGAGAAAAATCAAACCATAACTCTTTGTTTCAAGTCAGAGGTAAAAGGAGAGAGAAAGAGCATCAGCTGCCTCCAGGGCAGTTACCAATCTGCATTTTTTCTTTGTTAAAGTCAAGATAAAAAAGACTTGCTGTTTAGCTACTGTTGACAGAAAGTTGGGGTAAAGGGGCAAATAGGCTAGGCAATAAGTAAATCCATGTTGTTTATTCCCTTAAAGCCAGCTGAATCTAGTTTAACCTATACATTTAAGGAGCCAGAGCCTGAATTCTGACTGTCTGATAAAATAATGGCCAGACTTAAATATGTTTTAGGACAATCCCAGGCTGTCTGTGTCCCTCAGATTTGTGGTCCCCATTTGTCGTTAACTATGCCACAAGAAAGGAGCTTTCTTTGTTGAATAAGTCATAAGAACAGTGAGACAGTCACCCTGATGAATATCAGGTCACTGGATTCAGATGGCTCTGGAGGAGAAGTGAATCTGGTGACCTGCACAGCCCTCCCTCACTCAAAACTAAGTCAAGGGCAAGTCATGTCACCATCTCTCTGATGGCACGGTCTTCTTCGGCAACGAAGGATGAACACACACACATAATCCCAGGATATCTGTATAGCATATGCCTCTGGCATTCTAAGATAAATCCCACCATTTAGTTGCAGGCATCCTGTCACAAACTGGTTTCTGAAGTTACTGATGCAGGAAGGGGCATTTTTTAGAGTAAAGCAAAGCAGTCTAATTGGTTCAGAAAGGTTTGGAGAGAGGTCTACCCTACAGAGGGCTTTTTCTCTGCTCTCTTCTTTCCTTCTGTTTTCTTTCTTTACCTTCCCTTTTCTTTTTTCTTTTGTTTTTCCTTTTGTTGCTTCTTTCCTTTCTTTTTCTCTTGTCTGTTTTTCTCTCTCTCTCTTCTTTTTTCTCCCTTTTCCTTTTTCCTTCTTACCCTTTCTTTTTCTTTCTCTTTTTCTTTCACTGTTCCTTATTTTCTTCTTTCTTTCTTCCTCCTTCCTTCTCTCCATCACAGGGCTTTATAAAACAATAGAGAATAGTCTTGTATAGGTGATAGTTTGTAGCTGCTGACTCATTACCTTTACTAACACACAACCACACATAGTTTTCTGCTTCTTATATTTTGCAGAATCCTGAAGGTGCCCTGTATGTGGCTTTCACTTACTTAGCTGGACTCACTGGAGTTGTTATCACGTTGTGCCTCATATTGATCATAACCTCCTCCACCAAAACAATCCGGAGGTCTTACTTTGAAGTTTTTTGGTTCACTCATCACCTCTTTGTAATCTTCTTCATTGGCCTTGCCATCCATGGAGCTGGGTGAGTAACGAACAAGGCATCCTAATTCCGTGAGTATCTGAGACTTATTGGCTTGATGATTTATGGTAAAGGACGATAAGAGGGCAGCTTATCTGCCAGTACTGGTTGGTATGTTTACTGCGGTGATGCAGGGTTGTCATAAAGTGAGCAAGATCGATAGTACACCAAGAAGAGTGCTGGCCATGATTTTGGCACTGACTAGCAATAATCATGGTCAAGTAATGTATCCTTTATAAGTTTCAATTTTCTCATGTGTAAAATGGGGATAAAGGCAGGATGGTGCAAGGGATAGAATGCTGGGCTTGCAGTAAGACTTGGATTCAAATCTCACCTCTGATATTGGTTGTGTGACCTGAGGATGTTGTTTAATCTCTATGTGTCTCAAACAACCCCATAGCATTTATCCATTAAATAAAAGTTAGGTTAAGATAGGGGCAGTTGGGTAGCACAGTGGATAGAACTCTGGGTCTGGAATCAGGAGGACCTGAGTTCAAATCCAGACTCGGACACTTACTAGATGTGCAGTCCTAGAGAAGTCCCTTCACCCAGTTTGCCTCAGTTTCCTCATCTGTAAAATAAAATGAAGGAAATGACAAACCACTCCAGTATCTTTATCAAGAAAACCCCAAAGATCACAAAGAGTCAGACACAACTGAACAATAATAACTAAGATCTTCATTGGTGAATACTTTCATCATGGGAATTTTCCCTATATTCATGTAAAAACCTGGACACATGCATATGTGTAAAATAGGGCTAATAAAACTTATTCTACCTACTTCTCAGGGTTGTGAGGGACATACTTTGTGGACTTTAAAGCACCGTGTAGGTGAGATGATTAATGATGAAGATTGAAATTCAATTTTAATACATTAAACAGCTACTATGCACAAAAACAGTTATTGAGCATACAAAAATGAAAAAAACAAAACTTCCCTGAAGGAGATTACAATCTAATAACAATCCAGTTTCTGACTCATTCCTTTTAATATCTTAACATATATAAAGATGGCTTATTTCAAACTTAACCACATAACTGGCTAAGTGAGCTTTTTTGCAACTTAACAATGAGAATATTGGCTGAGAGTCTAGAAAACATGAACTGTGTTCACCCTGTCTTTTTCAACAGGAAGCTTGGTTTAAAGTTAGAGTGTAAATAGTGGCTGTGAGTCAATGAGTTTGATTTATTATTGGAAGTCCTCTTTTATGTTAGTTTCCTTTTTTGATCTTTAAATTCAGTTTTTCACTGAGAACCACCTGTTCACCCATGAAGAAAGCCTGGGACCACCTCAGTGGGTGTCTATTGTGACATGATAGGAGGGTGGGGAAAGCTCATTCTCCTTGCTTCTGTGCACAGTCAGATGGACTCTGCACAAAGTCTATCCAGAAGAAGCGTGACCCAGGGTGTGGAAAGGAGAAGTCAAGAAAAAGAGGAAGGGAGAAAGGATGAGGAATATGAGGATTAGGCAATTATTTCTTATGGACAGTCTGCCTCAGTGCTCCTGGCTAAGGGAGCAAGGGGAAAGCTGCCTCAATGTGGAACAGCCTATGTTACAAATTACTGAGTTCCCCATCATGGAAAACCTTAGATAGAAGAGATTTATGCCTAAATATTAGAGACAGAATGGACATTAAAGATCATCTAGGTAAAACCCCTCATTTTGCAAATGAAGAAAGTGTGGCCTGGTCAAGGACAGGGGAATGGGAAGGAACTTTCCCAAGGTAACAAAGCTAGTTAGAGTCAAATCCAGGTCTAGAAACCAAATTTTCCTGATTCTTGTGGCTGACACCCTTTTCATTCCAGCGTCTAGAGGTGGAGTGGGTTGACTGATCATCTAGAATGTTAGAGAAGGAATTCCTTGTTCATATATAAGGTAGACTTAATGGCCTCTGAGGTCACGTGTAAGGGAATGTTTAAGAATTTTCTCCCCTCTATACCTTAGAAGAAGCATCACTTGGCAGCCTTCAGATGTACATAGAAACTCCAATTTCTTATTTGGATTTCATAAGTGATAGAATAGTTCACACATATCGCTATCTAGAAGTTCTACTCCAGAAAACAAATGAATTTGTCTTAATTATGATTAAAAGCAATCCCCTTAACTGGAAATATTGAAGGAAACAAAATTCACAATCAATTCTTTATTCATGCTCACCCTGTTGCCCAGTTTTGGAACTTGAGCATTACGTCAGATTTTCACTTTCCCTCAAACACCATACCCAAACAATGATCAAGTATTGTTTTTTTCTACTTCAACAATATCTCCAGCATCCATCTCCTTCCTTCCATTCATACAGTCATCATCCTGGTTCAGACTTTTATCACACCTTGCCTAGATTACTGCTCTATGTTTCTGGTTGGTTTTCCTCTATCCCAGATCTCCCCTTCCCCAATCCATCCTCTGCACAGCTGCCAGAAGGATAATCTTTAACCATACGTCTGGCCATGCCACTCCTCTATTCAGAAAGCTCCATTGATTCCCTATTGCCTACATGATCAGATACAAAATCTTCTGTTATTTAAATTTCTTTATGACCTGACTCCACTGTACCTTTATGAGCTTACTACATATTGCTGCCCTTTGTACACTATACATGCAAGTCAAACCAGCATATTGGTTGTCTCCTATAAAGGATATCCAATCTCCCATTTCTTCAATCCTTGACCAGTCTGTGTTCCATGCCTGGGATGGTCTCACTCTGTCCTCACATTGGCCTAATTTCCTTCAAAACTCAATTCAAGGTCGCCCTTTAAATGAAATTTTCCCCAATTTTCCTCAACTGCTACGCCTCCCCCAAATATTACCATAATGCCATGTTGTTGTTTTTTTAACTCCATCTGTGATTCTTTGGTTTAGGGAGCTTCCACTAAGGAAACTCCTTATTACAATGCAGATCAGGAGCTGCTCTGAAATGTATAATGTTAGTTGTTTGGAACACCGGAAAAATAAGTTCTTTCCCTCAGAACCACATAGCTAAATACGTCTCAGATGCTTATCTTGACCCCACGTCTTCCTGATTCTGAGGCCACCTTGATATTGCAGTGTGCTGCCTTTCTTGAAAGGTAGTAAACACTAAATAAGTGCTTTTTTTATTGTCTGATTGGTGGCATTATAGGGAAAAGGATGGAAATAATGACAAAAAGAATCAATTTTTTAAATTTACATATATGCTGGACCAAAGGGAAATGTACAGAACTCTCAGTTTCTTTGTATGAGTCTTAATAAGGGTTCCCTCACTTGATAGTTATAGGATATTGGGCATTTCTCTTAACCTCTCTCTTCCCTTAATTTCCTCACTCATAAAATAGTAAAATAACATAATAATACTATAATATTATAATAACATAATAACATAGAATAACACCAATATTACCTGTCTTAGGGTTGCCATGAATATCAAAGGAGATAATATCATGAAAGTGTTTTGTAAACTATAATGTTCTAGGGAGATGTAAATTATTGTCATTGATAATGATGATGATAAACTAGCAGTTAGACTTGCAACCTCTTCTATCCAGGACCCACTGTCTGGATTTGATCTTTTATCTGACCCTACTTTCTCCATCCGAACCAAATCTCCCTAATACAGCTTATCAGTTCCCTTTTACAGACTCTGAGGTTAGCTGCCTCCTGCAAATATCTTCCTGGCTAAAGTGAAAAATGCCTTTATTTCAAGTTCTAGTTGCCACTGGTGGTTATTGGTTACAGGTATTGTGCTAAGCACTGAGGGATACAAATAGAAAAAGAAAAAAAAAAAGGAGCAAGTTCCTGACTTGAAAAAGCTTAAATTCAAATGGGAGATGGAAGTATAGTTAGTGAAATGTGAAGTCACAAGGTTACGAGTCACAAAGAGAAAGGTTCACATGTGAAATTTCTCATTTGATAGATAAGAAAAACAAAACCTAGAGAGCTTCAAGAATTTGGTCAAGGTCACACAACTAACTAATGGTCTTCAAAAGAAATGTAGTGAATAGAGTGGTTAGCATTAATGGAAACTTCCGAGAGCAAAATATTATAAAGGCTTCTCTATCTAAAGCATCATTCCCAGAAATCAAGTCACCATCCACCTTAAGGACCCAGGTTTTGAGCCCCCAAGACTCAGAGATTGCTTGGGAGTAGCTATGTCTCTGAGAGCTTTTAAAGAGTACTTTTTAAAAAGGAGAAACTTGTTGTTTCCTTAAAGGTTTTCTGTTTTTTAGGTAATTCCATTGTTTTGGTTTGTTTGAGTTTTTATGTTAATTTTTATAGGAAGATCAGACCCTTTTGAATAGACATAGAACTAATATAAACTTCCCTGGGTCTTTTGCTTATCTATTGTTTAAAAGCAAAAATGGTTTTAGGGAAACAAAACTAACAGGGAGGGGAAAAACTCATTTCCTCCTTAAGAAAAGGATTTGTTTTATTTTGCAATCCCAGAATTACCCACCATAAATAACATATTTCTAGATAGTTTTAGTGCCACAGTACACATTTTTCCTACTGATGGAATACATGTATCATTTCCCATTTTGCCAATCTATCTTTTGCAGAATCTGGTTATTTTGCTAACCAAAATTTCATGGTGCTGAAGTTATATAGAAAGTATTAAAGATGTCTCTTAGAAAAGAAAGGAACACTAGTCACATTTAAGGTGTATTCGGAATGAATGAAAACCAAATTCCTTTCCTGCCTACTAATTAATCTGATTCTTCTTCTTTCCTTCCCATATCTCATCCCCACCCCACACCTACCCCACAACAGGAGGATTGTACGCGGACAGACAGAAGAAAGTTTGAAGGTTCATGAACCAGAATTATGTTATAAGAACATTTCCTCTTGGGGACGTGGAGGAACCTGTCCCATCCCTCAATTTGCTGGCAACCCTCCTATGGTATAACCCATTGTGTCTGCATTACCAGCTTAGCAATGATAATTTATTGTTGTTACAGTTGGTCTTTAGTTTTTTTCTAAGTGAACCAATGACATCATGGGGTGATGACATCTTCACTTGAAAATGTCAATCTAAAGTCAGGTGTTGACTATATCAGAGGATATGTGTACATGCAACCGAATTGCTTCCTGCAGATGCAATGAAGCTTACTTAGGGTAGAGAACTTTTTGTCTAAACACCTGACCAGAAAGACAAGCATTTGGCATACCAAAACCTGGCACAGCAAAAAGCGATCTCTGCTGCCATGCCATTACAAACATATTTCCAAGGACAAATAGCCAATATGTTTTATATAGATAGAAACACATAAAATTGTAAATATAAGTATACATATATGAATAATATTATTTTTAAAAGTGCAATTCTCCCTTTCCAACTCAGGGTCAAAATAACATATGACAGGGTTATAAAGGGAGAAAACTCTCTTCTACCTGTTTATTCTCTACTCAGAGAATTCTATGCCTAATTTGAACAGACAATTAAAGATATTGTGACTCAATCACTTTCTCTGGAGCTTTTGTATTAGAAGAAGGAAACTAGCAGTAGGGACTTTGCAGGATTGTTGCTGGATGAGCCAGGGAAAGCTGCATCGAAGGCTACCAGGCCAATCCTTGATTAAGACCATGAAGCCATATTTTCATTAGTCCGCAGTGGCCCTACACATGGGGAGCATCTGTAGGGAGGAGGATGATGACACATTTACTTTTCTCAAGATAAATCCTTCAAGAGCTTCATTTTAAGGGTGTTCAGTGGGCCAGTCTGCTTCACAAGCAGGAAGCTGTAGTTATAGTGAAACTTGGAGTTGGGAAATCTGTGTTCAAAATCTGGCTCTGTCATATCTTAGCACATGGCCTTGGCTAGCTCTTCACCTTCGCCTCTCTGGCCCTCAGTCTCCTATAGAAAATGAGGAAGCTAAACTCAATAGCCTCAAAAGCCCCTTCTAACATCCTAAAAATGATTTTTCATATTTTATGTTAACTAAATTTTGAAGTTTTTCCCCATGTTCACTGGTTCCTTGGAACACATAAAATGGGGGAAAAAAGCAGCCCAAAATTTATATCATCTGAATGAACTGACATAATTTTCTTGACCACTTGTTCCTTAGACTGAACAAAACTTAAAATTATGGCTCTTTCCTAATTCCTCTCTCCCCTCCCTTTATCCTTTGGAATCTGATTCACCTTCTCGGACAACTCTGAGATGTAAGAGCATTGATTCATGGCCCCTGTGAGATTTGGCAGTGTAGTATAGTGGAGAAAGACCTGGACTCAAAACCATAAAGTCCTGAATTCAAGAACCACCTGTGACATGCAGGCTATGTGATCCCAAGCAAATTACCAATTTCTTAGTTCCCTAGTTCGCTCTAAAAACTCTTCAGTTTCAGAGAAGGTGCTGATTTGCACTGGCTGAAGGAGTTCTTCTCAGGAGATCCCTATAGTAATGAAAGCAGAGGGCTAGTCCCTATCCTTATAACATTGGAATGTTTCCAACTGATATTCCCATCAGAAAGAAATATAAAGGAGAAAGGAGCAAGCACTTATTAAGTACCTATCATGTGGCAGGCACTGTGATAAACACTTTATTATGTCATCTGATCCCCACAACAATCCTGTGAAACAGATGTTATCATTTTCCCCATTTTAGAGATGAGGAAACAAAGGCAGACAGCGATTAATTGACTTACTCAGGCTCACACAAATTTAGAGCCCAATTTGAATTGAGATCTTCCCACCTCCAGGCCCCGTGCTCTATCCACTGCACTACTCAACTTCCTCTCCCACAAATATAAATATATCACTACACTGCACGTAAACATTAGTAGGAAAAACAAAAAGGAAAATTCGTAGTCATTCATGTGTCAGATGAAAGAATTCCTTGGTGACAGGATCCAGGCCCAAAGGCTACGCGGTAGCTTTCAGTGTTCTGGGGACATTAAAAATAAAAAGCAAGGTTTTTTTCTCTCCTCACATTCACAGGAATAGATAGAATCCACTTTGCAGAAATCCTACCTTAGAAAAGTTTTGGCCAGGGACTGCAATGGAATTTTCCTGCCTGCTCTTCAAAAGGCATCTAATCCTAAATGGAAATGGGCATTTTAAAATTTATATTATTGGTTATTTTATATTTAAAATTTATATTTTACTTATATTTAGTATTTATCCTTTATTTATTTTACCAAGATCACAGAGAAGTGAATGGTCCAGTGGCATAGAGCAGGCCTGTACAACATGTGGCCCGTGGGCTACTTGCGGTGAAAGCACCAAAGTATTGCACCAATGCTGTCCTTGGTCTGTATGTTGTGCAGGCTTGGCATAGAGTCAGCTACTGAACGGCAAAAGCCAAGTATTGAACCCCAGTATGCTGAGGCTAAGTCTTACTATACCTACAACTTTTATGGTGTGGAATAGGGCATGGACTCTGGAAACACACTAAATAAAGCCTCTCTGGGATGTATTGTGAGGAAATGATGCTCTGAAGGAGTTCCTCACTCTTCCAGGCACTTAGTCTCACAACCATTTAAACTAAAACCCAAAACCAAATAAATCCCAAACCCTGAGATTCTTTAAGTTTTTTCTTGATCTAAGATTTTCCTTGGTTTACTTTTTTAATATTTTTTTCTTGATCTAATTTCTTGATTTCATATTTGTGGAGGACCATAAAATCTTAAAGCTAAAAGAGATAATATCATCTAATCAGTGTCTTCATTTTATAAATGAGGAAATTGAAATTCCTATGTAAGATATGACTTGTTCATGACCTTACAGAGAATAAATAGCTGAGTGAGCTTCCATCCCCAAATTCAATGCCTTTGCCTTCACATCAGAGCCTAGGTAATGTCTTTTAACAAAGATCTGTTGTCATTTCAGCAATTGCAGCTTCTTGATGGCATCTAGGTGGGACCTACCTCATACGGAATTCCATTCATTGGTCAGTAGTAATACTGAGGGCAGAGTATTTTAGGAGCCACTCTGAATATCCTGGCTCAGAGAGGTTGAAGGGAATTCAACTCAATCCAATGCAATGTATTTTATTGAATTTTTACTCTAGTCAGGGTTCTATGCTTGGCACTTTCAAAAGCAACTCTCATTCTTACTCAGACTTTACCTCTACTAAAGAAGCATATCGCATAGTTATCAAATCTTACATGTTATGAGGGTAACAGCTACCAATATTGCACCAGATCTGTAGTCTTGCAATCACAATATGGATTCTGTGGTGGTTGTAAAGCAACTGCAATATTACATTAAGTATATGCTGTTGTTGAAATGCTGCCCTTTAGGGAAATACTTCTTCTGCAACCAACCTAGTTTCCAGTATAATCGTTGCAATTACAGTTGTGACACAGAGGAAATCCCACTCTTCTACGGGGTTCTGCTTGGAAATTTTCATGTTATTAATGGAGTTCCTCAGTTTAGGTTGGGAAAACACTCATTTTAAAAGCAGACTGTCTTAGTCAAATTATGTAGTGATCCAGGATATATGAACAATCATCAAAGATTCATTGATTAAGCAAGCTAGGGAGTACAATGGAGATGGTTACTAGGTGGCTTAGTGAATAAAGTACTTGTCCTGGAGTTAGGATGGCAGCTAGGTGGTGCAGTATATAGAGCACCAGACCTGGAGTCTGGAAGAAATGAGTTCAGATCCAGCCTTAGACACTTACTGTGTCACCCTTGGCAATTCACTTAACCGTATTTGCCTCAGTTTCCTGGAGAAGGAAATGGCAAATTACTCTCACATATTTGCCAAGAAAACCCCAAATGGGGTTCAATTATTCAAACACGACTGAAAAATGAGTCAACAACAACTTGAAATTAGGAAGACCTGAATTCAAATCCTGCTTTAAATACTAGCTGTGTGATCCTGGGCAAATCACTCTGTCTGCCTCAGTTTTCTCATATGTAAAATAAGGGTAATAATAGCATCTACCTCCCAGGGTTGTTGCGAGGATCAAATGAGATAATATTTGTAAAATGCTTTGCAAAACTATTAGACTACCAGGGTTTCCTTGTTGATTACTATAATCTAAATCTTTGTCAGTCCAATGATAATCACCGTGTGTTTCCATCCCATCCTGGTCTTTGCTTTGTTAACAGACTTGGAAATGGATTGTGGGTCCCATGTTCCTGTATCTCTGTGAGAGGTTGGTGAGGTTTTGGAGATCACAGCAGAAGGTCGTCATCACTAAGGTAACCTCTGAGATGTTTAAAACCCTTTCTGTAACTGTTTGTAAAAACCTTTGGAATATGAGTGGTCATCACATCTAAGAACATTGTTGGCATATCGATCCATGTGTCCTGTATTATCTGCCCCCTGGCTGTTAAGTACTCAGCCTGTTGGATAGCTTTCAGGGTATTTCATGAAATGGATCTAGAGAGTAGACTTACAGTTCATCTGGGTGCAGTTGTCTTGATGAACAGGTCATAGTATACTCTCCTTTCCCCCTCTTCTACAGCTGCCAAATTGAATTTTTGAAGAAATTATTTTTTAAACTTAAAATGCGATATAAATGTGAATTATTCTTGTTCAATATAAAAATTTAAAAACAGAGCACAAGATCAATGGTGGAGAGGTGAGGAAATAGACCAGAGTAGAGAGGGAAAAGAGGAACTCTGATATGTAAGACATGGTGAGTACTAAAAATTTAAATGTTTAAAGAGTCAGGATAAGACTGATTCATGTTGTCGATGTTTTCTCAAGTCTCCTTCACTTACTTTTTTGTTTTGTCTTGTTTTACCATGGATATTTTCAAGTTGTGCAATTTTAAGAAAATACCGACATTTCTTAGTTTTCTCTTCCCATCTCCCTCTTGAGCTCTATGAATGATTGAGACTAGTTCTCAAATCTTGGGTTGTAGCCAGCTCCCACAGTTTTCCTCCCATAATGTTTACATTATTTATAAAAGAGGAAGCTAAGAGATCAGCAAAAATATCTTCAACAAATAACCCCTCAGTAGGACAGCACAGAATGATTCAGAGTATATTTCTTTAAAAAGTACTTCTAGGGAAGTCCAGTTCTTCTGTGGAGAAAACATATTCTTTCCTGTGTAAATTAATATGCAGGATAATACACTTATTATTTGACATTCTGTTCATTGTAACTCTAAACCTTAACATCGCTGTGGAAGTGAAACTTATCTGTGATTGTAGTTGTCAAGTTAGTAACAAGGAAAACCTGTTTTCCATTTTCAATATTCTAAAAGCTCACTTTTCAGCTTCAAAATGGGGTCTCTTATCACCCTTATTCATAGAGAAAAGAATAGTGTGGATTTTTTTTCTATTTTTTTTAGTTGCAATTTCTTTCTGAAATGAATTCTGACAATGTAACCAGAGAAGGAAGAGAATTCTATCATTTTTTTAAAAAGATTATTATGAATCATTTATGTATTTTCCTCATTTTCTATGGGTTAGAATAAAGGCTGTCCTATACCTCTTATTATGTGATTATGCATTATTATGCTAAATATTTACATGGGAGCTTGAAAGCCTTTTGCCTCCATCTGAAGATATCTAGGCAGGAACTCGATTGAGATTTTCCCCGAGGAAACTCCGAGTCGGGGCAAAGTGACCTAAAAAGAGAGTGATTTTGGACATCAGCTCCCAAGATTGAATCTGGGTCATGTCAGGCCTCTCATTTATGTTAGGATGTTTAGTTTTCTTAAAACAAAAGTATTAGCACTAGAAAGCTATTGTTTTATACTGACTAAATAGCCTTCTGCTCTTGCAGATTCCAAAATTTATAGATCTTATTTCTAATGGGAAAGTTTTTATTGGCAGAATGAGAGGACTTTTGAATCACCAGAGAAAGACTTTATGATGTTGATTGTAGTTTCTATTAAGCATACTGCATTTTCTTTTGCTTCTTTAAAAAATGGTTATCTATTTATGGTAATAGTGTACTTATAGTAGGTTTTTATTAATCAGGATATTTTATCAGTTGAGCACAGTATCCAGAGCATGATAGATAACTGGTTACTTGTATATATTCTATGAAGTCTGCCTTTTGAATTCAGTTCAGGTTTATAAATGTGCCCAATGAAATTAACAGCTTCCTCCTTCCCAACACACACACAACTAGATTCTCTAAATCGTTTTATTCTTTCATTAATTTAGATCAGCAAAAAGCAACATTTGCTCTTTAGTTGTTTCAGTCATATCCAACTCATTGTGACCCTGTTTAAGGTTTTCTTGGCAAGGGTATTGGAGTGGTTTGCCATTTTCTTAGCCAGCTCATCTATTAATGAGAAACTGAGGGAAACAGGATTAAGTGATATTTGCCTGGAGTCATATAGCTAGTAAGTGTCTGAGGCCAGATTTAGAGCTCAGGAAGATGAGTCTTCTAACTCCAGGCCTAGCACTCTATCCACTGAGCAACCTAGCAGCCCCTGAAAGCAATATTATAGAAATGCCTTCCCTAGGTTATGATTTAGCATTATGGTTCATAGAAGATTGTTATAAGAATCACACAACCGAATGCATTTCTCTATCTCACTTTTGATGCTAGGATTCTAGTTGGATCTATGCCACTAGCTCATAGTGTGACTTTGAGGAAGGTACTGGGTTAGATTATCCATAAGATCCTTTCCAACCTTAACACTGTTCATTCTGCTACCCAATATCCCTCATATAAGATCTCACATTTTATCTCTGCAAGTGAAATTACGTACCTTATTTATCCCAGAGGAATACTCTTTAAGACAGAATATATGTCTCTCTCCTTTTTTTCATACTATCTACATGAAAGAACCAAATTCAGTGCCCAGTTGTAGTATAGTTAACTTATAGCAAATACAACTAACGTGTGAGGGCCATAAGTTCATATATGCTTTATTCAATCATTCAGTTCAAGAGTCTTGAATGGCTCAAGGCTTGAAATTCACTAGAAGTAATTTGGTGATCTACCTTCATTCATTCACTCATTCAGCGAGAATTTGTTAAGTCCCTACTATGTGCCATGAACTGAATTAGGTGCTGGGGTTATAAAGACAAAAATGAAACAGTACCTGTTCTTAAGGAGCTTTTGTTCTCTTTGTTCATATAGGTGGTCACTCACCCTTTCAAAACCATTGAACTACAAATGAAGAAGAAGGGCTTTAAGATGGAAGTGGGGCAATATATTTTTGTCAAATGCCCCAAATTATCAAATTTGGAGTGGCATCCCTTCACACTGACCTCAGCCCCTGAGGAAGACTTTTTCAGCATTCACATCCGTATAGTTGGAGACTGGACAGAAGGTCTTTTTAAAGCTTGTGGATGTGACAAGACAGAATTTCAGGAAGCATGGAAATTACCCAAGTAAGTAAAAAGCTCATAATATAAAGAAAATCTCTCAAAGAAAAGAATTGTTAAAAACTTCTTCGACTTTGAGCAGATGTCCCATCTCCTCCCTAGCTCTTATGACCTTTGACTCTAGACTTTGTTATTGTGAGGAGACTCTTAAGGAAATATTGAATGATCTGTGTGTCCTCTCCTTCTTTGGCATGGGTATGTTTTTGTAAACTCTATGTGTACATAATTTTAATATGTTTTTATTTATGTCACTAAATATTTCCCAATTGTTTGTAAAATATTTTAACATTTTTTAAAAAAAGTTGAGTTTAAAATTTTCTCCCTCCCTCCCCTCCCCTAACCCTTGAGAAGGCAAACAATATATTGATTATATATGTGAAATCGTGCAAATCATATTTATGTTTTAGCCATGTTGCAAAAGAAAATGTTACATGTACATATTTTGGTGGGGTGTGAAAACATTTGATATTTATTTTTACCATCTAAAATCTTCATTTTTCTCTACAAAAATGATTTTAAGGACATAGAATTTGGAGCTGAAAAGGACTTCAATAATTACCTAGTTTATTCCTTTCATTCCATTTTATGAAGAAACTGAGGCTCAGAGATGTGAATTATTGACTTGTCTGTGGCCCTAAGGACCACAAACATATTAATAGCTCACAGTAATAGAATATGTTTATAGGATTTTTCAGAATCTCTTAAAATTTAACAGGAGCAAGATAGAGAGGTTAAACATACTAGACTGCTTACACAGAGTGAATAAAATGAGAAAGAGAGAGAAAGAGAGAGAGAGAGAGAGAGAGAGAGAGAGAGAGAAATTCATTCCCTATACCTGGAAATACTTAAAGTTGACTGAAATTTCCCCTTATGACTTTTGAGTTCAGAGTTGCAAATAATATTCAAAAACTGGCACACTCTAATCATCAGATTCCAATTGAACCAATGGTTCTTCTGTTGGGAATTGATGATGTGTCTGACTTTCTCACATGCTTGTGGAGGTTCATCTCATTCACTCCAAACATGAATATTTCTTCACTGTGGTTGTGTCCAATTCCATAGGGTAGCAGTAGATGGGCCCTTTGGCACTGCTAGTGAGGATGTATTCAGCTATGAAGTAGTTATGCTGGTGGGAGCTGGCATTGGAGTCACACCATTTGCATCCATTCTCAAGTCTGTCTGGTACAAGTACTGCAGTGACTCAACCAGCCTAAAACTCCAAAAGGTAGGTCCTATTCTTATTAAAAAATAATCTTATTTTAAATAACACTTTTTATTTTTATATAACATTTATTTCTGAATACGTCTTTCTCCCCACCTCTTTACCATCATTCATTCTTTGGGGGGTGGGGGTGGGGAAGAATCTTTTAAACTAAAAAAAATAGAAAGAGAAAAACCAGTTCTGTCAAGCTAATCAATACTTTGATTATGTCTGACAGTATATACATCATTCCATATCCATAGTGCTCCACTTCTGCTGTGAAAAAGAAGCACATTTTCGCAACTCTTACCTGAGACCAAGCTTATTTTTTATAATTATTCAGTATTTAGTGAGTGTTTTGTTTTAGGGGAAGAAGGGGTGTGTTCTTTCCGTTTAGACTCTAGTCATCATGCATATTATTTTCTTGATTCTGTTTCCTTCCCTCTGTATCAGTTGATATATCTTCTCATAGTTCTCTAAATTATTTATATTCATTGTTTCTTGTGATGAAGTAATATTCCATTAGATTCATGTGCCACAATTTGTTTCCCTAAATGATAGGTCTCCTTTTTTTAAGAAACAATTTTCAGAAGTCCTGTGATGACAGTCCTTTCCTTTACACCCAGGAAGATAGCTAGGGAGAAGGAAAATGAGAGGATTTCTTTTTGGCCAGACTAGAGAAAGGGAGAAATCATTTTAATGGCTGGTTAAGAGTAATTTCCACCCCAGTGTTACTAGAAAAATGAAAGATGGCTATTCTCAGAGGATTGTCTATGTACTCTCTATTCTTAATAATAATTATAGTTACAGTCATCTTTATCGAGGAGGAGAATCTAGAGTACTCTTTATTTGATGTCCATCCCTGCTGTTAGTCTTGTTTCTTTGAATGGGCTTCAAGGAGAGAGTGATTTACATGCATTTACTCCTTTGTGGATCTGTTGAGTCTGGTCCCTCCTCCACTGCCATCCCCTAGTAGAATGAATCCTGGAAGGTAGGACTTCTTTGTTTCTGTCTGTGCATCTCCAACACCAAGCAGAATGCCTGGTATAGAATTTTTTTTTGAGTAGCAGTTGAAGCAAAAACTCATTACACAATGAAATATAAGATAAAAAAAATATAATGAAGTGAACTAATGAAGTAAAAACTCATTACACAACAAAATAAGAGATAAAAATAATATTTTGCGCAGGTTAAACGTTTCTAATAGGTATGAACTCTGAAAGAAAAATGAATTCGTCTGCTTTCAATTTCATTTTTCCATTTTGTCTCCAGTTTTTTGTGAGATGAGAAGTTAGAAAAAAAGGATTTTTTTCTAGTGTCTTACTAACTCTTGGGCCTGCCAGCCAAGAAATGAAACCTACTTAGAAATGTCTGTGTTCTTCCAGACTTCTAAAAGGAGGAAGGGTGTGTAGAAGACAGTGGGGACTATGGGAGGGGAAGGGAAATTACTAAGTGCGGGAGGAGACATTGCAAAAATAGGTCAAACAAAAACTTACTGGGCTTAATGGTTCCTTACTTTTTTAACTGAAGTTTACAAAACACCCCAACATTATAACAATCTCTGAGCACCCCCTTTTCCATCCAAACCCTCCCTTATAACAAAGAAAATCATATTTGGCAACATTTCACTCTTGTGATCCCTCACCGCTCTACCAAGAGAAAGGTGACGTGTTTCAGTCTGTTTTCCAAAACCGATAGAGTTCATTGCCATTTGTCTGAATCAATTTATGTTAATATTTTCTTTTACAATGTTGTCACCACTGTGTTTATTGTTTTCTCATTTCTACTTTCTTTGCTGTGGATAACTTCATAAAAATCTTCCCATGTTTCTCTGAATTTCTAATATTTATCACTTCTTATGACACAATAATATTTATATTCTTATTACACAATTTGATCACTTATTCCCTAATCAATGAAAACCAACCTAAAGAACTTTTTAAAATTGTTTATTTGCAAGGCTGAAAAAACATCCTTTTAAACTTTTTCATGCAATGTCAGATTTAACACAAAGAGATATAAATATGAGCCAGATTATACTGTCATGAAAGACTACAGCAAATTGATTCTCTGGAAACAAGGCATACTCAAAGAGCTCTGGATGTGAAGTCAAAAGACATGAGTTCAAATACTAATCCTAGTACTTACTCCTGATAGGAACTCGGGCCAGTCAGAGTACCTTTTCAGCCGTAGTCTGTCTTCTTTCACAAAATCTTAAACCCAATTCACTCTGAAGCTCGTCAATTGGACCACAATAGATCCTGGCCCAAGCTCAACTTCATGGCTGTATTTTAGGCCCTCCTGGCTTAGAGTGTATGTCAATGGCAACTGTTTCTTTTTGGAACAGCAACTCTGAGGGTTTTCCCCGCCCAGCTTGATTTTTTTTTTTTGGTTAAAAGGACTATCCTCTGACTCACTTCTTAAAGAGGCCTGAATGGGCATTACCTCACTCACAGTGAGAACCTGAAAAGACCTTAGACCAAAAGGGCCAGGGTCTCTCACTGCATCCTGGGACATCTCCAGTCATCCTGATGACTATCTGGTCACTGGACCCAGATGGCTCTGGAGGAGAAAGTGAAGTTGGTGACCTTGTACAGCCCTCCCTCCCTCAAATCAAAGTCAACTGCAAGTCATGTCATCATTTTCCTGATATCTTGGTCCTCTTTGAAAATGAAGGACAAACATAAAAAAATGTAGGAGCTCATAAGAAAACAATAGACACAATAACCACAGTAAGGAAAATGCAAATAACACTAAAAAACAGCTGAAATCCGACAAGTCAATGGCCATTTCAGACTACTGGCTTTCTTTTTCAAAGTACATAATAACTTCTGTATGTCACTTTCAAAATGCTCCTTATTGCTTGTGCTTCCTTCTGAGCTCCTATTGTTTTCTGTCCATTAAAAAAATGTCACAATGGCTTTCATTTTCTTGTAGCATCACTATTGCTAACCTCACCTTCTTTCTTGGGCCCCAGAGAAAGGGGAGAAAAAAATCTCGTAAAGCAAAAACATAGTCAAACAAAATGAATTCCACAGTGGCCATGTCCAAAAATGTGGATCTCTTCACCTTGTGTTCAATCCCTCTCTGTTAGAAGGTGGGGAACATGCTTCATCATTGGTCTTCTGAAGACTTCGTTGGTCCTTATGCTGATTAGAATTCATAATCTTTTCCTTTTTTTTTTTTTTTACAACGTTACTGTCTTTGCGCAAGTTATGTTTCTTTCTTTTTAAATTAATTTGTTTGTTTTTAGTTTTCTACAATCACTTCCATATATCTTAGATATTTTTCCTCCTCCCTCCCCTCAAGGCAGCATGCAATCTTATGTAGGTTCTATGTATACATTCTTATTAAATACGTTTTCACCTTAGTCATATTGCATAGAAGGATTAAAATGAATGGGAGAAACCATGAAAACAAAACAAATAAAACAAAACATAACACAAAAGAAAATGGTCTGCTTCATTCTGGGATCCAATTCCATGATTCTTTCTCTGGATGTGGATGGCATTTTGCCTCAAGAATTCAATGGGAATTTTTTAGGTCCTTGTATTGCTGTGAAGGGCTAAGTCTACCAGAAAAATTCCTTACACACTGTGGTTGTTGCTGTGTACAAAGTTCTCCTGGTTCTGCTCCTTTCACTCAGCATCAGATCATATAAGTCCTTCCAGGCCTCTCTGAAGTCTTCCTGTTCATCATTTCTTATACCACAATAGTATTCCATTGCATGCATATACTGCAACTTGTTCAGTTATTCCCTAGTTGATGGGCATCCCCTCAATTTCCAGTTCTTGGCCACCACAAAGAAAGATGCTATAAATATTTTTGTACATGTGGGACCCTTTCCCATTTTTATGATCTCTTGGGGATACAGTCCTAGGAGCGATATTGCTGGGTCAAAGGGACGAGTTATTTTTCTGATTCTAACTCATTTCACTCTGTCAGTTCATAATACCCAAGTTTCTCTGAAATCCTCCCTTTCATCATTTCTTACACCACAGTAATATCTCATGACATTCATATGACACAATTTGTTTAGCAGTTACCCAATTGTCCAACAGGCAATCTAAGAATTATTCTCCCCACCCTACCCCTACTTAAATTCTAGGTCTTTTCTCACCTCTCCTCCCTTTTTTCTTCTCCCCTCCCCCTCCCCTGTTCCCTTCTCTCCTCTCCTCTCCTCTCCTCTCCCTCTTCTTTTTTCTCTTTAAAAAAAAACAACCCAGAATCAAGAAGTTTGTTTTGCTATTTTTTTGCCAATGTTATCTCTCCATCACCTCCATCCACACTTATCCATGACTGTTTCCCTGTCGAGTTTTATTGTGTTTAATGTATTTATAAACCAAACTGTGTTCAGTTCTTTTTTGTCCATTTCAAATAAGGGTGAGTTTCATTTGATGCCTTCTCCCTCCACCTCTTCCTCCTTGTTTGTGTATTTTTCTTCTCACACACCCCAATTATGAGAAGTATCAAGTTCCACTCCCTTCCTCTTTTCTACACTAATATATGCTTTCTTTTACCACCCTTCTCTTTCCTCTCTTTAAACTCTCAGAACAGGAGTGATCTGCCCCCATGACTTCCATTTTTGGAAGGTCAACTCCCTTATTCCCTTCAAGACTAAGTTCTGGAGGGATATTTTTTTCTTCTACCTCATTAGCAGCCCTTCATTATTATACAGCTTCTTCCAACTATTCTAGCAAGTTTACCTTTCTATATTTTGTTGGACTTCAAGTTTATATTTCAAAGTTTCTACTTAGTTCTCATTTTTTTCATCAGAAATGCTTGAAAATTCTTTTCCATTAAAGTTCATTTTGCCCCCTGTAGGATCATACTCAGGTTTGCAGGGCAAGTTATTTTTGTTTGTAAGCCTATATATTTACTTTTAGGAACATGGTATTCCAAAAGCTCATTTTAGTAGAAACTATGAGGTTTTCTGTGATGTTGTCTATAGATCCTTAGTTCTTAAACTTCTTTCTAGATGCCTGCAGTATTTTTTCTTGGATATGGAAGTTCTGAATTTTGGCTATGACATTACTGGAACATTTACTTTTGGTTTTTATTTTAGGAAATGATCAGACAATTCTTTCTGTCTTCACTTTGTTTTCTGGTTCCAATAGGGCTGAGTAGTTTTCATTTATGAAATATAGTATTCAGAAATTATTTTTAATCATGGGTTTCAGGGAGTTTAATGATTCTTAAATTATCTTTCCTTGACCTATTTTCTAGGTCACTTTTTTTTTATGCCACCTATCATACTTTCCCTCTATTTTTCATTCTTTTGATTTTGTTCTATTTCTTGCTGTCTTATGGAGTTTTTGATTTCTCTTTGACTAATTTGAGTTTTCAGAAATGCCCCTTGGGAATGCTTCTGGCCACACCCCATCCCCAGAATTCACAGACCTCTGTTTTTCCTTATACCTACCCAGGTTGAAAAAGAAAAACTCATTGTGACTTTTTCTTGGATTTCCCCTTAAGATTTCTGTTTGGTTAATTCTCTAGATTTGTTTGGAGGAGTTTGCAGGGGAGTGGGCTGTACTGCTTCTTTCTACTCCATTATCTTGATTTTATCTCCTACTTTGTCTCCTAAACTACTTATTCTCCTTCCAATTCTTTCTTTAAGAGCTTTTATCTCACTTTAAAAATGCCTTACTTCACTTTTCAGAACTCGTGTAGTTCTTGTGTAAAACATATTTTCCCCACTTTGAGCTTCTGCTTGCTTGCATGCTAGTTACTAGATTTGATTTGAAATAATATTTGATACTGTTATGTGTTTTCTTTGCTTTATTTATCTCTCCAACTTAAGATTCTGAATTAAGGCGTTATGCCAGCATTAGTTCCCTCCTCTGTTCACTTTTTTTTTTTTTTTGAAGAAAGTGAGAAAATTAAACTTCAATTTACACTTAGAGTTCACCATTCCTTTCTCTGGAGGTGAATAGCATTTTTCATCATGAATCCTTTGGAATTATCTTGAATCACTATATCTGTCAGAATAGCTAGTGTAGTTGATCATTGTTACAATATTTATTGTTACCATGTACGAGGACTTCCTGGTTCTGCTCATTTCACCTTGTATCAGTTCATTTAGGTTTTCATGTTTTTCTGAAACCATTCTCCTCATCATTTCTTATAGTACAATAGTACTACATCACAATCATGTACCACAACTTGTTCAACCATTCCTCAACTGATGGGCATCCCCTCAATTTTCAATTCTTTACCACCACAAAAATAGTTGCTATAAATATTTTTGTACATATGGGTACTTTTTATTTTTCTTCTCTCTCTTTGGGGCACAGACCTAGTAGTGGTATTGCTGAGTCAAAGGGTAGCTCCTAGGGCGTAGTTCTAAATTGTTCACCAGAGTGATTGGACTAGTTCACAGCTCCACCAGTTCATTAGTTCACATATTTTCTCTCATCCTTTCCAGCATTTGTCATTTCTGATAGGTGTGAGGTGGTACTACCTCAGACTTATTTTGATTTGCATTTCTCTAATCGGTAGTGATTTAGAGCATTTTTCATACAGCTATAGATGGTTTTGATTTCTGACCTGAAAACTGCCTGTTCATATCCCTTGACAATTTATCAATTGGGGAATGGTTCTTATTTTTATAAATTTGATTCAGTTCCCTATATATTTGAGTAAAGAGGCCTTCATCAGAGAAACTACCTGTAATTTTTTTCATATTCTTCATTGTCTATGGTATTTTTAATTAAATTTTAGTTTGCCTGTTCACCTCTTTTAATTAGGTCTATTTTTGCTTTTGTTTTGTCTGAGATCACGATCACTACCCCCTGCCTTTTTTATTTTTACTTCGAATGAAGCATAATAGATTTTGTTCCACCTCCTTATGTTAACTCCATATGTCTTTCTGTTTAAAATGTGTCTCTTATAAACAACATATTGTTAGATTCTCCTTTCTAATTTATTCTGCTATCTGCTTTCCTTTAATGGATGAGCTCATTCCATTCACAGTTGTGATTGCTAACTGTGTATTTCCCTCTGTCCTATTTTTTTCTGTTTATCCTTCTCTCTCTCTTTTTATCCTATCCCTCCTCAAAAGTCTGTTTTGCTTCTGACCACTGCCTCTCAATCCACCCTCCTTTTTGTCATCCCTTGCCCTCTTCCCTTTCTTTTTTTCTTTCCTCCTATTTCTTGCATAAGATAGATTTCCACACCCATCTGAGTGTATGTCTGTGTATAAGTGCGTGCATATCCTTCCCTCTTTGAACAAATTCTAACAAGAATTTCAAGCATTACCCACCACTCTCTACCCTTCCCAATTTCCCACTCACTGTAAAAGCTCTTCCTTGCATGCGTCTTTTATGGGAGATAATTTCCCTCATTCTACTTCTTTCTTCTTCTTAAGAGAATCTTTTCTTGCAAGAACATCCCTCTTTCATATCCCTTCATATTTTTTTAAGATCATCACAATGTAATTGACTCACACCTAGCACCTCTACGTAAACTGCTTCTAACTGCCATAATGATGATAAAGTTCTTGTGAATTACCTGTATCATCTGCCCATATAGGAATGTGAACAGTTTAACTTTATTGAGTACCTAGGATTATATTTTCATGTTTACTTTCTCTTGAGTTTTCTGTATGAATGGCAAATTCCTATTTGGCTCTTGCATTTTTATCAGTAATGTTTATAAGTGCTATATTTCATTAAATGCCCATTTTCCTCTCAAAGGATTATACTCATATATACTTATATTTTGCTGGGTAGGTTGTTCTTGATTGTAATTCTAGCTCCTTTGCAGAATATTATAATCCAAGCCTTCCACTCATTATCGTAGAAGTTGCTAAATCTTGTGTCATCCTGACTGTGGCTCCATGATATTTGAATTATTTCTTTTTGGCTGCTTGAAATATTTTCTCCTTGACCTGTAATCTCTGGAATATGACCCTAATATTCCTGGGAGCCTTAATTTTGGAGTAAGTGGACTCTTTCAATTTCTATTTTACCCTCAGGGGTAGTTTTACCCACTAATTTCTTAAAATATAATGTCTAGACTCTTTTTTTAAAAAAAAAGACACATTTATTCAGCATCATGATCAGACTGTTACATTTAGCAATCAACAACATGGGTGCAAAAAAAAAAAATCTACATTAAAACCCTTTGTTGGAATGCTTTCCACTTTCCACAAAACAGTAACTAAAATAACCTGTAATACTATTAGTCACAAATACAGTCTTGGTGGGGTTTTTTTTGCCCATACACAAAAAATACTAAAACATGTCTTCTTGTAACAGCTAGGCCCTGCCACCACTGCACTTGGCTGAGTTCACAAATCTGTGACCTGTAGCTTCCCTGCCACTTCTCTGGCTCTCCTCTCCTGATAAGCTTTGTTTCCTAATAGTAATTAAAATCTTCTGCCACTGCCGTAACTACTGCTACTACTGGAACCACCATAGCCACCTTGGTTACATGGTTTGGCAAAATATTGGCCTCCACCATAAGGGCCTGAGCTCCTGCCTCCAAAGTTCCCTCCCTTCATGGGACCAAAGTTTGAAGACTGATTTTTGTAGTTGCCAAAATCATTAGAGCTTCCACTACCTCCAAAGTTGCTTCCATCATTTCCAGATCCATTGTAACCATCTCCACTTCCACCATATCCTCCACCACCACGACTGCCACCAAAACCACCACGACCACTGAAGTTCCCACTACGGCCAAAGTTGTCATTTCCACCGAAGCCACCCCCTCAGCCACCACCAAAGTTCCCAGAACCACTTCTACCTCTTTGACTAGATGAAGCGCTGGACATTTCTTGCTTAGACAAAGCTTTCCTTACTTCACAGTTGTGGCCATTCACAGTATGGTATTTTTGAATGACAATCTTATCCACAGAATCATGGTCATCAAAAGTAACAAAAGCAAAGCCTCTCTTTTTGCCACTGCCTTGGTCAATCATGATTTCAATCACTTCAGTTTTTTCATATTGTTCAAAATAGTCTCGTAAATGATGCTCCTCAGTGTCTTCCTTAATGCCACCCACAAAGATCTTTTTCACAGTTAAGTGGGCTCCTGGCCTTTGAGAGTCCTCTCTGGAAACAGCTCTCTTTGGTTCAACAACTCTGCCATCAACTTTGTGAGGTCTGGCATTCATGGCTGCATCTACCTCTTCCACTGTGGCATAGGTAACAAAACCAAAGCCCCTGGAACGTTTGGTATTTGGATCCCTCATCACCACACAGTCTGTAAGCTTGCCCCATTGCTCAAAATGGCTCCTTAGGCTCTTGTCCATCGTCTCAAAGCTCAGGCCTCCAATGAAGAGCTTCCCAAGCTGCTTGGACTCCTTGGGGGACTCTGACTTCGACATGGTGAGAGTGGTAGCAAAAGCTTCAGTGATCCTTCTCCAACGACATCGAAAACAGAAAGCTAGACTCTTTTTTTTTTTTTACATGACTTTCAGGTAGTACAATAATTCTTAAATAACTTCTCTTCAATCTTTTTCTCTAAGTCAATTGTTTCTCTGATAAGATATTTCACATTTTCTTCTATTTTTTATTATTTTTACCTAGTTTTAAAATTTCTTGAAGTTTCATAGAGTTATACACTCCAGTTGCCCAGTTCTAATTTAAAGGAATTATTTTCTTCAGCAAGCTTTTGTACCTCTTTTTCCATTTGTCCAGTTCTGCTTTTTAAATTTTTTATTTTTCCTTCAGTGAATTTTTTCAGTGAATTATTCAGTGAATTGAACATCAGTAAACCTTTAGGCCAATTCTGTTTTTTAAGGTATTATTTTCTTCAGTATTTTTTTGTGTGCTTCTTTTACCAAGATGTTAATTCTCTTTTCATATGTTTTTGCATCACTTTCATTTCTTTTCCCAATTTTTGTCTCTATAATTTTTCTTCTCTTTTTCTATAACACTTCCAGGAATTCTTATTGGATTTGTTTCCAATTAACATTTTTCTTTGAGGCTTTGGTTATGTCTGTTTTTTCATTGTTATCTTCTGAGTTTGTGGCTTGATCTTCCTTGCCACTATAGTATATAGCTTTTTATGATCAAGTTCTTTTGTTGTTGTTGTTAATTTTTCCAGCCTATTTATTGACTTTGAACTGTAAGTTAAAGTTGGGCTCTGCTCACCTGGGGGTAAAGAAGCACGATCAAGTTTTTTTGTGCTGGTCTTTTAGAGCTAATTCTGGGTTTCTGCAACTTTTTGGTGCTTCTGAGGTGGTGTGATTTGGGAAGATGGGTGGTCACTGTTCTCCCAGTCTGAGCTCTAGTGTTTACCCAGGAAGGGACCCCATTACTCTGAAGTTGGGAGTGCTACTGCTCTTCTTGGCCTTGGAACTATGCTCTCTTTTAACTGGCTACAAGCACTCCTCTCCTTCCTGGAATTGTGACTCAGAGCTGCATATGGGCAATAAGTTACCTATGAGTGCCAGCTGCAAATGGTCCCCTATAATCTCTTCTGATCAGTTGTCTGACCCCCATACTTCCCTAGGGTGTGAGCACTTGAAGCTACTTATGTTTTCACTATTGCAGCCACCTTCAAGGCCTGCCACTAGTACTGTCACCATATGCACTTCAGTCCAGCCCCCATCCCAGCGTCACAGACCTTTCCTGCCAAACTTCTCAGTTGTCTTAGGCTGAAAAAATGCCTTACTCTGATCTTTTCTTGACTCTGACATTCCAAAATTCAATTTAAAGTGTTATTTTAAAGTTGTTTTACAGGGAATGTTGGGAAAGTTTAACTGTGTTGCTGCCTCTAATCTGGCATCTTGGACCTATTCCCATGGCTTCCTTGTGCCCTTTCTCTCATGCTCACTTTATTGGAAAGTCTCTTGATCCAACTGTGTATGAGCTTTGAGCCAGACTTCATATCCCCACCAGATGCTTCAATCCTACCTCATATTCTATGTTTTCCCTTCCCCTCACCATCTTAGTCAGTTAACAAGCATTTATCAAGCACCTACTATGTGCCAGGTACTGTGTTACACACTGGGGATACAAAGACAAAAGGCAAGCCCTAACCTCAAAGAACTCACAGTCTAAAGGGGAAGAGGACATGTAAACAGCTGTGCATAAAGAAGACAGAGACAGAGATTAGAGACAGAGATTAAATTAGAGATAATCAAACTAGGGCAAGCACTCGCATTAAGGAGGATAAAAACAGGTTTCTTATAGAAGGTATGATTGTAGCTGGGAACTTAAAGGAAACTGGGGAGGCCAAGACATACAAGGAATGTGTAAGGGTCAGCAAAATGCCCCAGAGTTGGCAAATGGAGTCTCTTGTGGGAAGTAAAGCTCCTCTGGATGAACTCCAATAATAAATTGATGAAGAGACGTACCAGTGGCCAATGCCAATTTTGATGGGGTTATATCTTCCCTTATAACGATTTGCCAGTAACTTAGCTTCTTTTATGTGTACTCTAATTTTGTTTGGGGTCTAGACTTTAGAATTTCAAGGCAAGGCTACTTTGACACATGAATTAGTTTTATCTCAGGCTCCCTGGTTTGACTTCTGTTCAATCCCTACCATAACGGTCATTTAAAACCCCACCTTTGCTCTGGTCTCTAAGCCCAATCTGACTCTGGGAAATGAAAATATCAGAACCCTTAGAGTCATAGCTGGATGTCTCACCATGAAGTCAACCTTGCTCTTGGTCTTGGTCTAATGTTATATCTCTAGATCTGGTAACTGAATATTGCTCTAGTGTCTCCCTCTCCCTTCTACCAGCTCCCCATGCCTGAGGCTGTGCTTGGTTTCCTTGGTTTAAATCCCAAATCTTCTCAGGATTGGGCTGTTCACTCTGAATTCCTCCTCAGGCTCTGTAACTGGATCTCTACCATCATCTATCTGACTTCTCTGGAATCAGCTGCTATCCTGCCTGCACTTCTATCCTATCTGACACTGGCTGTTTATTGGGACATCTGCCACTCACTTATTCACTAGACCACCCTGACGCTTACTGGCAGCTTGCCTAGATTTCTCCACATTATTGCTTGATGTTGGACCCATCACCAATTGCCTGGCCTACCTTGATCACTTGATCTGTTCTCTCTAAGGTCCCTTCCAGTTCTAGAGTCTATGATTCTGTCACGTATAGTTCCAGATATCCTGGGTCACGGAGTTCTTGTGATGCCAAATGGCAGGATCATTGTACTTACCCTGCCTTACCTTTCCTTCCTAGATTTATTTTTACTGGCTATGTCGAGACACACATGCCTTTGAATGGTTTGCAGACCTGCTGCAGTTACTAGAGACCCAAATGCAGGAGAAGAACAATGCTGATTTTCTCAGCTACAACATCTACCTTACTGGCTGGGATGAATCTCAGGTAACCACAAAACCAAAGCAGTCCTCTAGTTTCTCTACAAATGTGCCCAAACTACCCGTTCTGTCCTGCAGTGTCTATTTGGAAGTCCTTTTGGAAGATACATCATCAGTTGTCCATCCATTTACTCTGTCTCACTGCTTACCCCTGATGGACCATAAGGCACCAGGAGCAGGCTGGAATTCTCCATGACATCTATACTCTATGGGTAGAACAAGTCTAGTTACTAAAAACCTTAATTACAAGAGCAACAACAATAATAGCTAGCATTTATACAGCACTTGATCGTCTACAGAGCACTTCACAGACACAAGCTGGACCGAAAGTCTTCGTGCCCTTTTAGTTAATAACTATTATTATATTATTTGATGCTCACAACAACCCTGGGAGGTTTTATTATTATCCCTTTCTTATAGATGAGGAAAGTGAGACACAGAGGTTAAATGGTTTTTTGAGAATCACAGGGCTAAAATATCTGAGGCAGGATTCTAACTCACAGCCTCCTGACTCCAAGTCCAGAGCTCTATCACTGCACCACTTACCAGCCTATCAACAGCCTTCCCTCTCAGGTCTCACATCACCATATTTTATATTTTCACTCTACGTTAGGCTCTTTATTTTCCTAATAAACTACAAGGTCTACGAGGACAGACTCTCAGTGTCAAACCTGAAACTGGTTTCTCCTCCAGCAGAGGCACTTAGTAAATGTTTACTGTTATTAAATGGACATCAGCTGTATGGTTTAGTGTTTTAACCAACTGAACCATTCACTCCTGGATTCATCGAGTGATAGAATATTAACACAAGGACGCCTAGAGATCCTTTAGTTCCAGGGCTCTTAACCCCCTTTTCAGTCTGGTGAAGTCTATGGACCCCTTCTCAGAATAATGATTGTTCCTTACATTTGAAGGAAATTTGAATGTGAAAGAAATGATGAATTGAAGGAAATTAAAGTTCAGTTAGAGGTTAGTGAAAATAAAGACATAATTTTTTTCTTATCCAAATTCCCAGACCCTTTAAGATCTATCCATGGACCCTTTGGGACTGTGGGGTCCCCAGGTTAAGAACCCTTGATTCAGTTCAATTCTTTCATTTTCCAAATAAGGAAACTAAGTTAAATAATGTTATCAACGCCCCATAGTAGGTTACTGAGAACTGGGCCTCAAACCCTGGGCCTCCTCTCTCCTAGCCCAGCGTACTTTACAGTGTGTTATACCATGTAGCCTCAGATTGGTTTATTCGCCCTCCAGCATGCCAAGCAAATGTTTATTTCTTTCCCCTCAACTATTTCATTGTGGGCAGTTTAAAACTGTTACCCTGAGGATTGCTTCTAACCTCAGACCTTGAGCAACATCTGACCTTGGAACATAGGAGCTCTCTGCAAGCCTATGCAGTCTCAGAGGGAGTGGTACAGAGACTGCCACCCTCAAGCTCTCTGCGGCTCCTCTGCGTGGAATCCGTAGCTCTCTGGGACCACTCATTTATGAATTAGATTAGTGTATTTCTTGGGTTTACTCCCCCTGCCCACTCTAGGAGTCTTGTGGCCTTGGCTAACGTGGGCAGGAAAACCCAGGTTCCAATCTTGCCTTAGATATAGACTAGCTGTGTGACCTGGGCTTGTTACTTAATTTCCTTAGTCTCATTTTACTCCTCTGTAAATAAGAATATTAATATGATTTATCTCCCAGGGTTATTATGAGAACCAAATGAGGTAATATATGTAAAGAACTTCTCAAAGTTTAAAGGGAGATATTTCATACACACACACACACACACACACACAGAGCTATATGTGTATGTATATAGACACATACATATACATATATACACACATAAATATTCACATACATATACATACATGCACATATGTTGCCTATTATTATGCAACTCTAAGACTCCTATAACTAAATACTGCTACTCATCTTGAATGAGACATTTCAAAACTTTGACTTCTTTAAGTTAAAAAAAAGTCGTAGATAAAAATGAAGCCAAAAAAAATTTTCTATGATAAACAAGGCTGTTGTTGTTCAGTCCTATCTGACTCTTCATGACCCCATATGGAGTTTTCTTGGCAAAGATACTGGAGCGATTTGCTATTTCCTTCTCCAGCTTATTTTTACAGATGAGGAAACTGAAGCAAACTGGAATAAATAACTTGCCCAGAGTCACACAGCTAGTAAGTGTCTGAGGCTGAACTTGAACTCAGGTTCATCCTGACTCCAGGCTCTGTCTGCTGTGCCACCTGGCTGCCCAAATATGCAAGGGTCCCTTGCTTAAATAAAGCCAACTTTATGAAAATCTAAACTTTCCAAATAGATAAATGTGATTATTTAAATTGAAAATAAATTTTTTGGGTTTTTTTTTTTAAAGAATTAACTCAAGCTTCTTTTTAAATAAAGCCCCCCAGTTCTAAATCACCTAAAATATGATTTAATTTTTTAAAAATAAATTCACTTACAACATTTTTAGGTATATTTTTGTCATATTAACAGAGATGCTCCCATAATTGGGGTCAGAGGAATAAAGCATCCTAGCACAATGAAGGCAAAGAGAGAAACTGCCTGGTTTTTATTCTTAAGAATGAGTTTTTCTCTAACTCACAGAATTAAAAAGAATTCCAGGTCTTTAATAGTTCTTTAAAAGTAGGAAGGGAGAAGGGAAATAAAGACCTTGGAGAGAGATATAAACTTCGGGATAAATTTTTGCTGACTGTTGTAGTATTTTCCTTTTTCTCCCCGTAGGCTACTCATTTTACCGTGCACCATGATGAAGAGAAGGATGTGATAACAGGCTTGAAACAAAAGACCTTGTATGGAAGGCCCAACTGGGAAAATGAGTTCAAAACTATTGCAAGTCAACACCCGAAGTAAGACCGCACCTCCACACTGGGAAGCCCCAAGTCAACCTGAAACTGTAGGATAGAGGGAAATCCTTCGGTTAGCCCTTTGAAACTCAGTATTACCTGTGTTATATAAGACTGATCTAAATTTAAGCACGTCCCTTCCATGGATCAGATAAGGGATGGAGGGAAGAGTTCCCCTTCTGACAACAAAGGACTTAGATAAAGTACTCTATGGACAGGAAAATAAGGAAAGAAGAACCAGATTCATTGGGCAGAGCATAAGTGTAGGAAGGACATAAAACCTTTTTCTAAAAGATAAACTTTTATGAGTTAAAGATCCTTGGTAACAAGTTGTTACTGAGGAAGATGAATCATGGGTGCAGTCTGTGCCTTAGTTCTTTATGACTGTGAACACCTTCCATGTTTGAACAGTCATTTAATAAATGTGGACCCTTGTGAGAAAGAGTGGGGATTAACCACCATCATTATCATAGGAGAAGTAACTGAAAGCAAGTTCCCCACTGAAGATGGGAAAGCAGGGCCATCTTTGCATATTTTATTAGGGGCCTGGGACCATGAAAGCAGAAAGGGAAGCCCCATTTTGCTAGAACACAGTTAACCCAAGAGATCCTGGCATGCCACTGGACGTTAGTGCCTATACCTCCAATGGCTGGGTGTATGCTGCAGCACTTGAAGACCCAGTTTATAGGTATTATAGCTTGAATGGGCATAGATGGATGCTGTAAAATGAGGCAGCCCTGCAGACTCACATAGCAATGGCTATTTCCCTAATAGAGTATATTTCCACCTAATTTCTACTTCTATATCATTCCAAGGCAGTTATGTACCTCTAAAATTATGAATCTATGAATAGAGTTGAGTTAAACCAAGGGAAAGTTCAATCCACTCTCCCTAGTCTATAGGAAAAAGTATACTTTTGGCTGTTTGGGAGTCTGGGGAAGGAGCCGCAGTGTTTTGCCACTAGGGGAAAAAACTTCCAAAGGACTTGGTAATTGGGAATTAACTCAGGAGCAGTGTAACCCTTTTTGTACAAACCAATAATGTCCCCTTAATACTGGGTGTTTTTTCTTCCCCTCCTTAGTACCAGGATAGGTGTATTTCTCTGTGGACCTGAAGCACTGGCTGAAACTCTCAACAAACAATGCATTGCCAACTCCGATGCTGGCCCTCGAGGAGTGCATTTCATTTTCAACAAAGAAAACTTCTAACTTCTCTCCATCAGGAAATGTGGACAGGAGCCATATGCCCAAGCAAATGCTGATCATTAACAGAAACAAATGAAAACTAGAGAAACTTTTATAGCTTTTATTTTCTACCTATGTGGGGATTATTTCTGAAGTAGGATCCATCTTTAAACAAGACAAAAGAAAACCAGTTGATTCATTTTCTTTTGTATATTGTGTATTATCTCAGTGACTCCAACATACGTACAGGAAAACTGTCCAAGTATTTAGGAACCCACTTACCCAGATACTGATTCCACCCTTTGATGATTCAAAGAGGTTAGCAGTTGAGACTGCTCCAGATTGCTAATAGAGCAGCCCAATTCAATGAAACAGAAACATTTCCAAGAACAGGTTTAGTTCAGGCATATTAGAATTAGGAAAAAATCAGTTAGACAGAAAGCGCTTCAAAAATATTCCCATAATATTCTCTAAAAGGCAGCTAGACGGCATAGTGGATAGAGATCTGGGCCATGAATCAGGGAGATCTGAGTTCAAAACCTGCCTCAAACATTTATCAGCTGTGTGACCCTGGATGAGTCACTTTACCTCTTTCTCCCTTAGTTTCCTCAACAGTAAAATGAGAACAGTAATACCACCTACCTGACAGGTTTGTAGTGAGGAATAAATGAGGTATTATTTGAAAAGTGCTTAACACCTGGCAGTTTATCTCTCCCTGCCTCCTTCTCTATGTTGAATAGTTGAATAGAGTACTGGGCTTGGAGTCAGGAAGACTTGAGTTCAAACTTTGCCTCAGACAAGTCTGTATGTTCATGTCTATATGAACCTGAACAAGTCACTTAACCTCTCTCAGTCCCAGTTTTCTAACCGACAAGGTGGGTTTAATAATAGTAAATAGTACCCACTTTCACAGGATTGTTGTGAGGATCAAATGAGAAAACATGTAAAATGCTATATAAATTCTACCTATCAGTACTATTATTTTTAATGTTCCTTGTATAGACCAGAGATGCCTGATTCTCCTGGTTGTAGGACCCTAGTCTAAGTTAAATATTTCCATCTGTTCTTACATGTTTGAATTTCAAGTATGCAGTGACCATCGGGGAATAGCTCTCCTGGCCATTCATTCTCTTGAAGGGCAGTGTGGTGCAGTGTTCTTGAGAGGACCTAGATTCTAGCAGCAGAACATGAGTGATTCTGCAATAGTCTAGACTGAATTGTCCAGCCTAGTGCTTCACATATGCAACTATGCAAAAAAACTAAAAGTTGGGACAGTGGCGAATTCAGCATGGTAAATCCCTTCACCAATGCAGATCACAGCCCTGGTAAACCTTCTGTGACCTAGCTGATAAATTTTAGGGTGGTACTTGAGGCACCTAGAAGTTAGTGAGTTGCTCAGCATCACATAGCTATGGGGGGATGTGAACCCTCGTCTTGTCCACTCCTAGCCCAGAGATCTAGCTCTGCCTCCATCTCCAGACTCAGCCAAGTGTTCAGTAGTTACTTGCTAATGATGATGGCAAACGTGGACGAGCTGTCTAAGTTTCAGCAATAAGACAGTGCAGGCAGACAAGACTTTTCTTTTCTAGTCAGTTAATGTTTGAAGGGAAGAATTATAATGAATGAGTTGTTTAATAAACTCATATAATTTAAAACGATTCCCATGACCACTACCTAAGCTTTTTAAAGTCTACATAATGTCTTTGCAATTTTTATTTGACTTTATTACTATCCTGAAATTGATAGACCACAAATTAATGAGGCAGCTAGAAGACACAAAGGTTAGAGCACTGAACCTGGAGTCTGGAAGACCTGCAGCAAATCCTGCCTCATAGACTGTGTGTCCCCCTGCAAATCGCTTAACCTCTGCCTGCTTCAGTTTCTTCCCCTGTAAAAAGAGGATTATAATAACAACTCCCAATGTTGTTGTGAGGATAAATTAAGTCAATATTTGTAAAGTGCTTTGCAAATCTTAAAATGTTATATAAATGTTAGCTATTATTCAGTCAATGAACATTTATCAAGTGCCTACTATGTATCAGGCGCTATGCTAAGTTCTGACGATACAAAAAGAGCAAAAGACAGTTCCTACTCTCAAGGAACTCATAGTTTAATAATAATAATTATAGCTCACCTCCCCCTCATAGGTTTGAATAGGACATACTTTTTCCTGACATTTCAAGGAAGTTACTAATTTTAGTGTTTTTGTACCCAGCAGTAGCTTGTTCCGAGAACTGTGCTCACTTCTGGGAAGGGAAAATGAACAGTGCTCCTTTGGCCTCATTTTTTTGGGCTAAAAGGGTGTTTAGAACTCTAGGAGAAGAGGGAAAAAGGGGAAAAGAGAAGGAGGTAGTGAGGGTTAGGAAAAATAGAGCACACTCTGGATAGCCAAGTATGCATTTCAGGTGTCCAGATATTGAAAGAACTTGAAGGCTACATGTATGAATTGATTTTCTATTCTTCACATATTTAAAGTTCTTCAATTCTACAAGGAAATTTATGAAGGTAGATTCAGATTAAGATGTCATTGAGATTCATTGGCTAAAAAAATCTATGCCTGTGTTCACTGCTATCCCTTATACTCCTCCAGAAACTCAAGTGCTCATAGCTTTTATCATCATTATTAGGGTTAAATTTTATTTTTTCAATGGGCAAACATCTCTTAATTTTCAGTGAGTAAGAATCTCTTCTCCCCTCTCCACTGGACAAAAATAAAAACAAAACCCTTGTAACAAATATGCATAATCAAGCAAAGCAAATTCCTACGTTGGCCTTGTCCAAAAATGTAGTTCTCTGTCTTCATAGTCAGACATCTGACATAAGGATTGATCATTACATCGATCAGTGTTCTTAATTCTTTTCAAGTTATTTGTTTTTACATGGCTGTTAATGTAATAATAATGTAATAATTAATGTAATATAATGTAATGTAATAATATAAATTGTTCAGATTCTGTTCACTTTACTCAGTATCAGTTCATATAAGTCTTCCCAGGTTTCTTCAAAACTGTTCCATTTCAGCATTTCTTATGGCACAATAGTATTCTACGGTATTTTATGAATTCAAATGCCATGCTTTGTCCTCTGACACAGGGGCACCCTTTTCATTTCCAATACTTTGCCACTACAAAAAAGAGTTGATTCAAATACTTTTTGTTAATTTCACTGAAGCTAGGATACTCATCTGATTTAAAATGGCTTATACAGCTCTTTCTTTTAGGAATCTAGGAATCTAGATTCCTAGGAATCTAATTGTAGATTTTTCTTTAACTTGGCTGCAAGCTATACTTGAGCAACTAGATGGAGCAGCAGATGGAGTGCTGGACCTGGAGTCAGAAAGGCTCCTCTTCCTAAGTTCAAATCTGGCCTCAGACACTTGTTAGCTGTGTGACCCTGGGCAAGTCACTTTGCCCTGTTTGCCTTGGTTTCTTCATCTATAAAGGGAGCTGGAGAAGGAAATGGTAAACTACTCCAGTATCTTTGAAAAATGGAGTCACAAAGAGTCTGAAACAACTGAACAGTAAAAGTTATACAGAGAAAATTAACTGCTAACCTGTTTTACAGGGGTTTAATTGATTACATTTATCCTAACTAATAAGAATTGATTGGGTCATTCCATATCTAAAACACCAAAGGGTTGTCTCAGCTTACTATTCTATAGGGAGATTCCTATAGTAGATCCTTAGGCCCAGGCACTCCACTTTGCACATGATATCTAAGTTCTGGTAATCTATGCAAGAGCAGTATTTCTTTTCAGTGCAGATAAAAAAGAAAACCAAACTGAATGTAATTTGCAAATCCTGACTTTCTTTTTTTTCTCTCTTTACCCCTGGTGATATAATAGAAAGTCTTCATTTGTCTGTTGGAGAATTTTCCTTTTGAATGGTTAAGAGAAATTCTAATGGGGATTAGCTACTTCTTATTGCTAAAAATGTGGGGGCGGGGGAAGAATTAGAAAATCTAGCATGTGAAATGGGTTTTAAGATGAATAGTGGCTATTAAACGCTTGTCATTGCAAACATTGAAGCATTTCTCTTCTCCTTTTACCCCTCATTTCCCTGCCAATCACTAGCTTTTGATTCGGAGTATTTATTTAACAGCAATAGCCAGAAGAAAATACATACACGAAGGATCTAAGTTGTTTGTTCTTTAAAACCACGAAAGCTTTAGTGTTCTGTATTTTTTTTCCTCCAAAAATGAATTGAATTTCATTCAGAGTTTGGGATTCTTTTGTGCTGTCTGTTATTGTTTTGTTTTGTGAATGCCAATAAAGATTCATTAAAATTTCTACGAGACTTTAAAGTCAAAGAGCCATCTCTCTTTGTCACTGATACTGTTGGGAAGAGTTATGGCTGTCACCGTCTCAGGGAGGTTGTGATTCTCTCAGAGTAGATGAACTTACAGCATCAAGACAAGAAGACTATCTTTTGGATAAGAAGAATCTTAGTGAATTCAGAGCATTCTGTGAGATTTCCTTGAAGTACCACAAGCACAAGGGATGCCTTCCCTTGCCTTTGGTATCATTGATGACTTCAAAGGTGAAGAACTGTTAGTATGGATCCCTTTCTATAGTTCTGACACTTACAAAGCTTCCTTTGACTAATCAGAGATTGTTTCAGTTTACTTTCGCTGCTGTGGAGTCATTTCAGTCGTGTCCAACTCTTCATGACCCCATTTGGGGGTTTCTTGTCAAAGCCACTGGTATGGTTTGCCATTTCCTTCCCCAGCTCATTTTACAGATGAGGAAACTGTGGCAGAGTTAACTGACTTGCCCAAGATCACACAACTATTAAGTGTCAAAGGCCAGATTTGAACCCAGGTCCACCTGACTCTATGGCCAGCTAAATTTAATTAAGTGGTTAGTGAAAATGAAGATGTAGTATTTTCCCCAACCAAATTCATGGATCTTCCTAAAAATCTATCTCCCAGGTAAAAACCCATGATCCAGAGCTAAAAAGGACTTCAGAGGTCATATAGTCCATTTTCCTCATTTTACAGATGAACAAAGCGAGGCCCAAAGAGATTAAATGATTTGCCCAAGGTCATATGAGTACAAAGCATCGAAGACCCCAGGGTCTTTTATCCAAAACCAATGTTCTTAGTTTAGACAGCTCTAAATTTTGTTTTCCTAAATGTCCCACTAGCCTTATTGAGGATTAAGTTAAAGAACATGCTCTCCACTATTTAGGAATTAAATAGGTGGTATGCGTGTGTGTGTGTGTGTGTGTGTGTATGTGTGACAGAGAAAGAGAGAGAGAGAGAGAGAGAGAGAGAGAGAGAGATGTACATAGTTTATACAGACAATGAATCACCATGGGGTGATTGTGTGAGAGGATTTTTAGCTCTGGACTCCTGACAACCAGTCCAAGATCATTTTCATTTTAGGAGTCTTAGAGAATAAAGTAAGTTTGTTCACATATCTGAGGCCAATTTATTAAACAGGGCGCTATATCTATAGTCACTTTGACCTATCAGGGTAGGTATGCATAAGTTTATGCTTATACCTGATGGGTCACGGACTCTAGGAACCTCCTTGAACTCTCCTTGAATCTTCCCACTTAATCTGGTTTTTCAAACCCAAATCTGTTACCCTTAACCTGGCCTGGCCCTCCATTGTCTGTTACCTCTGGATTGCCCCACCTGCTTCCCACTCCAGTTCTCCATTGCTTGATACCTCCAGGTTGCCTCTAGCTGTTTCCCACCCTTGATCATCCTTGATCAGATCCTCCTTGGACTCCTCTTGGAGAACCTCCCTAAACCCCTCCTCCCATTATCCCAGACTACTAGGCCACCCTCAGATTCCCTCCACAGTCTGTATATCAGTTCTGTCTTGCCTCCATGAAGGCAATCATATTCAATCCAGCTCTGATTCTGTCTGAGATTCTATCTGGCCGGCTTGTCAATACAAGCATCACAAATGGTTAGGCTTCTTAAGAGTCAACCCAGTATGGCGAATCTTTAATAAACTTTGTTTTACTTTGGCTGAAAGAAGGCTTGGGTTGAATTCATTTGGCTGGACCCACCATCTTGGTATTTTGGGGTCCTGAGCACTTCAAACCTCAACATTACGGTTCTCTGAACTCATCATACCCGCAACCAAAGAGCTAGACTCCCTAACAATGGTTAAAAAGTATTAGGAAAGATGCTTCACCTTGGTGGCTCCCAGTGCCCCCTCATGCCACACACAAAGGATTACCCTTGCAAATGAGGAACAAGATTCACCACAGGTATTTATGAGAAATAATATTCAATCCAGTAACTGTGTTCTTTAACAGAATAAATTTAAGAAAACACAAATAGAAATAAGACTAGGACAGGATAGGGCCTGCCCCTTCATTCCTCTCGGCTAATTTGTTTTTGTCTCTGCTTCTGCTATTGGGGTGAGAAGCCAAGTGAAAACACACACAGTCACTCACGGCTCTAGGCTTGTCCATTTAGAGGAAAGGCATGACTCATAGTTGAAGGCAGCTGGTGACAAAGTACGTAGAGCACTAATCCTGGAGCCCGGAAGATCTAAATTCAAATCCAGCCTTAGATACCACTGCGTGTCCCTGCACAAGTCACTTAACCTCTATTTGTCACAGTTCCCTCAACTGTAAAATGACACTAAATATACCATCTATGTATAAGGTGGTTGTGACGATCAAGTGAGATAATATTTGTAAAAAGTGCTTAGAACAGTACCTGACACACAGTAGGTGCTACATAAATGCTTATTCCTTTCCTTTTTATTTGAGGACTGAATTCTGCCTATTGACCTCCCTGCCTACCTTTAAGTCTGCACTGAAATCCCATTTTTTATAGGATACATTTTTCAATTCCTCTTAAATATTGCCTTCCTTCTGTTAATTATTTTCTATTTATCACGTATATGGCTTTATTGGTATATATTTGTTTGTCTGCTATCTCCTTCATTATGCTCCTCAAGGGATGATCTTTTGCTTCTTTTTTTGGAGGGGAAAGGGGGAAGGCAAGGCAATGGATTTGAACTCAGGTCTTACATCCCCAGCACTTGGCACAGTGCCTAATACAGAGTAGGTGCTTAATAAATGTTTGTGGATTGACTGAGAAGGGGACTGCAGAGATGGCAGGCACTGGATGCTGCTGCCTCCTTTTCCCCTCTCACTCCATGCCCCCCAACACTGTTGCCATGGAACCACCATGACTTCTCTTTCTTTCTCTCCTCATTCTCCCCAAGAGCCTTCAAACTCCATAAACAAACAGACAAACAAACAAACAAACAGACTTCTTCCTCTTCTCTGAGGGTTGATTTCACATCAGTTTCCTCTTTTCCCAAACTGGGAAGAACTACAGATCTCTGGAGATGTTGTGGCCAGTCAACCCTTTGTCAGGGATTGTTATATTAACATACTATTTAAAACAACCATCACAGGCAAGTTCAGAAGTTGACAGTTGTACTTTGAGTAACTGATAAAAAACACTAAAATTTTCTGATTTTAGTGAAGTTTTACACAGAAAACTAGATGGAAAGTAGGGGTCATGGTGTTTAGTTTTTTCCATCCTTGCATTTAGAAAGCATTGTCCCCTTGATGCTTTGGTACATTGAAAATGTTTGAAATTGCAGGAAAAGTCCCAGAAAAGAGAATTTCAAAGGATGAAAGTACCTCATAGAAATGTGGTAAAAGCACTGCACTGAAAATTGAGATAAGTTGGTTGGAATACAAGCTCTGACAATTACTAGCTATGTGACCTGCCTTGGGCCAATCAACTAACTGTATAATCTCTAAAATGAGTATATGGAGAGCTATCTCATGGCAGGGCATTTAGGGGAAAGGAGAGGGGAGAGGAAAGAGGAAAGGAAAAAAAGAAGCATTTACTACATCCCAAGCACCATGCCATTATCTGGAATATCTGGTCACTGGATCCAGATGGCTCAGGAGGAGAAAGTGAGTCTGGTGACCTTGCACAGCCTTCCCTCACTCAAAACAAAGTCAAGTGCAAGGCATCTCATCATTTCTCTGACGTCATGGTCCTCTTTGCAAACAAAGGATGAACACAAGGTTGATCTCCTTGCCCTCAGAGGGCAAAACCTGGAACAGTAGGGTGGAATTGACAGAGAAGCAGATTTAGGTTTGATGTAAGGAAAACTTTGTTAATAGAGCTGTCGAAAAGTGGAAGGAGCCACTTCTGGAGGCTTTCAGTGGGATTCTAGATGACTACATGATGGAAATGACATAAAGAAGATGCTTGGTCAGTGGGCTGCACCCTAAGGACCCTTGAGATTTCTTCCATTTCTGATGTTTGATGGTATGATAGATGATATCTGAGTCCCATCTAGCTGTAACCCTGTAGAATTCAATGAATATGCTTAAGTAGAAGTTCTTCTTTTCTATCTATATCTTAGTTTTGATTTGACAGCTTACTGGAGATTCCATCTGTCTCCAGTACATGAATGGGTTGTTCAATATACTTTTCTGGCAAAGTCATAGAAAAATGGACTAGAGGCAGCCACCTCTATTTTTTACATGCAAACTAAAGCCCAAAGGGGCTTAATAAAGCCTAAAACTATTGAAAATGAGTCATCATAATACTTACTATCAAGGCAGAGATCTTTGTGTCCCTTTCCCTTCTCAGTCACCAAGGAATAATAACATCTCTTACCCATTCACTGTCACGGCATTAAATTGTAAGAATCTGAAATATTTCTTATTCAGCTCTAACACAGGACAATTCAGTATACTTTTTCTTGTTACTGTGGAGACTTGGTCTCTATATAAGCATGGCAGTCACTTACAAGCACAATCTCAGTAATGATAAGCACCAAAAACTTTTACCTGCTCTATGTCTAACCTGGGCTGGTTCTCTCAACCTTAGGCAGGCTAGTGGTCCCCCACTCCCTAGGGCTCACCATGTTGGTATGGACAGTACACATACTGACTTAGGACTTGGCCAACGGCATCTTAGAACTTCGGAGTTCTACCATCCAGCCTTAGCCTCCCCTCACAGAAGAGATTATAAACATTCATAACCATATCCAGTCAATTCAGTACACATTTAAGGAAGCACACTTCTCCCTAACATGGTGCTGCTGATTTTTTAGAGTTGCACTGTGCCTGTTATTAAAGAGGACATGTGCTAATGAAATAGCTGCCAGGAAATAACATGCCTGTGTTGGCTTAAATGAACTACTATGCATAAAAACATTTATTATCTCCATAATTAAAGTGTCCACTACAATTGCACTGTTAAAGGTCTTTCACATATGTGTTGTGAGGGTATCATTTGAGAGAGGCAGGACAGGCTTTATTGATCAGTAACTGGACAAAGAACACTGGACTTGGAGCTCTGGGTTTCATTTCTGGTTTGGATACTAGCTACACTGTCTGATGCAGCAAAAAGAAAAAAGAGGCCAGAAGCAGCTTTTGATAATGGAACTCAAGTCCTGACTCCACCTTTAGTTACCTCTATGGTCTTGGACAAATTATCTACTTTCCAGGCCTCAATTTACTCATCTGTAAAAGAAAGGAATTGGGAAAGGTCAACGATATTGAAATCAGTTAGAGATGGGAGTCACTAATCCATACTTTATGATGAGCCACATATTGTCTTAGTTTTGAAAATGTAATACTATTATATTTTTATTTTGTTAAATATTTATCAACTACATCTTAATCTGGTTTGGGTCATACTTGAGAGTATTATGGGCCACATGTAGGCCTCAGGTCACATGTTTGACACTTCTGGGGATACTGAGGCTTCTTAATCGTTTTTTGCGTCTCATGGACTGCTGTGGCAATGTGGTAAAGTCTGTAAAACCCTTTTCAAGTGACATCAGTAAGTAATTATAAAGCCCTCACTATGTACCTCCACAGGTTTTAAAGCCCACATAGATCTCGGGGCACCATGATGATAGAGTTAAAGACAGCATGACTATTTATCAGAGATAGAAGCAATTTCTTTCTGGGATTCTAAAATCTTCATCTAAGCCCCCCACAGGCTTCCATCTCACCTAAAACCACTAAATAGTAAAATTCCATTCACTTATGTGCTCCAAAAACTCCTTATCCTATTTTTCTCTCATTTTCTTCTATTTTTTTTTTATTGTTGAAAAAAGCCTTTTCCCTTTTATTCTAGACCCTAACCTTCCTTAATTATCTGGCTATATTTTTTTTGCTTTTTTACTCTCACCTTTTCCTTCTTTTATTCTCATCTCCTCTCCAGTCTAAGCAGTCCCAGGTACTCTAGAAAGTCACCTTCCCCTCTACGAACAATGCCTCTGTCATTGGATCTGACTGGGTTTCTGGTCATCATAAGTTAGGTTTTTATGTTAAGAGTCTCTAAGAAACAGAGAAAAAGCCAAGGAAGGACTGGATTCAAACAATGCAGTAAAGTTTTCTCACAATTCCCACATTTGAATAGTCTTCTCATAAGACAGAAATTGGACTAGACCCATAAATGAATGGAAAGGGAACTGAGTTAGATACTGAACTGAGTCACGAGATGGAGTCAGTGTGGGTCACTCAACTCCCTCACCACTTAGGTATAAAAACAAGGATATGTCTTGACCTCTTCTCCCCTGTGCTACCAATGGACTGAAATGTGTATGGACCCTACCCTAGTTGTGTCCAGATCTCTACGCACGGGCTTTGTCCAGATCCAGACGACTTCCTCTTCATGTGAAGTTTTTGCTTATTTGTGAATCATATGTCCAACTTGCCTCAATGACTGTGGGAGGTGGGTCATATGAAGCCATTTGGTGATCTCCATCACCCTCCCAGTGAAAGCTAAACCTTTCCCCAGCTCAAAGCCATAGGAAACTCCAGAGAGTTTCTCAGAAGTAGCATAGACTATTTATCTATTGTTTTTGTTCATCTTGCTTCTCAAGCAAGCTCCTCAGAGCTCCAAATATCTAAATCCCCCATGGGGTGGCTAATTTGTTTTTGAGTCAATCACACTGTTCCTTTCTTAACTCACTAATTCACTGAAAAAGGTCTTATTTCATAAAAAGATGGACATAGATTCATTTTTACAATAGTTTTAATATCTCATTAGCTAACACCTTATGAACACATTCTGGCATATCATAGACTATAACAACTGAGGTAAGGGGAGGGGGAGAACCCACATTCATTTTCCTTTACATTGATTAAAAACTTTGATTTTTGTGAACTCCTTTAACAACTGATAAACACATGTAGGTGTTCTGCTAAGACAGAACCCAATAAAAAAAATATTAGAAAGAACTGTATCAGTAATTTTGAATTAAACTGCCCATCAAATGATGTGGTAAACAACTTAGGAATGCTCATTGCTAAAAGTATAAAAACCCAGACATCCATTCTATGGCACTACTAAGACTGGCTCCTGCTTTCTGTATACTTGAAACCCATGCAATCTGTCTTGGCTTGAGGGCAATATTGATAGACAAAGGCATGCCAGATGATCTTGCCAAGGAGACACAGACCTCTAGATGGGCAGAGAGGGAAACTTGTTGTGAGTCCGGCACGAAGGCCACTTGTCTGAGTCTAGAAGATGCAGATTGGTAGTTTTTTCTTGGAGAGTGTTGTTTGCATGCTTTGATTAATAAAGATGGAATGGATGCATTGAGAAGTATAAGCATAATTAGCATATCTGTCTGTTAGTTAACTAAGTTAAGGGTAAATTAGCTATCAGTATGCATCATAGGTTCCATGAGGCTGGGAAATGGCAGTGAAAGTCTGGAGAGTCTGAACAGTAAAGAAGACATGGTTGTCCTAGACATCCTCCAAGTGAGGTTCTGGGATGAACTAGCCTATCAGAAGGAAAGGCCACTGGAGAAGAGGGTACTCTTCTTTTTTTATATATATATTTCATATTTTCCTTTTACTTTTATCTATTTTTTCAAATTTATTTTCTGTTCCAAAGTTTCCCCTTCTATCTTCTCCCTTCTGTTGAGAAAGCAAGAAAAATAAACTCATTGTCAATTTATATAGATATGCAAAAACAAATTTCATTAGCCATGTTCCAAGGGGAAAAAAAGCAAAAATAAAGAAAGAGAAGATAATATGGTTCAATTTGAACTCTGAGTTCATCAGTTCTTTTTCTAGAGGTGAATAGTACAATGAGTCCTTCAAAATTGTGGTTGGCCATTGTGTTGATCAGTTACCAGTTGAAGAAGGGACTCTCCAGGAAGTGAAGCCCAGGGTGTCGTGGCCTTCCCAGGTAAAGAAGTGTCTAAGGCATAGCTGTTGCTGAGGTGGTTGCAGTTATTATTTATTTGTTTATGTTAGTCTTTTCTCAAGAATGTTGATATTAGAGAAACTCTTCAACTCATTATATCATCGTACAGAAGTCCCTATTTCTAGGAGAAGATAGAGGGAATTAGAACAGAGAATCTCCACAGAATCAGAAAGTAAGCTCTAGTTTCAAAAGAAAAACTTCAATTTCTTCTAAAAGGAAAAAAACAAAACAAAACCTAATGTAGAACAATCAGACAGTCCATGTTGAATACACTAAGTCAATGAGTTTTTTTAATTTTTCATCCAACCTTGTTGTGATGTAGTTTCATAATCCAAATAGTTAACATTCAAGGAAATAAGGAAATCTCCTTATCTGCTAAGATCTGGCCTTGATGTCTCTGGAGGCTGGTCACTTGAAAAAGGAAGAAAGCTTCACAATTAGCTCCAAGGTAACAATGCAGGTTAAACTAGCTAGAAGCAAAATCCCAAAGCACAAATAGTAGGCTCAATTATTAAATTGATTACTAACCAATCTTTTTTTAATCATTTTTTAAAATGCCCATATTAGCATTGGTACAGAAGAAAGCATGTCAGATTTAGTATCAGAACACCTGAGTTCAGGTCCCAGTTCTGTCACTAATTATATAAATGTGCACAGATCATTTAATCTCCACTGAACTCAGTTTCCTAATCTGTAGAATGAGGGTGTCGACTAGATGACTTGAAAGGTGCCCTCTAGCTCTAAATCTATGATCTGAACTGAGTTGAGTAATAGGGTGTGTGTGTGTGTGTGTGTGTGTGTAGTGGATAGAAATCTATCAGTGCTATGAAGGCCTACCTGTGACAGAATTCCCTGTGTGATCAATCATTTAATCTTTCAGTGCCCCAGATAACCCTATAAAACTTGTTCATCTGCATTGATGGAGGGAATTTTCTCACTGAGAATTCCCTTATCAGAAAAAAATCACAGCTCCAGATCAAATAAAAAATTGATGACATCAACATTAATTGATATTAATTAATAAATGATATTTCAGTTTGGATTCATATGGAACAGTAAGCCCACCCAGCTTGATTTTTTTTTTCTAATTAAAGGGGCCATCCCTTGACTCACTTCTTAAAGAGGCATATTCACTGAATGGGCATTATCTCACTCTAAATGAGCACCTGAAAAGACCTTACCCTAAAAAGGCCAGGGTCTCCCATTGCATCCTGCCATCTCTAGTCATCCTGATGAATATCTGGTCACTGGACCCAGATGGCTCTGGAGGAGAAAGTGAGTCTAGTGACCTTGCACAGCCCTCCCTCTCTCAAATCAAAGTCAACTGCAAGTTATATCATCATTTTCCTGATGTCACGGTCCTCTTCAAAAATGAAGAACAAATACGTATGCTACCTCTCTTTGGAGGAGTTCAACACTAAATAACTACTTCCCTTTTAGAAGTAACATCTGTTTCCTAAACCAACGATATATGACCAATAGCTGTTGTACTAATATTTTAGGTGCATTGTCAGGGGGGGACCTGCTTCCTTCCCATCCTTACTGAGGAGAGACTGAAAAAAGTATCTCACTACATGCAGTATAGGAGCTGTCTTTGACTATGTGAAAAGACAAGTACTACATATTTGTGTATATACACACATGCATATATTTGCATATGTATACACACACGAACAAAGCCAGACTAAAGATGACAATGTAAACTCCATAGCTACCCTTGATACAATGCCCAAGTTTGTCAGATTTATTTTTTTAATTCTACACATGCAAAAAGCCAGGCAATGAATGTATCACTGAAAAGCACCATTTGTAGGAAAATTGTGCATAACGTAAAACAGACAAAAGTTTGTACACTATTCTTTAGTGAATAAAGTTTAATACTGAGATGACTTGATAAGAGGTCAGAAGACAATTTGGAAACATCAGGGCATAATGGGAAGCACCTAGAATGTGGTATCAGCATTCAGGAGCCTATCACCTCTTGTCTGGTCTGTTGCAATAGACTCTTAGGGTATTTGGTCTCCCTGTGTCAAGTCTATTTCTACTCCAATCCATCCCACACAGTTACTATATAGTAACTATCCTAAAGTACAGGTCTGACAATGTTAATCCACTTCCTGACTCAATACTCTAATGCTCTCTATTACCTTTGACCCAAGACACTTCAAGATCTCCACAATCCGGTCCCTTCCTATCTCTCCAGGCTTCTCATATACTGCTTCCCCTCACACATGATTGTCTAACCCACTTACTGTTTCTCACACATGACACTATATGTCTCATCTATCTTTCTCCTGGCCATCCTTCATGCTTGAGATATTCTTTCTCCTCATTTCTCCCCCTTGGAAGCTCTGGTTTCTTTCAAGATTCACACTTCTTGATCACTATCAAGCTGCTAGTGGCTTCCATTCAATGTATGTATGTATGTATGTCACAGACCAGGCACTTAATAAATGTTTATTGATTAATTTTATGCATACACCTATATGTATGCATCTCTATATACACACAACACAACTAAGTGGTACAGTGGATAGAGAGCTGGACCTGGAGTCAGGAAGACTCATCTTTCTGAGTTCAAATCCAGCCTCAGACACTTAGTAGCTGTGTGACCTTGGCCAAGTTTGTTTGCCTCAGTTTCCTCATCTGTAAAATGAAGGAAAGGAGAAGGAAAAAAGAATGAAATGGCAAACCACTCCACTATCTTTGCCCAGAAAACTACAAGAAAGCTGGACATGACTGAAAAATAACTAAACTAAAAAATACACACACACGTATTGTTTATAGACACATGAGAGACAGGATGGCATAATGGATAGAGAGCCAGCCTCAAAGCCAAGCAGACCTGAATTCAAGTCCTCTTTCTGACAGTTACTGTTTGTGTGCTCCTGGGCAAGTGACTTAACCTGTTACTAGTATTCTAGTGAACTATTCATTGAAAAGAAGGTGGTGACCTGCATTGGTAGAGGAATTCTTGATCTGAGAGGCCCCTCTATTAAGGTGGTGATCTGCATTGGTAGAGGGGCTCCTGATCTAGGAGTCCCCTGTATCAAGTGAAATCTCATTTTCAGTTCTTTTTCTTATGTGTGTTGTCTCTCCCATCAGAATGTAAGCTCTTTGAGAACAGGAAAACTTTGTTGTTGTGCCTGAAATACAGTGAATACTTCATAAGCTTTTGTTGATTGATTGGGTTCAAGTAATATACCCATCATTTAATACTGGCTGTTTTTCCATACAAAATAAAAAGAAAAACAATCTGTGGTTGACCTAGACATGAGTATTTTATTGTTGACATTTTGGTTATGATCTGAGGATGCGACTAAAGAAAAGTTCTCGTTGTTTTAAATACACGGAACTTTGGCAACTGGTCAGAGAAATCTCTTTGCGAACCCACGACAGGTGAGGTATGTTTAGTTGAGTTTATATTTTATTAGTAATTTTATAAACTTCCCAAAGGGCAGAGAGAGAATTCCGCATGAACCCAGGCCAGTCTACTGATTCCTGTGACTGGCATAGCCAGTTTTGACCAGGAATGGGCTAATTTAAAGCTGTGGTAACTGGGACATGTCTATACATAGTTTAGCCTGCATCCAACCTGAGAGTAAATTTTATTCTACCAAATGTAGCGATTCCTCAGACTATTGTTCAGTAATTCCAGTCATTCTTCATGACCCCATTTGGGGTTTTCTTGACAAAGATATTGGAATAATTTGCTATTTCCTTACCCAACTCGTTTTATAGATGAGGAAAGTGAGGTAAGTAATTTGCCCAGGGTCACACAACTAGAAAGTGTCTAAGGCTGGATGAACTAAGGTAGATGAGTCTTCCTGACTCCAGCACACTATCCGCTACACCATCTACCTGCCCAATTGTTCATAAGAGACACTTCTACTGAGCACTGAATTCAGTTGCAAAACCAAGTGCTGGTCCCATTGCTTCAGTCTTTGTATTGTAACAGGCTGTGAAATAGTTGATCTTGAGTTGATACAGATAACCCAGAAAATTACTCAAGATAGTTTTGCAAAACAGCTTTGTATGTTGGAATCAAAGAAGAATAGTGAAGAGAAAACAGTAGTTACAGACTCTTCTACCAAGCTAATTGAAGATTTCTACATTTATCATTGCTTCTGTCCCTTCTCTGTATATTCTGGATTTCTTTTAACACCACTATCTTTGAAATGAGAACAACCTATTTTCCATTTAATTTCTCTCTCATCAGGATGCAGTGACTTTCAGAAACCTTTCTTCTTCTATCAGAAAATAATTGGTGGAGGATTGGTGAGGGAAATCAACAAAACAGGAGTTGACAATTGAATAAAGTACTGAATGAAGACCACAGTCAAAGATTAAAGAAGACAGGTCATGAGTAGCTTCTTCTGATAAAGTAACAAATACAACAACTAAAAAATGGGGAGGTTACACCACTGTTGGTGAAACACACACACACACACACTCACACACAGAATTGTGAGGCAATGTAGAGCTGTTCTCTGATCGGTTTCACGCAAATATGTTTTAAATTTTTCTCAGAAGGGAGAAAAGGAAAGGGGGTGACATGGAGGGCAACGCGTGACTTTAAATAAGCAGTTTGTGCTAAAGACTTTTTGGTAAAGAAATTTTGGCAAAATTCACAGTTGTTTTATTTTAATCCATTTTAAGGTGAATCAAGGAAATGACTGTGAGGGCAATGCATGATTTACAAGATAGCTGTGAGAGCACCTCTTGATGGGAAAAAGAAGCAATCGCTGGAACTGCAATGTTTAGGAGGAAAAGGTGGCAGAGGCCTTTAGCAGTACCCTTCATAATGCTTATGACGAAATGGATTAAAACAGTCAGGATCTGTCTGCCATAAAAGCAGCTATTGGTCCTCCTTCTTTTCTCTGTTAATTCATTCCCTACTTTTCATATTTGTTCCCTGCTCTATCACACAACTCCCATTTGCCACTACCTGACAGTACTTAGTAGAAGAATCAGCAGAGAAGCTCATGGTCTAGGACCTCAGACAGCCTCTATTTATTGTTCTACCTGTTTTCCTATCCCTTCATCTGACTTTGTTACCTCCATTGACCCCCTTTCTTAACTGGATTGCTGACCCAGTGTTTACTAATTTCTTTTCCTGGAAACTTGATTTCTGTCACAGAAACTGCCTCCTTACCTTGATGTTTGAAGTTAGTTTTACTGTGTAAGCTCTACCTGACCAACTGATTCTGACCTACATCTTGGTCTTGACTTTGGGTCCAAATCTGGACTGCTAATTTTTTTTCTATATTCAATAATCCCCTTAAATATTGGTTTACAGGTTTTCTCTGAGCTTGGGTAATTCTAGAATAGGCCCTGACTTTTCACTAACTGTCCTCTCTTAATTCCAGATTTTTGCCCACTCACTGAAGCCCTGAGGTTTCCTGAGTTTAGAATGGACAAAATCTATAAAGAGAACAACAATCCCATTATTATCTAGCTGCTCAACTAAGCTTGGCAGTGAAGATTTGTTTCATTTAGAATTATCACTCTGAGTGACTTTTCAGGTTGTTAGAAGTGAGCCCATCTAACAAGCCCCCAACTGCGAGAAACTTGCTCACTTTTAACAAAGAAAAATACCTGTTGTGAAATCAGGAAAGCTTTTATTAATCTTTACATCCATTCCCTCTGAATGGACAGGTAACTTCCCCAGAAAGGTTATAGGACCACTACAACATGTTCAGAAAAATGGAGCTTCTTATACTGCTTTCTGAACTTTGACATAATCCCTTGGCCATGTGACTTCATGTTCTCCTCTCTGACAGGCTTTTTCTCACATGTCTCATCTAACCTGCACATTAGTTTTTAACCTCTAACCTGATCATGCTAGGTCATAGTACTCTATGGAAACAGAACTTCCTTGTTTTCCATAAACTCCCCTTTTTTCTCTTTACTACAATTTCTGTTTCCACACCTAAATCCAATCAATATCTCCTCACTTTCTTTCCCCTGTGAACTCTTCCCTTCGTGTATCTCTGCTTTATATGAATATGGGAAGGAAGCAAAGTTGACCAACACACTGACAAATTACAAGGGGGCAGTCCCCTTTCACAAGTACAAATACAGAGATTCAAAATAAAAAGGTAAATCAATGAGTTATCTATTTAGAGTTTCCATCTCATACAACTATCTGGGGAGAAACATCATCTCATCCAAGTTTTCTAGTCTGGATGCTCGTCCAACCCATCTTCAGCACAGTATCTCAGCATCTTCTTCCCTTTATCTTCTTGTAGAAATCCATATGTCCACTTTCCTACAGAACTGATCTTGATACAATTTTAAGTTACTATCCCTATCACTCTTACAAAATGAAAATTGGAACTTTGGCCAATTGTCATGTTTAAAAAATTCACATTAGAACCCAGTTTTTACATTTTATATTAATTCACGATTCCTTTTCCCCCATCAGGAGGATGAGATTTCACTAAGGAGCCAATAACAGGCTTCAGTACTTACATAAATACAATAAATAATTATTTTTAACACAGTACATATCACCTCATAAAACAATTTCAGAGAAAGATGCACATACACTAGCTCTTCCCCCACAGCCCATACAAACCTGTAAAGAAAGACTCTCAACAAATTCTAGAGCATCAGAAGCCACAGAACAATGGAGTAGAGGAGATATCTAGCCCAGGGTGACCTGAGAGACCAACGGGAAAGGTCTGTTGCACCGAATGTGGAGCAGAACCCAGCCCAGTCTTGGCTGTGTAGCAGCGGGAGGAGTAGGACCAAGCAGGCTTCAGGGACAGAATCCACAGCAGCAGCACAGATCCCTCAACCCACAGGCACCAAAGGTTAGTGAGAGGGTTTTTTCAGCTGACTGAGAAAGGAGCGGGGTGTCCCCGTAGCTCCAGTCTCAGGCAGCAACAGCAGAGGCAGCAGCACGTGGGGGATCCCAGGGCAGGCATCAGCCCACATCCATTATTGAAGGCCTCATCGTAAAGCCCCTCGGGGAATTGAGCATCTGGTCCATACCTCAGTCCTGTGTGGCAGTTCTGTCCCCACCTAAAACTCCTAGAGGAATTGTGCAGCTGATCTGAATGTCAGCCCTGAGTGGCAGCCCTGCCCCCACCTAAAGCTCCTAGGGGAAATGAGCAGCTCATCTTAATCTCACACTGAATAGCAGCCCTGCCCCTGTGTAGAGCCCCTGGGGGAATTGAGCAGCTGATCTGAATCTCAGCCCCCAGTGCTGGCTTGGCAGAACTGGAGGGCAAGGGGGTTGTGGAGAGGAAACTCTACTACTCATAGATTCTGGGCACAAAAGTTTCCAGTTCCTCCCAGACCAGTGTACAGGTTTGATTGTGCCACCTTGGAGGAACTGAGATGTTACAGATCCCCATAATATACCCTACTCCTGACAAAGGACCCAGAAATCAAGCAACTGGTTGGGAAAATTTCCAAAAAAGGGAGAAAAAATAAGACTATAGAAGGTTACTTTTTTGGTGAACAGATATCTTTTCCCGTCCTTTTGGATGAGGAAGAACAATGGTTACCATCAGAGAAAGACATAAAAGCTAAGACTTCTGTATCCCAAACATCCAAAATAAATATTCAAAGGTCTCAGGCCATGGAAGAGCTCAAAAAAGGATTTTGAAAATCAAGTAAGAGAAGTGGAGGAAAAATTGAGAAGAGAAATGAGAGAGATGCAAGAAAATCATGAAAAGTGAGTCAACAACTTGCTAAAGGAGACCCAAAAAAGATGCTGAAGAAAATAACACCTTTAAAAATAGGCTAACTCAAATGGCAAATGAGGTTCAAAAAACCAATGAGGAGAAAAATGCTTTAAAAAGCAGAATTAACCAAATGGAAAAGGAAGTTCAAAAGCTCACTGAAGAAAATAGTTCTTTAAAAATTACAGTGGAACAGATGGAGGCCAATGAGAAATCACAGAAATGAAGAAATCACAAAACAAAACCAAAAGAATGAAAAAATGGAAGATAATGTGAAATATCTCATTGGAAAAAACTGACCTGGAAAATAGATCCAGGAGAGACAATTTAAAAATTATGGGACAATCTGAAAGCCATAATCAAAAAAGAACCTAGACATCTTCTTTCATGAAATTATCAAGGAAAACTGCCCTGATATTCTAGAACCAGAGGAAAAATTAATAATGAAAGAATCCACTGATCACCTCCTGAAAGAGACCCAAAAAGAGAAACTCCTAGGAACATTTTAGCCATGTGCAGTCTAAAAGAATGAGTTATACACATATGGTGAGTTCAAACATTAACTTCAATTTATGTTCATGAAATGAATTCAAATCAAAACAGAAACATTTAACCTTTCCATCAATGCAAAATATTACCAGAGGTTACCTGCCTCTAAGAAACTTAGACTGAAATTATTTTCTACAAATTGATTATGTTTCTGATTTAGTCTCAGTAACCTGATTCAGTCAATTGTTTTTACCCAATTGGCCTTTGTAACATGTAAAGACCTTACTCCAAGTTGGGACCTTTGTCCCTTATCATAAAAGAGTTTTAGTCCCATTTTCCAAAAGGGCCCTGGAAAACCTCACCTTGAAAGCTCCTTGGATTTCTCTACTTGATCTGGCTCTCTAGAGGCCCATAAACTTTTCCCTATCATTATGCCCAGAGACCACCCCTGGAACCTCCCACACCACCTCGGGCCAGCCCCAGACTCCTTCCTCAGTCCCTCTATAAATCAGGTCCATGAAGGTGCTCAGACTCCGCCAAGCCCAATTACATTAGCAACACAAATGCTCAGATTTCCTAAAAGTGTACTCAATACTGAGAAATTTTAACAACTTTGAGCTTTTTTAGCTGAAAAAAGGCTTGGGTTGAATTCATCTGAAAAGAACCTAGCATGTCACTATTTTGGGGTCCCAAGCACCCCTAACCTCAACAATTCCATACCATTACAGTTAACTTTAAATCCCAGTCTTGTTCTATGGAACAGTGATTCAACATCATATTTATACTTTGACTTCCTTTCCTTTACCTAATTATTACCATAGCATTAAGAAATAATGTTCTATTTCAGGGATTTTATCTTTCACAAGACCATACCAGAATATCTATTTACCCAATTAATTGAAAACAACAAGATTCAACTAAGTGCATTGTGCTTACATCTTAAAGTATCTGCTTTGATTGTAGAAACATGCCATGAAGATGAAAAAAAAGGACCTAATTAGATATTATCTCCATGTTATAGCCAGACTCAGAAATATCCAAGTGGGAAAACATTCTTTTTCTGAGGACCACAATGGGGAAACTGAGCCAGAAAGATTCTATTCCAGGCTGAGGACAGGATTGTCCCCTGAGGCAAACTTCTGCCTGTAATAGTTACATTCTTCTCTGAGTAGTAGAATGGAGTTTGTAGTGGTCTCAGCAGCTTATACATTAGATGGCAGGTTTCACTAATCAAAAGTTTTATCAGGACTTACATTTGTAGGTAGCAGGGAAGGAACCAGAAGAAGGAACCAGAAGGCTAGAAGGTAAGTGAGCAAATGAGCTTGACAGAGGGGGAAATCTGCTGGAGAAGATGAGAAGGAATGACGTTACTTGTGAAAGTAGAGGGGTCTACCTCAGCAAAGAATAGGGGTACCTCTTTGTGTGAGATAAGAGTAAAAAAAGATATTGAAGGCTCCTGAGTGATATGAAATGTTGTTGTGTTTGTCCTTCATTCTCGAAGAGGACCAAGACATTGAGATTATGGCATGACTTGCACTTGACTTTGATTTGAGTGAGAGAGGGCTGTGCAAGGTCACCAGCCTCACTTTCTCTTCCAGAGTCAGTGGCCTGATATCCATCAGGATGACTGGAGATGACCCGGGAAGCAATCTGGGGCCTTGGCCTTTTTAGGCTAAGGTCTTATCAGATTCTCATTTTGAATGAGATATACTCATTCAATGAATGGGCCTCTTTAAGTAGTTACTCAGTGATGGCCCTTTTTAATAAAAGAAAAAAAATATTAAAAAAATCAAACTGTGAGGGGAAGATTCTCAAGGTTTCTGGGTAAAAGAGAAACTATTTCTATTAGGTCCTCACCCACCTAGCACAGAGTGAATGAAATGAAATGAAGAAGAAGGGGAAAGAGGGATCTCTTGATAGCCTTAATTTTTTCAATAGAATATTCAATAGCATAGACAAGGCTCTCAGATGAGAGTATGGAATAGGGAGAGCCATGCAAGTTTTGAGGAGGGATGAAAAGATTTGAAAGAATTGCTGTGGAGAGTGGGCTTGTGAGTTGATAAGAGAAGTTTAGAAAGATTGCCTAGCAGCAGTGAGAGCCCAGTTGAGGATGCATAACATAGATTTGTAGTAGACCTAGTCAAATCAACTTTGTGATTTTTCTCCATCTTTGTTCAGTATCATACACATAGGAGTGAAAGCATTGAATAGCAGGAGTGACGCAAGGTTGAGGCTTGGCGGGACACAATAGGCAAAATAATAAGGAGCCTAGGGACTCAAGAGAAGAAGACAATGTTGAGTAGAACTGGTTTACCAAGGGGTCAAGAAAGAGAAAAGAGGAGAAAGTAGTTAGTGCAGGAAAGATGGCCTGACACAAAACCACAATCACGGAACAACCAAAGAAGCAGAACCAACTTCTTTATGATTGTGGGACATATGGCCCAAACTATATATTATGTAAATAGAGGTACTCATAAAGAGAATGTAGCCTTGGCTTTTCAAAAGTTAAAATCTATTGCACTAGCATTGGGAAAAAGAGATAGAACTAGGGAACTAGGTCATTCTTTACCTTCTAAAATGGTAAGCATGACCTCCTCATCAGTTATTTATATTTAAAACATGTGAACTCATAGGGCCATGTATGGAGGTAATGGTGAGGATTGAAAACATGGAATGCACTGCTCAGACACAAAGTAGATTGAGTACAAGTTACCATCATATTCCAATTATTCTATCAAAGACATCTGAGGAAAATACCTTTATATCCCACAAGCTAGGACTTGGAGAACTGAGCAAAAAGGATATATATATATATATATGTATATATACATATATATATTATTTCTAGGATATATCAGAGTAAGCCTGAGGATTCCTAAGAAAGTTCCTTATTATGGGCATTGGTGTGCCCAGATCCACCATATCTCTGTAGCATCAGCATTGATTGAAATCAATTCCATACTAGTCAAAATATTACCTAGATTCTACAAATTACAATCTGGGACTCTATGCCTTCACCCTTTATGATTCATGCATCCTGGGTATTAACCTACCAGAGGATAGAGTCAAGTGGTGGTAGTTAATATCACAAGAGCACTGGCCAGAAGTGGATCCCACTAAACTTTGCTCTGATGATTCTCTAGTGCTAGAAGAGTAGGTAGATAAAGAGAGACAAAAGCAAAAAGGGAACAAGCATATTCTCACTGAATGAGTGTGGTGTGGGATATGACCAAGAAGTAATTCACAGAATACACTTCACTGACTCCTAACCAACTCCTAACCTAGAATGATCAAGGCAGATGTCTTTATATGTAATGGAAGATCTAAGAAACCACCACAGAGTCCTCTAGCCCATATGTATTATCCATAGTAAGTTAATCTATCAATCAAACATTTAAGTATTTAGTATGTTCAAGGCAGTCCCTACCTTCAAGGAATTTATATTCTAATGGAATTTACTGGTGATGTGAATGAAGACTGGAAAGATATTAATTTGTATAGAATATAGTGTTCTTGAATAGGAATCAAAAATTTAAAATGCTTTTAATATGTATTAAATAGCCCGTGAATCTCAGTGTTGGACTTCTGAAGTGGCTACTACCCAGTTTCTTTGTTGGGGAGGACAAGAAGATGATTGCTTTCATCTGCCTAACTGAATTTTTACCATTCTTAACTTGTACTCTCAAAGCTTCTTGAGGGCACCTGATAATTTCCAATGCCTGATGAAGAAGGTAGTTGGAGATTTGAACTACTTAAAGTGTGGGTGTATTTTGAAGACTTCTTTGCTGTTGGAACAAGAAGGTTTAAGAAAAGGGACATGAGTTAAGAAGTAAAGTAGTGATATTTAAGAACTCAGATTCTCTAGAAGGTGCCATACCATTGAGACACTGCTAGAACTGGAACTGTATAAGGGTGTGTGTTACTAAATTGTCCTTGATCCCACATGAGGTTCAGGAATTAGATGCTGTTATCCAATGCATATGTAACCATGAAAAATTTACGTGATGACCTTGGATATGTGGATCAAGGAAGAACCCTGAAACTAGGAAAAAAAGATTTTACTGGTCCAAGAGGGCAGCAAGAAGTCTGAGATAAGCTCACTGCATGCAAATAAAGTACTACCAAGTCATGTTGCATATTTGGAGACCATAAGCACTAGCAAACTCTTGGAACTTCTCTGCATTGACTTTCTGTATGTAGGAGATAGTAAGAACATAGTCTTTATCTGGGTGTTAACTGACTATTTTTCCCAGGTATACACACAGACACACACACACACACACACACACACACACACACACACACACACACACACACAACCACGAAACAGAAGGCTTTCATGATTGCTAAAGCATTGTGGATTCCCTACAAGGATGCAGTCTTTTAAGGCAAAGACTGATAGAATTCCACTCAAGATGTTATCTTTGTCCAGTATCCCCTCAATATGTTAACTTAAACATTTCAATTACACATTGCCAAAAATTTACTGAACTTCCTCTTAAAATGATTGTCATTTTTATTCATACTTCAGTTGCTACTTCAATGATCTCTCTCTCTGTCTCCCTCTCTCTCTTATTTTTGCCTTCTAAATTCTTAAACCAGCTACATGTAAATGAGTGGAACACTAAATTCTCACCACAATCTTCCATTTCACTATTTCCATTTATTTATGTTTTTCCATTTTTTAAAAAGTTCTTTCTCCTCCCTTAAGGCCATCAAACTGTTCATATACAGATGAAGCTTCGTCTTGCAACTTTTAGACGATATTTCAGTCTTTATATTTATATTTTTTCTTTCTAAAACTGCTCAAATCTCACCTGAAAACTCGATTTCTTTATATACATATTTAGCAACCATATTCTTTTTCAGGAATCAAAACATTTATCTGTGACAGAAGCAATAACTTAAACCTTCTACCAATTGACAAATCATTTTCTTTACATAAAAATGCTTTTTCTGTCCCTTTTAGCATGAAACTACTACACATGAATGGGCAGCACCTTAAAAAGATAACTATACAAAAAGGGAAGACTGTATACTGTAACCCCAAAAGGGCTGGCCCAGAACTAAGCTCCCCTTATCTGTCAAACCCTGGATTAGGGAGGAGTACTGACCCCACAGGCAAAACTTTTCCTGCCTAAAATTTTAATACGATAAAACACAAATGTTACATTTTAAAATTAAGTCAATATGTAGCCTGCAGGAATTCTTATTACAGATCAATGACTTTGTCTCTATTTGAGTGCCTTCTAACATAGAGCAAGGATCTTCAACAACTTCTGATTTAGGACCACAGCTCTATAGCTTGGATGATGATTATCGTCAGCTCATACCACATACAGGCTTGGACAAAAGAGAAAGTCACCAAAGAGGGCTACATTTGTTTAATGTGCTTAGACTGATTTATATTACAGGAGAGACTGGAGAAGTGGTTGTATATGTAGTCAGATGACAATACTAATATAATGCTGATGAAATATGTTCCATAAATCTAATTGCATGTTCATTGATTGGTTATTATATCGTTGGATGTTTCTATTTTACCACTCGTTAATGTATTTGCTTATGTGCTAATGCCATGCATTGTGGTAGCTGCAACTATCTGTTAAGTAAGAGCTGTTTTGCTATTTTTTTTTTAAAAATTGCATTAGCATTAATACTTACACATGTTTTATTTTTATGTAGGCATTCTGATATCATTAAAGATTTCCTTTTTTTATGATTATTTGCTGGATATCCACTTTGTGCAACTCTGCCTCACTTCAGTCCAATTTCCAAGCAAGTCAAGACATCACCTTGTGATGTCACTGATCCCCTTTAAAACTGAAAGACGAACAACAACTAATATGAAAGGGCCATAGACGGATAGAAAGACTTCTCATTAGGACCAGATTACCCTGAAGACAACCAGTAAAATTACTGAGGTGGTCAGGCAAGTGAAGGGAATAACTGTTAATTTTTCCCTTTCCCAGGGGAAAGTTCAGTTTTAAAAGAGAAACAGCTCCCAGAATGAATGCAGGGTGAGTTTGAAACTATACTCCAGGAGACTTAAGGACATTGCTCTCCAGCACCACCTAGTGGATTGTATATTCAAACAAAGATGGCGGAAGCCTTATTTTTGCATCATATTGTTGAGTTGTGCTGAAGCTGTGCTCCACTAAAACCCTTAATTCTGTTTCACAAACACTGATTTTTAATCAGATGATTCCCGTCCTCTATGGCAAAGGTGATTTTTTTTTTTTTCGGAGGGAGGGAAGGAAATAAGCATTTATATAAGTCTATTACATTCCAGACACCAGTGCTAGGCACTTTTTACACATATTATCTCATTTAATCCTCACAGTGACCCCATGTGGTAGGTGTTGTTGATATCTCCATCTTATAGTTGAAGAAACTGAGGCAAATGGAGCTTAAGTGATTTGATCAGGCTCATACAGTCAGTGTCTTAGGCCGGATTTGAAATAAAATTCAGGTGTTCCTGACTCCACACCTAGCACCCTATCCATTGTGCCACCTGGCTGCTGTTCTGGAAACTAAGTATAGGAGTTTCTATTTATTATCCCTACTAACATTCATTTTATTAGATGTGGTCCATCGCACTAATCTATTGGAATGTTTTTGGATCTCAGTCTTGGAAGTCATCCTTATACATTTTTTTTTTTTAAATCTACATTTGGAGTCCTCTCTTCCTTATTATTATAACCTTGAACAAATCATTTGTTTGTCTAGGTCTTGGTTTTCTTGTTTGTAAAATGAGGGCATTCAACTGAATCATCTCTAAGGTCCTTTCAGATCTATGATCCTATGGTCCTATCTTTTTGTCATCTGGAAATTGGATAAACATGTTACCTATGCTGTCATTCAAGTCACTGATTATTATGTAAACAGAACTATGCAAAAATCATTGATATTACGTAAACAGAACTAAGGAGACAGTGATTTGGTTTTCTACAACTAACGTCCAGCTTGACATTAGGCCATTAGGGTACACTTACTCAGGAATGAATCCACTGATGTGGATACAAACAGTATCCCAAGGGTCAGTAAGGGTCACTTTCCCAGGCTTTCTGAGGGGGTTTGAGGCCCATGCTAGAGGCCATCCTGTAACCTGAGGGTATCCTAATGCCCTTTCCCCCTTATCTTGAAATACCAAGCAACTTGTACCAAACGAACTGCTTTTGTCCCCTTATTTTGTGTTCCCTTTCCTGTCACTCATCTTCCTCGTCCTGCGTCATGATAACTTTTTCTTATCTTTTAAGCAACCACTTATCCTGTCCTTAGATCTCCAACCTCCATTAGAAACCCTAAAAATTAAATCAACATCCTATAGGCTGTATAGTTTTTTACCTCTATAAGTCTGGATCTTTTCTTACTTCATGGCCTTTACTTAACTCCTTGATAAATCTCAGGTCCATGTGCTTTTGAGTCAATAAAGCTCCCACAGCCTAAAGAGAAGGTCTAAGTGAATTCTTTCAAATCTGAACCAGCTCTCTCAACTCTGACTTCAATATCACATTTCCCAATCTTGTACATAAGATTCTTATAAGATACTATGTTCGTTGCCTTTCTGAAAGCTAGATATGCTATTTCCACAGTATTCTGCTGGTCTACCAGTCCTATATTCCCATCAAAAAAAGAAGAGGAAATGAGGTTGGTCTGGCCTGAATGTTTTTAGTGAACTCATGCCAGCTGTGATAATCTAATATAAACCTTTCTTTATGCTCATAATCAGTAGATAAGTATTTACTATGTATCTACTATGCACAATTTATACACCATTCTAAACACTAGGGATTCAAAGACAAAAAAATAAGAAAATTCCCACTCTCAAGGAGGTTGCCTTCTATCAGAAGAGACTTGTAGTATGTCAATTTAGGCATAAACAATACAAAATAAGTAATAGTAGCTAAAAACAAGATGCTTAAGAAGGAAAGGCATTGCCAGTTGGGGGAATAGGAAAGGCTTATGTAAAAATATGATGCTTGTCCTAAATCTTAAAGGAAGTGAGAGATTGTATGAGGTAGAGATATGGAGGGTGTGAAATCCAAGCATGGGGAAATGGCCAAGACAAAGGCATGGAGATGGACGATGGTGTACTGTGTCTGAAGACGATTAAGGTCAGTTTGGTTGGACCAGAGTGAGAGAAGGGGAGTTTGAAGTTTTTAAAGCTTAATTACATGGCAACGTAAAATGGCAAATACTATTACTAAGCTATTAAAACTTAAAACTGCACCAAAGCTTTGGGATACCCTATACAGATTTGAGAATTTGCATAGAGATGATAAGTGAACCTTTGGAAACTACTAATATTACTAATGAGACAATACAGAGAGAAAAGAGAAGAGGGTCCAGGACCCTCCTAGAAAAGAGAAACCAGGAGAGGTTGTGTGGTGGATACATTAGAAGAGAGAAAAATTGAGCAAGAGAGACTAATTAGAGGGCTATTGCAATGTCCAGATGAGACATAGTGAGGACCCGAACTAGGATGGTGACCATATGAGTGGAGAAAAGGGACATATATGAGAGATGGCATGAAAATAAAAATGACAAGATTTGGAACCTAATTCAATATGTGGGGTCAGTGAGTACAGGGACCAAGATAACACTGAGAATAAACGTCTGAAAAACTCAGGGGAGATAGTATCCAGGAGGAGCTATTCAACTCTGTCTCATGCTGCAGAGAAAAAAAAAATTAGAATTGCAAACTAATTTGGTTTTGCAAACCAAGTTTAGTACACTATTCTAGAATTTTTAGAGGGGCAGTGTCAAGTTCACTAGTCTTTAATTGTTGATAGCCACTCCCCACCTCCTTAGAAACCTAGACTATTTGCCTATCTTCATTCATCCTCAGCTTCTTCCTTTCTCCAATACTGCTAGAAGCTGGCTGACCGTCATTTAACAACCATACCTACAAACTCTATGAGTACTTTGTAGTTCAAGTTGTCTGAGCAAGGGGCTTGAAATCATTTAGGGCAGCTAGACCCTTTCTTACTATATTCACCTACTCTTGGCTTCAACTCCCTATTAATCTTTTTAAATAGAAGATGTTACTCCTTAACAGAGAACAAGTTTGATATCACAGAAAGAGGCCACGACTTTGAGTCACAGGAACTGAATTCAAATTCTTGCTCTACTACTCACTGTGTGACCCTGTGTTACCTCTCTGGGGCTCACTTTCCTCATTTATGAGGAATGAGTTAGACTGGCCAATCTCTAATGTCCCTTCCAGTTGTGTGATCCCAAAATAAAATGCTAAATAGTTGTATTGTCTCTATGGACAATATACTAACTACTCCAAATATCAGACATTCTTTTTGTCCCAAATCTAGGATTTTTTTCAAGCTTTAACTCATCTAGGGCTTTAACCTTCCTGATGCTATACTTACAAGGATGTATCATTCTTGTAGTCTCCCCTTGGTTTTGTATCCCTGAATCTATCTTTTGTATATGCCATTTCAAATTCTCAATTTGTTTCCCTCTAAAGTCACATTGGTTTCTATAGAAACCTTCTTTTTTAGGATCATTCACAATTGTGCCACCCTGACTTCTGTAGACCTTGCCCCCTGCCCTAAACCTCCTGTGCTTTGCCTCTGAGATTACCATTTACATTTCACATATCTCGTATGTACAATTTTTTGTATGGTGTTGTAAGGTTAATGGTGGGTAGGGGGAAGAGTTAAAGAGCTTACCTGCCCATTAATAGGCCTCAGACACTTTTGATTAATTTCTAATGAGGCACAGGGTCACGAGGGTCATGCCCTCTAGTCCAGAAAAGGTTCTGAGGTGAAGTTTTGCTTTGGGGTTTATTTTCTGAGGTGAAGTTTTGCTTTGGGGTTTATTTTTTGGACTGAAAACCCAGATGTCCGTGCTTCTCTCTCTGGTAATGATGTATGTATTGTCTGTGGTCAGACAGTTGGAAGCCCTGTCTGTTGGTCTTTCTGTCTGTGATTTCTGCTTGTAATTTTTATTTTCTCTGAAGTTCAGGGTGCTGACTTTTTCCTCTGAACTAAGTGAATGCTGTATGTGCTTAATTAAAGTATTGCTGACCCCTCAAAAGCTGCTTTCCATTTAGAAAAGCAGATCTAAGAACCTGCCCAGGCTCTCCTGTATATGTCAGGGTCCTTGCTGATACAGATGTCTCTGCCATTGGAAGGTGAACTCTTTGAGGGCAGGGGGCAAAGGTGTTTTTGTCTTTGTATTCCCAACACTAGCATGGTACCTGGCAAACAGTAATTAATAAATTCTTGGCAATTGTCAAAATTTCATTTCTAGGTACTTCTAAATCCTTGAACCATCTTTTATTGGCCTCACGTCCCAGGTACCTCTGGGTCCATAAATCTTCTTGCCCATGCCAACTCAAAAATAACAGTCACTTTTGCATTAGTAAAGATTCCCATTACTTCTACTTCAGTACCTAGTTCCTTCTTTTTGGTTAGAATTAGGTCCAGAGTAAACTTCTACCTTCAGAGACAGGAAATGGAAGCAAAGAAAGTATGATGTCACTGGCTGTTTTATTTTTAAGCTCAATGAGTCTTCTAGCAGATGTCTAGGTGGTCAAACTCTATCATACATTTGGATCAGGAAGTGTCCTTCAAAGTGATCTAATCTAATCCTTTCACTTAGCAGGTGAGAAAACAGAGGTTCAGAGATGGGAAGGGACTTTGCTGAGGTCAGTTAAGTAGAACTGAGATTCAGACCTGGTATTACAAAAACTAGGATTTTTTTCCCTCCAAGTGCAGTGTTCTTTCACTGCACTAGTTTTGTGAACCCAATTTATCACATAACGTTAGAGCTGAGAGGGACCTTAGGGATCATCAGTGTCTTATCCAAGGTCACAGTTTGAATCTGTAAAAGCTAAGGCTTAATTAAAACCACATGATCCAATTTCAGCAAGTATTCTTGCAATTAAATCAAGCTTCCTTCCAACTGGATGGGTGGGCTGTAAAGCTGTCTGCCTAGAGCTCACCTATTCTTTTACAGTCTGAATCCCAGTCCTTAGACTTGGGAAAGGTCTTAGAGGTTATTCAGTCCAATCCGTGTGTGTGTGTGTATGTGTGTGTGTGTGTGTTCATGCTTCATTGCCGCAGAAGACCATGCCATCAGAAAAATGATGACATGACTTGCATTCGACTTTGTTTTGAGTAAAGGAGGGCTGTGCAGGTCACCAGCCTCACTTCTCCTCCACAGGCATCTGAATCCAGTGACCTGATATTCATCAGGATGACTGGTGATGACCCAGGATGAGGCAGTTGGGGTTAAGTGACTTGCCCAAGGTCACACAGCTAGTGAGTGTCAAGTGTCTGAGGTAAGATTTGAACTCGGGTCCTCCTGACTCCTGCACTGGTACTCTATCCACTGAACCACCTAGCTGCCCAAGTCCAACCTCTACTGTATATAATATGAATCCCCTTTAGGATTACTCTAACAAGTAATTATCTAGACTGCTTTAATACATTCAGTCATCCCGATTTATATCTTGCCACTGGACCCAGATGACTATGGAGGAGGAAGTGAGGCTGGTGATTCTGCACTGCCCTCCCTCACTTAATCCAATGCATTTGCAAGTCATGACATCACCTTACCTGATGTCATGGTCCTCTTTGAGAATGAAGGACAAACAATGACAAACAATCTCCAGTCATAGGAAACTTACTACTGGTGAACCAGCTCATTTTACTTCTAGAGTTCTGTAAGAATTCTTCTTTATAGTGAAAGAAAATCAGTTTCCTTCTAATATTCACCTACCAGAGGCAGATAACACACTAGTAGGAAAGCATGACAGTAGAGTTCTTTTACTAGAGAAAATGTAGCGATATTATCTACTCTATATGACACGATGATGGTAGTTTACAGATATATTATTATAGCCCTGTATAGTTAAAGCTCAGTAACTATACTAATTTAACAAATTTAAGCCTCTTAATTACAAGCAAACACAAATCTCAATTACACGTTAGAAAACAATGCCTTTCCTGTAAACATGGATTAGGAGAAAATAGGTGCAGAATTAATTTTTACTGAGCTGTTTTGTGGAAAATTTTAAAGAGCAAAAAAAGAAAAGAAATAGAAGTGCCTATAATTCTGTCCTAGTTGGGAGCAAAACTTCAACTTCAACCACATGGACATTTAAATACATACATACATACATATATATATATACATACACATATATATGAAACATACAAATATGTATACATACACACATACATATATGCATACACATGTGTCCATATACTTATGTGTGTATCCATTCATACATGATCATTTCTCTCCATTTCCACTGTTGGGTACTTGTACAGTAATAAGATAGTTTATTTTTAATCATACTGTGATCATCCAGAAAGCAAAAGTACAGGTAAGGCAGACAATATTTATTATCTTTTAGCTACAGAAACAGTATCAAGCAAATGCTTTAAAACATGATTTCACAAGGCATATGTTTCTGTGATTATTTTTTAAGAAACTGAGATTCAATAACAGCACTCAATCACACTAGTACTTTGATCACTCGAGTACAGTCTTCAAGTGCAAGAAACAGCATCAAAGTGATAGTTATGAGAGAAATGTTGATGTACCACAAGGGGTACACTACTGCATTGAAACGGAACATCTTTTTCTAATATTCATCTTAAGTTCTGAAACTGTCCTCGTTACATCGCTAAAATACAAACATGCAAATATCACCACCTTATGCCCCATTAATATTGACTACATTATCACTCAGCCTTTCTTCAAAAGTTCAATGATTAGTTTCACTCTACAGATTTAATCCATCTTAAAAGACTATTTGCATTTATAACCTTGCTTAGACAGCAGATTGACTTCGCATTTGGTAGCCCAGCTGTGTATACACTAATTTAAAGTCTTTACTTCTCAATATATTTTATTACATTTCATAAGCCCTGAGATATTACATAACCTAATGAATGTACACTGTACGTTTATAACTTACTCTCTCTATATTAAGCATCATATAGGTGACTTACAAATGCCAGTTAATAATCAGAACAATATATACAACTTACTAGTTATGAAACTAAGAACAAAATTAAATGTGCATATTTATCCTTTCTTTAAATATTTCTCTAAGTCATGTCCACAATGGTAAATAAAATCTACTTATACTAAGAACTTGATTTAGCTAACTTGTGCATGGCTTCTGCTCATTTTATTTTTCTCTTCAAATTAATTAAATACCACTGTCTTATACGCTCTCAATGGCAGACCAAATGCATTTTATTCCCATTCCACAACCCAAATGATAAATGCTACAGTTTCCAAACCGGGAGGAAGGCACCAACAACGTGGCGACTGAACAGAATGCTGTACACAGTGGGCGATCAAGAAATGTTTGTGGGACACAGAATGAATGACTTGAAAGACGATTATTACTGAATCAGCCTATCTGTTATTATTCTACGGTGAACTTTATTGGGCTAGAGAAATCAATCTACCAAGATTGTTCAATTGTTAACTTGGAATTTTGAAATAAAAGGCAACAAATCATTAAACAATTACTTTTAAAAAGTTAATTCTAGTTACTATATAATAGTACTTGATAAAAAAAGAAAAATATACAATACTTATAGTATCTTGCATGTATAACCAAATGAGGCACTGATGATTATTGAACTAAGAACTTGGGTTAATTTATACAGACTTATGCAGGTAGAATTCTATTTTTCCAACTCAAGAGAATTTTATTATCTCAAACTTACTTCCTCCATATCCCTGGATACAAAGTGTTAATGGAAGGCTGGTACAAATATAAATATAGTATTCAGACATTTTAATGTCTTTTTTTTTCTGTATTTGATACTTTTCTAACTAAGCAAATATTTAATTAAAGTATGCTTTGGGCTCTAGGATTAGTTAGTTACACTGTTCAATTTTTACTGTTGTGAAGTCAATTGCACACTTTCACTTCTAGTGCAAAAATAAATAATACAAGAACATTTTGATAATTTCTTATGTTAAAGGCGCTGGTATAATATTTCTTCTTAGTTACAGGATAATAGCAATGGCAAAAACATTGACGATACAGTTCATAGTTTGATTCTCCCATCTTACGGTACAGGTTCCTGAAAAGAAAAAAAATGAAATAAAATAAAATGCCAGAAAACACTAAAATGACCAGGAAATAGATTTTTATCTTTGAATTATTTTAATTGTTTAAAACAAATGTCTAGGCATTTAAAACTCCACAGCTACAAGGGATTAACAGAGACCTGAGAGGCTAGTGATGTCCGTACATAAGAACATTTATACCAGGCACACAAACTCTGTTGACTCACGCAGCTGGTTGACTAATTTATACCTACTGAGAAGCAGGTAGCTGGAGTATAATTGTTAGATCCCCAAATTTAGAGCCAGAGTACATGCGTTTAAATCCCAATGACTTAACTTCTTAATTATTTGGGTATGTATTTAATAAAGAGGGTTGGGCTATGACCTTTATGGTCTCCTCCAACTCTAAAACCCTATGACCTATTAAGAAATATACATACAGCTGAACTGTCCATAAATTTTGGGTCTGTTCTCAGAAAACTTTTCTACCAGCCCTTTTCCTAATCCCAGCCATTTACTCCTGCCCTTAGAAAAATACCCTTGGTCTAACTTGCTCTTTAACAAGACTTGGTCCAGGCATGAGTTGATGGCACCCATTCAAAACTCTCTGTGTCAGTAAAACCTCGGTTGACCATATCAGCTTGTAGCCCTATGTATTTTCCAATAGGCTATAATATCAATTCCACTGGACACTGCTAAGCATGAGACCCCCCGTCTCAATTACAACCACTGTTGTAATTGTTGCACAGGCTCAGATGGTCACTTCCAAGGAGGAAGGGCTCTAGACACAGTTGTTTTAAACCTAATTAGATTTTGTGATTAAATGACGAGTTCTTTAATTGTCTGATCTAGATCATATTATGCCTCCAAATGTACTACCCACATGAAATTTCTGGAGAAGAAAGTAAGTTTGTCCTAATATTTTTTCTAGGATCCATCCTACCATGATGTCACTGATGAAAGAAAACAGTACTCTACTGAATGACTGGATTTTGTCTTTTAAAAATATATTTTTGAATTTATTTTGTTAAATATTTCCACATTACATGTAAAATGTTTTAAAATTTAAAAAAAATTTAAGTTCCAAATTCTATCCCTCCTGTTCACCCCACCTTCACCTCTTGAGAAAGCAAGCAATATATTAATTATACATGTGAAGCCATGCAGAACATTTTCATATTAGCAATGTTGCAAAAGGAATCTCTCACACACACACACAAGAAAGAAAGAAAGTGAAAAGGGCATGCTTCCATTTGCACTCAGAGCTCATCAGTGGTCTGTCTGGAGGTGGAGGGCATTTTTCATCATAAGTCTTCTGGAACTGTCTGGGATCATTACCTTGATTGGAGTAGCTAAGTTTTCACGGTCAACTGCTGTTACAATGTTGCTGTAAAATCTTCTCCTGGTTCTGCTCGTTATACTTTGCATCAGTTCACATAACACTTCCCAGGCTTCTCTGAAACCATTCCCTTAATAATTTCTTAAAGCACAATAGTATTCTATCACAATCATATACCATAACTTGTTCAGCCATTCCTCAACTGATGAGTATTACCTTAATTTCCATTTTTTTGCCACCACAAAAAGAGTGATTACAAATATTTTTGTACAAATGGGTAATTTTCCTTTGATCTCCTCTAGGACACAGGCTAAGCAGTGTGACTGTTGGGTCAAAGGGTATGCAGTGTGATAGCCCTTTGGGAATAGTTCCAAATTGTTCTCTCGAATGGCTGGACCAATAGTGCATTCATGGTTCTATTTTTCCATGTTCCTTCCAGCATTTGTCATTTTCCTTTTCTGGCATGTTAGCCAATCTGATAGGTAAGATGTGGTATCTAATTTGTAGTGACCTAATCAATAGTGATTGAGAGTATTTTTTCATGTGACTATTGATAGTTTTGATTTCTCCTTGTGAAAACTGACTGTTCATATCCTTTTGAGGGAAATGAGGGGATTGGAGCAGCAAGTGGTCAGAGGAGTTGAGTAAACCCAGTGACTCCATCTTGTGACTGAATTTTGAAGCTAGCTTAGTCCCCTTTCTACTCAATTGTGGGTCCAGTCCAATTTCTGTCTTGTGAGAAAACATAACTGAATAACTATGGGAATTATGAGAAAACTTTATCACATCATTTGAACCTAGCCTTGTGTGGCTGGGAAGCTGGAACATCCCTACTTGCTGCTCACAGACTCTTAACTATGGATCTAGATCAGGAGTGGGGAACCTGTGGCCTCGAGGCCTTGACCTAGGTTAGTCTGACCAGAAATTCGGTCAGATTCAATTGATGCAAGGAGTTTTCTCACAACTGCACATCTCAAGCAATCCTTATCTGAAAATTAACCTTATACCGATCCATCACTTGTTTCCATGTTTCTTTGATTGTTTAGACACTTGGGAAGAGTGGAACATCTCTCTGTCTCATTTCAGTAACTGCATCTATTCACTCTCCCCCTCCCAATGAATAAAATCCCTAAGCTTTCTTCTACTAAGAAATCAAATTACCTAATACTGTGTTTTTTCCTTTTAATTAATTGGTCTTATTTGATTGTTTTAAATGTCTCCCCTTGTATTAACAGTATAGCTCTAAACTGATGAAGGGGACTGATTCTGATTTATAAGGCAATTGATATGCATTGCTTAATAAATCAAAATACTCAGAAGCTTGAAGCTTTGTTTCTTCAGTCAATTCATCTTTCACCCACCACACTCTGACCATTTAACAATTGGAGAATGGCTCTTATTTTTATTAATTGGCTCAGTTCCCTATACATTTGAGAATGAGGCCTTTATCAGAGAAACTTGCCATAAAATTTTTTCCCCAATTTTTTGCTTTCCTTCTGCATTAGTTTTTTCTGTGGAAATACTTTTTTAAAATTTCATGTGATTAATTATCCATTTCACTTTCTGTGCTGCTCTCTAGCTCTTGTTTAGTGATAAACTCTTCCCTCACCCACAGATCTGACAGGTAGATTTTTCTATGATCCACTAATGTACATATGATACCACCTGGATTTTCTCACTGAAATCCAAGAGGTCTTTAGACAACTACTTTCTGCAGAGACTGGCAAGAAACAGATCTATCTTGATTCAGAGGCAAGGCTTAATCATCAAGTAAACGACAATGTTTTCTAGCAAAAAACGATGCTACAGATCAGAGACATTCTAATCTACTAAATGAGTCATGTTCACGCCATCTAGTCAGCATGAGCTGGCCTGCTTCAAGTCTGAAAGCATGGTCTGTAAACAAAGCTGGAGAGACAGAGCTCTTCAGGCGTGATTATGAGCCACAAATGCATCATCACAGGAGTTCCTGGGGTCTACCAAGTACCACCACCATTTCTATAACAATTTTCATAGCTAACTGCCCTTCCTACTGAAAACCTCCTCAAAGCTCCCAAGAATTTTTCACAAGCCATGTTTGGGAGAGCAATTCATGAGGCCTTTCACTGGTTCAAAGATTTATAGCTAGAAAGGATACTGAGGGCATATGCTCAAATTCCCTCATCTTACACAGGAGGAATCCAAGTCCCAGAGGAGGTAAGTGATATGATTCAAGTTATACAGGCACTGAGTGCCAGAACCAAGATTTAAAACACAGGTCCTGTGACCTCAAACCTAGCACTCTTTCTGTTGCCGCTGACAGTGAAGCTACTGAGGCCATACTCTCTCAGAATAAACCACAATCCACCAAGAGTTTCCCCTCAGGGTTATGGACCAAGGTGTAAAATCTACATATACCCAAACACTTGCAGAAGCTCCACTCCCACAGTCAAAGAAGATACTTTCAGAACAGATATATTATCTGAGGCAGTGATCCTAGCGTATCTGTCAGTAGTTAACAGGGGCATGGATGGAATGAGGCAAAGTCTCAGCTCTGGCCCTATCAATCCTCAGCAGCACCTGCTTGAAGTTAGATAAGGAGAGTCTTACCATGTACAAAATAATTCTGCACTATGACCCCTTTTAGGATCTTACCACTTTTACAGAATATGATAGAACTGGAAAGGAAACGCACTGTCATAAAAATAGACTAATTGGTTTTGTATGGATTATACTTTGATAGAAAGCCTTTAAAAGCTCTTACCATCAGATGTGGTATCCCAAAAACATGAGCTGGCTGTGTGTAAACCAGATCCACTCTTTTGCATCACAGCACAAGTAACTACAAGACAAAGACAAGAAATAAGTGAGCTCAAAAAACAAAGAGAAGACATATATGTGAAATCAAAAGTAAAGAAGATTAAAAAAATAAGATACATGAAGTTTTCATACCTTTAACAAAGTAATGTTTAATTTCATAGGTATGAAATCTATAAAAATAACGAATAACAGAACAAATTGTGAGTGGATAGAGAAATAACAAAACATATCAGTTTACTTCAGATATTTTAATCCTTCACAATTCTCTGATTTCTTTGGTGTGGATACTCCACCTACCGTTGTGTATTGCAATCCCTCCCTAACCCAGAAGATAGTCTCCAAGAACTGCTGCAGCCAATGAAGGATATTGCTGCTTGGCCAGTTAGCAGCGATCACAGGCTGGATCTCGGATGACACGCAGCACGTGACTAGGCCCAAACTCAAAGCCTTTCTATCTCAATCTACGCTGCTGGGATTATTCTTGACTGATGCAGCCTTTGAGAATGCAGGGTCATTTCCATGGAATGGGAGAGTGACAATGCTAAGGACACAGTGCTGCTGGAGGCAACACGAGGAAAGTAGGGAAAGTACACGGCTCTTCATAAGGTTAAACTAGTGTCATGTACAGTGAGAGACTGAATGTTTCTGCACAGCCTACAAGAAGTCCCATGCCATTTTTGATTGATTAACTGATTCAGTCCAACAAATATTTGCTGAGTGGCTATTAAGTTCAAGGCACTGTGGGGGAGAGAAATGCAAATGAAGGCAGGTTCCCATACCAAGGAGTTTACAATGTAGCAAAGACAATAAGACAGTATCATAATGTGATAAGAGTTAAAAGAGAGTTATAACTAAATTGCCGTAATACTTGAGGTGAAGGAGATATCATTCCTGATTAAGAGGGATTAGGGAAGGGTACATGAGAAAGTATGGTTTATGAAAAAGAGATCAAAGACTTACAGCTCACAATGAAAGCTAGTACTGTGAACACTAGTAGTAGGAACAAACAGGCTTCACAAGTGAAATTCAACCACAGACCATATCTTTTCCACCCCCATCTAAAAAAAAGGCATCTGATATGGTGGAACAAAATGTTATGTTTTACAAGGAGTCTCCCATCAGAATTATTCAAGATTCCTTGAAAGAAAAACAGCAGAAAGAACTCTGTTCAACAATGAACATCAAACAAGACACGAAACAGGGAGACTGCTCATCAAAGGTATTCACCACTGTGATGGAAGAGATCCAGTCCACTGTCCAGTTTGAAAAGGGGTTCCCTGTGGATGGTGAGGTCCTTCAAATGCTTCTGTTTGTGGATGATGTTGTGGCGATGGCATCAAGATGCAGAACACTGTACAATCTTTTCACTCCCAGAAGTTTCCACAGAGAAGAGATCAAGTGGATGCAGAATGTCTATTGCCCAAAATTCAATATGCTTTTGGGTGGCTGATCCACAGAGCTTGTCCACCAGTATGTTTATCTGGGACAGAGTGTAAAGATGGACAAGTTGGGCCCAGAGTTAAACAGAAGAAAGAAAGTGCTATGGCTTGCTTTTGGGAAACTGCAAAATTACCAAGCTCCCCATGAAAGCAAAAGCTGTCTTTCCAAAAGTAACATTTTACTAGTGTTGTTATGTGGTAGTGATGAATATCAGAGAGGGCAGGAAAAAGGGTCAGAGTGGGCATGAGGGTGTAGCACAGAGCCAATGAGAAACTCCAGGAATAACAGTAAAGGACTTCATCAAAGAACTATATGATAGGGAGAGAAGACGGAGACATCACACAAGTATGAAAGATGACAGCTGAGCAGATTGCTTCATTGGCACCCTCATGATGTCAAGAGAAAGTGAGGAAAACCTCCAATATGTTGGTTTAGAAGAACACAGACTTGCATTGGTGGAGGGAACTCACAAATCAAAAAGATCACAAACCCATTCAAGTATTTTAGAGGGAAGGCTACAAATTTTGTAAAAAAGTCATGAGTAGCAAAAAGAGTAAATCAGTGAATAAAGACCCTCTTACTTACCTATATATTTATACGTCTTTCCTAACTTTACCAAATGCGTTAAGGATTGCTCCACTATAGCTGCAGTCCACTGGTTGACATTATTCTGATTATAATCCACACCGCCCAGTATAGCATCTATACACTAAAAGTACAGGAGAACAAAGATTAAATATTGACTGCCGAAGCAAATGATGGTAGAAATAGCAAAAGCTTAACTGAAACAAACACTTTTCTAAACAAACTAAATGTTTAAAATATATACACACATAGCTAGATATCAGAGTGGACAGTGCTGGACTTGGAGTCGAGTCCTACCTCAGACACTTACTACCATGTGGCCTTGGACAAGTCTCATAACCTTTCCAAGACTTAGTTTCTCTGTTTATAAAATGTGGATAATAGTAGTACCCGCCTCACATGTTGCTGTGTTCAAATGAGATGACAGATAAAGGCATTTTGCAAACATTAAAGCAATATATTTATATGAATGCTAGCTGTGATTGTTTTATTATAACACATACATGCAGGTTATCACACACGTATAACCCAAGGTCAAAAAGCAGTTAAGTAAATGGTAGAAATCAACCCAGGGCTTCGGACTCCATTCTATACAACAGGGGTTCTTAACCTTTTTAGAGTGATGATAGTCTAGTGCAGGGGTCAGCAAAATTTAGCTCATAGGTCCAACTCGGCTCAGTACCTGCTTTTGTATGGCTCAGGCATGGGAAACCTGCAGCCTTGAGGCCACTTGTGGCCCTCTAGGTCCTCAAGTGTGGCCCTTTGAGTCCAAGTTTTACAGAACAAATTTTTTATTAAGGGGATTTGTTCAGTAAAGTTTAGATTCAATTAAAGGGCCTTACTTGAGGACCTAGAGGGCCACATGTGGCCTCGAGGCCCTACGTGCCCCAGCTAAGAATATTTTTTAAAATGTGAAAATGATTCTTATCTTGTGGACTGTACTAAAAATGGTGATGGCAGTCCTGGTGTAATGAAGCCTATGGACCCATCTGAGAATGCTTCTAACTGCATAAAATAAAATACTCAGAAGTATAAAGAAAGTCAATTATATCAAAACACAGCTGTTAAAATAAAAAAAAAACAAATGACAAACAAAAACAATTTTATGACTACAGGTCAAGAACTCCTGTTTCTATGGCATGACTAATTTTGCCAAAGTTCATCTCCCTAAAGGATCGTGAATTTCTCTAATAACTTATGAGAAATGTTACAAATGTAGTGTTTCCTACTGCACCTCTATAAAAAATCATTAAGATCCATTTTATGTAAAAGAAATGTCTGTTTAAGAAAATAAGAATATGCTTGCCTAGACTGAGGAAATACTTAAAACCCCCAAGGCAAGTGACAATACTCGACCAATATGTAAATTTATACATATGCAAATTAAAGCTGACCATGATGTTTTAGGGAATTTATATAAAAATGATGATGCTCTCCCCTCTACTAAAAATTAAATCATGACCTTGAAAATTCCAATCAGTATAATGCAATACAATGCAATGAACAAAATGCATATAACTTACCTCTTTCACAATATTGTGTGCTTCATCAGCATTGAAGCCAATCTAAAAAAACAATAAAAAGATAGAATGTTTTTGATAAAGAATTTTTCTTTTACAGAATCACAGCAATGTAGGCTAAGGGACCTTAACCCCAGAGACCATCTATTCCAACCTTTTCATTTTACAGATAGAAAAAGTGGGACACTGGGAGGTTAAATGATTTTCTGAAGGTCATACAGGTAAGAGTCAGAGGTAACAACTGAATTCAGGTCCTCTGACCTAAGTCAATGCACTTAGGCATTCCTAAAAAGTTGTATATAAATTAAACTTTTAAAAACAGAATGTATCTTAAATATCCTGGATTACTTACCTTGACTTCCTTCAAAGGTCTGCTCAAATGCCACTTTAAAATAAGGCCTTTCCTGGTATCTATCCCCTTACTTTGCCCTGTGGGTGCTACTGTTCTCTACTCCCAAAATTACATGTAGCCAAGATCAGAAGGAAAGTAGAAAATCAGGTGAAAAATTTGCATAGACAGTTTCCCAAAGATCCCATAACTCAATGTATAAAGAGTTTTGTCATATCTACAAGAATACAAGTCTACCCAATTGTTAAGTGGTCAAATGACAGAACGGGCAGTTTTCTGATGAAGAAATCAAAACAATTTATAGTCATGTGAAAAAATGCTCTAAGTTATTATTGATTAGAGAAATGCAAATTAAAACAACCTTGTGCTATCATTTTACACTACCATCTATCAGACTGGCTAAAATGATAGAAGGGGAAAGTGACAAATGTTGGAGGGGATATGAAAAAATTTGGACACTAACTCATTGTTGGTGGAACTGTGACCCGGTCCCACTATTTTAGAAGGTAATTTGGAATCATGCTCAAAGAGTTATAAAATTGTCTATACTGTTTGACCCAGCAATGCCACTGTTTGCCAATATGAATAGGGAAGAAAGAAAAGAAGGAATATGTTTGAAGATATGTATAGCAGCTCTCTTTGTGGTGGCAAAGAACTAGAAAATGCAAGGATGCCCATCAACTGGGAAATGGCTGAACAAGCTGCAGTTTATGATCATGATGGATACTACTCTGTTATAAGAAATGATCAGTTCAATGATTTTAGAAAAAATATGGAAAGAATTGTACAAAATAATGAAGAGCAAAACACGTAGAACCCAGAGAATATTGTATACAGTGACAATGATATTGCTTTAAGAACAACTTCCAATGACCAAGTCATCTTGACTATTATAACTCCCCAAATTAATTAAAAAGGACCTAAGAAGGAAGATGCTATCTGCATCCAAAGAAAGGGCTAGTAAACATAAGTGTGCATAGTATAGATTTACATATACATGTGCGTACATATATGTTCACATATATGCACATCTTTGTCTAATGAGAGCTATCTCTAAGGTGGGGTGAAGGGAGATCAAAAAAGAAAGTAACTATTACATATTTAAAAGGAAAAGCAAGTTGTACATAGTATTTGCAGTTTCATGTGCAAAAATTAAAAGTTTCTTTCAAAAAAATAAAAATAAAGTTTTTCCTGATACACTCCAGGTACCAGTGTTCCCTACTCCCAAAATTATGCTAGCTTCATTTTCATATGTATATGCTGTTTCCCTTGAAGCAGTATAAATTCTCTGGGGTGGGGATTATTTCATTTTTAGTTTTTGTATTGTCAGATTGTACAGTGCTCAGTACATACGAAATAATTAAACGTGACTGACTAAAGGAACTTCTTGTGGTAAATGCTTCTGTAAAGCAAAAGATCATTTTAAAATATTTTTAAAAAACTCATTTTATTCATTTAATAAGTTTAAATTCTTGTGTATTGTATTTTCTCAAAGCAAGGGAAATCTCAAAAAAGAAGGAAAGAACTTAACAGTTTAGGCATACCACATTTTATACCATAAATCTATTCTAGAAAAATAGTATGATGAATTGTTTGGGGCAGTAAATAATCCTGAGGTTACACAGTAGAGACAGACAATTGATAGCAGCAGTCATCATTCATGCCAGAATTATGTATTATATAATGTGAGAATCTGGAGGTAGAGTACTTGCCCAAGTTACAGAGCAGATTCAAAGCCCATTATAGAGGAAATATTGGTCCTACTCACAGACCTAAAACAAGTTTATGACCCCTACTCTATGGCATGACTAATTTTGGCATGATTAACTCATTACGCAGGGGTGGAGAATATGTGGCCTTGATAGCACATGTGACCCTCTAGGTCCTTAAGTGCATTTAAACTTCACAGAACAAATCCCCTTAAAAAAAGGATTTGTTCTGTAAAACTAGGACTCAGTCAAAAGGCCACACCTCAGGGCCATATGTGGCCCTGAGGCCACAGGTTCCCCAACCCTGCCTAGAACATCATAAGTTTCTCATATCTATGCGGAACTGGACAAAATGGAATAATAATGTTGTCTCCAAATATCTAATGTCAAAAACATCAGTATCTTTCTTTAATCAGACACAAACACACACACACACACACACACACGCACGCGCGCTTTTAGAGAATTTAAATATGAACTGATTATAATTTACAAATGGTCAAAGGTTCAACTGAGATCTCTAAAGTTAGAACAGAATCTTAAGGGACTCCCAGAAAGATAAACATCGTTTTTTAAAATTTTAAATTAAACTAAATGCAATTATTTTTCCTACTTTCTCCTCAGTGGGGGAAAACCAAGAAAAACAAAACCCTCTTAACAAATATTCATAGTCAAGCAAAATTAATTCCTGAATTTGTCTTGTTCAAAAAATGTATTTCTTACTCTGCACTGTGAGTTCCTCATCTCTGTCGGCCAGTGGGTAATGTGGAATTGTGGTTGGTCATTGCCCTGACTGGAGCTGTTAAGCCTTTCAAAGTTCTTTTTCTATTGCTACTACATAAATTCTCACCCTGGTTCCACTCAATTCACTCTTCATTAGTTCATCTAAGTCTTTCCAGGTTTCTCTGAAATCACACCCTTCAACATTTCTTAGAGTACAATAAGACTCCATTACATTCATTTATGTTTGTTCAGCCATCCTCAACTGGTAGGCATCCCCCTGGTTTCCGGTTCTTTGCCACCACAAAAAGAGCTACTCTAAGTATTCTGGTAAATAAATGAGTCCTTTTGAGAGGTGATTATCTTCAGAATTTCATAGCATGATAAGCTTTTAAAGTCAGATATCCTTTTTTCCCTGATGTCTGTATGTGTGCACTATGTGTGTATGTAAAGGATGGAGGTGGGGGCGGTGATTCTAAAAATAATCTGAGCAGGAGATAGTAATAATCTAGCTCTCTGGAAACTGTTCAAGCAGCAGCAGATAGTGACTATCTCATGTGACAGAACAAAGAACACAAGACATTTAACATAATTTGCCAATATCTGGAAATAAACCATTAAGGTAAAAATGTGATATGGGGATATTTTTCTCCTTTAGAAATGAATAACTGCCCATAAGAAAAAAATGGTTGAAAAATATAAATAAAGAGATCTCAAATGAAAAAATCCAATATCTATCAACAGCTCTTTGAAGATATACTCCAAATTGCTAATAATTAGAGAAATGCAAAGTAAAACAACTCTGAAGTTCTACATTACACCAATCATATTGGCATACATGGTGGAACAAGCTTTCTGAAAACAAGCAGTGTTGGTGGAGCTGCAAACTGATCTACCCATTCTATAAAGTAATTTGGAACTATGTCCCCAAACTCACCAAACTGCAAAATCTAACAATAACATTACTACCCCTACATCCCAGAGGTCAAGGAAAGAGGAAAAGGATCCACATGTACAAATATTTATAACAGCTCTTTGGAAACTAAGGGGGTACCTATCAACTGGGGGAGTAGCTAAACAAAATTACAAGGTATGAATGCAGTGTGACAGTACTGTATTACAAAAATTGATGAAAGGGGCTGGGAGCCAAGATGGCAGAGTAGAAGGATGAGCCTGCTGTAGCTCTCCCCCTAAAGCCCATAAAATACCTGTAAAAATGACTCTAAACAAATTCTAGAGCTGTAGAAGCCACAAAACAACAGAGTGAAAGAGATTTCCAGCCCAAGGCAGCCTGGAAGGCTGACAGGAAAGGTCTATCGCACCAGGCTCAGAGCAGAGGGCAGCCCAGCCTTGGGTGCACAGCACAGCATGGACAGGACTGGAGCAGGCTTCAGAGTGCAGAGTCACAGGCAGCAGCTGCAGTTCCCAGATTCCTCAACCCACAAATGCCAAAGACAGCTTCAAAGGTCAGTGAGAAAGCTCTTTCACCTGGGTGAGAAGGGAGCAGGATCCTGTCCTAGCCCCGGCCCCAGCCAGCTGCAGTGTCCATTTCTGGAGCCCTCAGCCTAAAGACCCTGGGGGAATCAAGTAGCTGATCTGAATCTCAATCTCAACTGGCAGCCCTGGGGTTAGAAGGAGCACTGACTTGGTGGAGCTGGAGGCAGTTATGGAGAGGGAATCCTACTCACAGATCCAGGGCAGGAAAGCTTGTGCTTGCTCCCAGATCAGAGTGTAGGCCAGGAGAGGAGAAAACTCCTCTCCTTTGATTGTACTACCTTAGAGGAACTGAGAACTTACAGGTCCCTAGAGTATAGCCTCTACTAAGACAAAGGATTCAAAAGTCAAGTAACTGGCAGGGAAAATGCCCAAAAAAGGGAAAAAAAAAAATAAGACCATAGAAGGTTACTTTCTTGGTGAACAGGCATTTCCTCCCTTCCTTTCTGATGAGGAAGAACAATGCATACCATTAGAGGAAGACATCAAAGTCAACGCTTCTTCATCTAAAACCTCCAAAATAAATTTGCAATGATCTCAGGTCATGGAAGAGGTCAAAAAAGATTCTGAAAATCAAGTAAGAGAGGTGGAGGAAAAACTGTGAAGAGAAATGAGAGCGATGCAAGAAAATCATGAAAAGCAAGTCAACAGCTTTTAGCAGCTTTTAGCAAGGAGACCCCAAAAAATGCTGAAGAAATTAATACCTTTAAAAATAGACTAACCCAAATGGCAAAATAGGTCCAAAAAGCCAATGAGGACAAAAATGATATAAAAAGTAGAATTAGCTGAAAGAAAAGGAGGTTCAAAAGCTCACTGAAGAAAACAGTTCTTTAAAAATTAGAATAGAACAGATGGAAGCTAATGACTTTATGAGAAACCAAGAAATTACAAAACAAAACCAAAAGAATGAAAAAATAGAAGATAATGTGAAATATTTCAATGGAAAACCAACTGACCTGGAAAATAGATCCAGGAGAGACAATTTAAAAATTATGGGACTACCTGAAAGCCATGATCAAAAAAAGAGCCTAGACAACATCTTTCATGAAATTATCAAGGAAAAGTGCCCTAATACTCTAGAACCAGAAGGGAAAATCAATATTGAAAGAATCCACTGGTCACCTCCTAATTGAGATCCAAAAAGAAAAACTCCCAGGAATATTGTAAGCCAGATTCCAGAGTTCCCAGGTCAAGGAGTAAATATTGCAAGCAGCCATAAAGAAATAATTCGAATATGGTGGAAATACAATCAGGATAACACAAGATCTAGCAGCTTCTACATTAAGGGATTGAAAGGTTTGGAATATGATATTTTGGAAGTCAAAGGAACTAGGATTAAAACCAAGAATCACCTACCCAGCAAAACTGAGTATAATACTTCAGGGGAAAAAATGGTCATTGAAGAAAATAGAGGATTTTCAAGCATTCTTGATGGAAAGACCAGAGATGAATAGAAAATGTGACTTTCAAACACAAGAACCAAAAGAAGCATGAAAAGATAAACAGGAAAGAGAAATCATAAGGGACTTACTAAAGTTGAACTGTTTACATTCCTACATGGAAAGATAATATCTGCAACTTTTGAAACTTTTCTCAGTATTTGGGTAGTTGGAGGGATTATACACACACACACACACATGTAGACAGAGGGCACAGGGAGAGTTGAATAGGAAGGGATGATATCTAAAATACATATACACATATATATATAAATTAAGGGGTGAGAGAGGAATATATTGGGAGGAGAAAGGGAGAAGAGGAATGCGGCAAATTATCTCTCATAAAGGAGGCAAGAAAAAACTTTTTCAATGGAGGGGAAAACAGGGTGGTAAGAGGCAAAAAGTGAAGCTTACTCTCACCACATTTGGCTTAAGGAGAGAACAACATGAACACTCAATTTGGTATGACAATCTATCTTACACTACAGGATAGAAGGGGATAAGTGGGGTGGTGGAATGATAGAAGGAAGGGCAAATGGGAGAAGGGAGTAATTGGAAGTAATTTTGGGGAGGGACTTTTGGGGAGGGACAAGGTCAAAAGAGAGAATGGAATAAATGGGGGGCAGGATAGGATGGAGGGAAGTATAGTTAGTCTTCCACAGCATGACTATTATAGAAGTCTTTTGCATAACTACACATGTATAGCCTATATTGAATTGCTTGCCTTCTCAGTGGGGATGGGTGGGGAGGGAGGAAGGGAGAGAAGATGGAACTCAAAGATTTAGGAACAAATGTTGAGAATTGTTTTTGCAAGCAACTGGGAAATAAGAAATATAGGTAATGGAGTATAGAAATCTATCTTGGCCTACAAGAAAAGAGAGAAGATGAGGATAAGGGAAGAGAGGGGTATGAAAGAAGAGAGGGAAGATTGGGAGAAGGGGGAATCAGAATGCATGGTGTCTTGGGGTATGGGAGGGGAGAGATGGGGAGAAAATTTGGAACTCAAAATCTTGTGGAAATGAATGTTGAAAACTAAAAACAAGTAAATGAATTTAAAAAAAACTGATGAAAGGCATGGTTTCAGAGAAACCTGGGAAGATTTGGATAAACTGATGAAGAGTAAAGTGAGCAGGACCAGATGAATATTCTACAGTAAAAACAATGTAAACAAATACAACTGGGAAAGACTTAAGAACTTTCACAACTCCTGATGAAAAGGTGATGGATCCAAGATTAAGAACAGACCGTACAGTTTTAGACATGGCACATGTGTGGATTTCATTCCTGTTTATTACTAAGATTGTACTTTATCTTTTTTATTTGACAGAGAGGTAGGAGCTATTCTAAGGGGTACAGTGGATTGAGACTTGAGTTCAAATTTGACCTCAGATACTTAACAATAGGGTAAATCTAGGCAAGTCACTTAACCTTTTTTGTCTCAGTTTCCTTGTCTGTAAGATGAATTAGAAAAGGAAATGGCAAACCATTTCAGTATCTTTGCCAAGAATACCCCAAATAGGGTCACTAAGAGTAAGACTTGACTGAAAAATGGCTAAACAACAACAAGGAACTAGTGAAAGTGTTGCCAAAAAGCAAAAAAAAAAGGAAAAGAAAAAATGACATTGCAGCATCTTTTAAAATGCATGGAAGGGAAGAGAAAAAAGTTCAGAGGGAAAAACAGATAAGCATTCAGTCAGTCAACAAGCATTTAATAAGTACTTACTATGAAATAAGCAAACTGAACTACAGAGAGACTTGAGGTAAGGAGACCACTAAGAAGGTATAATACTAGTTTTAAAAATGACACACTGAATTTGTTATATTTTTTTAAAGCAAACTATATAATATGTATTCTATAATATAATAGAAAGTTGTAGCTTCATATAACCTTCTCCATATGGAAATGTCCTTTCTCAGTTTGTTTCTAACTCTCATTTTTGTTAAATTAGCAATAAGGTTTTTTTTTTTGTTTGTTTTTTTAAGAAAAGAATTATAGAAAACTATAGTGTGTAATCTATGGTAATAGATGGGAAATGTTCCTTTCATTGATTCACTGAACTCCAAATATGATACAGCGAATATATTCTGAAAAACCTAACTGGAAATTAATCTCACTGACAAAATTCTACAGTTAACTAAATGAAAGAATATAATATTCAACAAAACAAAGAATGCTTTTCTCAAACTAAGATTTTTATTTAATTTGAAGTAATTAATTTGATTAACTTTGATCAATTCTCTTTCAAAGCAACAGTCAAATGGAAAGATATTTATTAAATTTCTTATGTGCCCATCAGTAAACGAGCTTAGGGAGAATTTTAAAAAAAAGTCAAATCTGTCTATAGTCAATCAACAAGCATTTATTTATTAAACATTTGTATGCCTGGTACTGCACTGGGCACTGAGGTCACACAGACCAAAAGAAAAAAGACTAGTCCCTTGACCTTAAGAAGCTTACATTTTATCAGTAGGGATCATGTTGCAAGACAAGACTTACATAAATGACTTATTAAAACGTTATGAGAATACAAATCTGCCCCTACCTGGCTGTAGGACCCTGAACAAATCAATCACTGAATTTGATTTTCTTCTCTGGGTTTTACTTGCCTTAACTATAAAAAGTTGCTGAGCTACATGATCTTTAATGTCCCTTCTAAACCCAATAGTCTATGTTTAAAGTACTACCAGGGGGGGATTCAGTCAAAGGGCCTTGAAGCCAAAGGTCACTTACCCCTGTACACTGCCTGGCACATACTGAAGCAGCTCCTTGTAAAGTAATCAAGGTGGGCTAAGGAGAGTTCTATGGAGGAGGGCCTTTAAGGATGGGCAGTATAGAGGTCATCTTAACTGGCATTTATTTATGTAGCAATTCAAAAGTTGTCTAGTACCCTGTGGGAGAAGTACTATTACTATTCCTATCTTTCGTATTGAGAAACGGAGATTCAGAGAGATTATTTGATTTGTCAGTGGTTAGAAGTTTGAATCTAGGTTTCCCTGATTCCCAGTCCAGCACTCTAGCCACCAAAGTATTATGGAGGAGGGGAGGAACCTTGGAGCACTGCTGTAGAGAAGAACAATAAGGATAAAGAGTACAAAAAGAATCTAATGGTCTCTGGGTCACTTGGGACACCAGGAATGACTCGAATTCTTATTTAGGAGCAGTGGAAAATAAAACTAGAGAGGTAAGGTGAGAAGAACTACATTACAGGAGTTTAGACTGCTAGGCCAAGTAATGTATACTTGATATAATAAGGAGCTATTATACTACTGTTAAGATAAGACCCCTCTTTGTACTGCTTACAATCCAATAAACACACTAGGAAAACTTCCAGTACAAGTGAAAGGGATGGGTGTATTTAGTAACAGGAAAGGGGCAAAGAGGGAAAATAGAAAAGATGTTGAAAACATTCATGCTACAGCTATATAATGAAATGCCCCTAATCTGGGAGACTGAGCAGAGGAATGGGGAAAAGGGTAGAGCTTAGCCTGGCCAATATTCTATAAATAACTTTACTTCAAACTCCTAATCAACATAATTATCCTGTAGGGTCCCACCAGTCCCCATAAGGAATAAAAGAAAATGTAAAAGTCTAGGAGAGCTCAAGATCTTTAAGTACATAGTTTTCTTCAAGCATCTTAAGCTTTCACATGAAGAGGGACTACACATGTTCTGCTTGGCTCTAGGGGGCAGAACAAGGAAAAATAGGTAAAAAGTTGCAGAAAGGAAGATTTAGACGTGACCTTGGGAAAAACTTCTTAATGATCAGGGCTGTGCCAGAGTGGAACAGTATCTTAAAGGTCATGGACGTCCCCTCCTTGAAGTTGTCAATGATACTGTAGAAGGATTCTCAGTTAGGTGTAAGTTGAACTGCTACATAATAACTAACATTCAGACAGAAACTGAAGATTTGCTAACCACCCCAACAAGGAAGGTATTGCAAATATTATTTCAGGATCAGCAAGGTTAACTAGCTTTCCCAAGGCCATGTTCAAACTCAGATTTTCTTTCTTGTCTCCAAGCCCAGTACTTTCCCCCATAACAGTCTCCTCAAGCTGCTTTGTGGTCACTTCTGGTTAGGGGTTCTGTAACACCGTCATGAAAGATGCCCAGGTTATGAAGAGTGGAAACTGAAAAGGGAATACTTATGGATACTAATATCCTGCAGATGCTCCTCTCTGTATGGACTGTTCCTAAGCCCTGAAAAACTTCAGAGCTTCCTACATGAGACTGATAAACACTCAAGAAGAATGCTCTAAGTATCCACGGGAAAAACTAAATAAATAAAAGGTGGTGATGTAGAAGTCTGACTACTCAAGACACTCTCAGGATTTAGATTAATATATTTGCAAAACACTTTTTTTCAACAGAAAGTCTTTAATAAATGGAGAGATTTTCTTTACTCACGGGTTATAATAATAGGCCAAAATTATTATATACAAACTAAAGACTAAAAGATTTGATCTTAGTTTTAAAAAGACAAGCTGATCCGTAGAATAGATTAAGTAAACAAGACCCCAAAGAAATTAAACAGAGTAGCATTGTGGAGATGAATCCAAAAATACCAACTTATGCCTTTCCTACATGACAAAAGCTGCTGGAAAAACTGGCAAGGACTGGCAGAAATTAAGTTGACATCTTGGCTATATACCGCAATAAATTCCAAATAAACATCAAAAAATAAACATAAACAATCATATCTTAAGAACAACTTCAAGGACAAAGGAAGGAGATATCTTTCACAATAATGTAGGGGAAGCATTTTCTCCCTAACAAGAAGATAAGGATCATCATAAATGAGCAACTTCGATTTTGTATAGTTAAAAGTTTCTGCACATCCCATCAATTAGGTAAAGAGGAAAAAAAGGGAAAACAGCAGTTGTGGGTGGGATGAATCTCTACAACCAGAAAGATAACGTACTAGAGGTACAGAATGAGACATCAATTCTCCCGGATAATCATTGTGTTGATTTATTTTCCTGGACTATTCACATGCTACAAGGGAGGGCTACTACTGGAGCCTGGTGGACAAAGTGGGCAGTGACACACATTGGTGAAGTGCTTTTAATGACCCCCAACCTCCTCCCTGAAACAAAGGCCCATTTTTAAACACCAAAATTCTGGCCGTTACACAAGGCATGGAAAACTAGTCTCTAAAAAATTAAATGTGGGTCAGCATAAAGGTAACAGAGAGTGAATTTAAAAAAATTCAATTCATTACCAATCAAGAGTTGTTCAAGAGAAGTGGTATAAAGCATATTATCAATATGTATGAAAGGAAAAGGAGATGGATCAAACATGTAGTCATAGTGAAGGGTAACTGATGGAAAGTCCACATATTCCAGTGGCATCCTTTCATTGTCATGAGATAAAAAGGAAGGTCCTTAGCACACTGGATGGATTTATGGGAGGATTTGTGGGAGGACAGGGATGAGATCCACACAGTATAAGAGGACTTAAAAAGGCTGTTATTTGCAGGGTCGCAAGGAGTACCGACATGGAGTAGATTGCAGATCATTCAAAGATAAGTATTGTGAATAGCTTTGCTATTTCAGAGTTAATACAGCGGTGCTGCTATAAACCATTGGCCAAATTGTAGCTGCTTAGCTTTTCCTTTATATGATTCGTTAAAATTACGAATTATAAGTTTCAAATGCTCAAGGGACTTTAAAGAAACAAAACAAATATAAAAAGACTGAAAATGTTAAAATAACGACTAGGTAATGTAAATGATTCGGTAGCTTACACAGTCCCAAGGATACAAGAGGTTTGTTTCAACATCAACAGATCCACAAGTATTTAAATTGCGGCTAGTTAAATAAGTGCTCCGAAGTGCACAATGAACACGGTTAGTGCAGAGGAAACAAATGAACCTATACGAAAACTGTATAATTCCCTGAACCCCTTTTTAAGAGTTATACGTGGATTAAAGGGTTTAAAAACCTTTCAGTAAGTACACCGCAGAACTGGCCAACAAAAGTGGGTGGAACAAAAACTACTCTAAATTCACGCGAGTTTAGGGCTTCACATCTCAATTTCTCCTAGGGTCCTGAGATGATCATCACACTGGCTAGATTATCCAGGTGGTCTGCTGTGGGTCAGTCCTGTCTGTCCAGCTCTTCCTGAACTCTCCTGGGGTTTCCCTGGCAAAGACGCTGGAGAGGTTTGCCATTTCCTTCTCCAGCTCATTTTACGTTTAAGGAAAAGGAGGCGAGAAGGATGAAGTGACTGGCTCAGGGTCACACGGCTGCCGTGGCTGAGGCCACATCCAGCGGACCCCGAAAGTGGCCTACAGAAGCCAAATAAAGGCCGTTTTAAATCTCAGCGTTGGAAGCCTCTCATGCTCACGTTTGGGGGTACACGCGTGCCAACCAGTCAAGGAAACACTGCCACTCGTTTAAAAAAACCCAAACCAACTTAAAAGCGGGAATCGGGACCCACTCCGGGGCTTGTTTTAATTATGATTTCTAAAACTGAAATCTGTAAATGATGATAATGAGAAGCCAGAAAAGATGTCAAGGGGCGCTGGGATTTACTAGCTTTACCAGGACGGGTCCACCTTGGGCCACCAGACCTGGGCCACCAGACCCGACCCCCCAGCCCGCCGCCCCGGGCCCCTACGCGCCTGCGCCAATGTCGTTCTCGGAGGCCGCTGGGGTGGGGGCAGGGAGGGAAGGTCTCGGGAAGACCGGGCACCGACCACGCCCTGCCGCGGAAGGGGGGGGGGGAAGGGCGACCGGAAGGAGGGCGCCGCTCCGCTCCCCCAGGCCGCCCCGCTAGCGCCCCTCCCCCGCCGGGCGCGCCCCCCCCAAACCCCCGCGAGGCGCGCGCCCCCAGCCCCGCCCGGCCCTGCCCGGCTCAGGCCGGTCCAGCTCCGGACCCCCTCGGAACACGTGATGGGGCCAGTCCGAAGAGCGGGACGGAACCGGGTCGCGAAGGGGAAGAACATGAGGTGGCGCCCCCAGGGGACGGCAGCGGAGGGGAGCAGGGACCCCGGAGTGGGGAGGGGCGGTACCTCTTCGTGGTGGGGCTGATATTCCTCCATGGCGGCGGCTGCTCTTCCTGAGGGCGGGGCCTGAGGGGGCGGGGCCTCCTTCCGGGGTGCTTACTGGCCTCCAGGACGGGCCCCGCCTCCTCCCTCCCGCCCCTCCCAGCCCCAGCCCCGCCCCCAGTGGTACCTCCAGGCGGTGCTACCTGCGCTTTGGTGGAGAGGGAACTCAGAGAGCTAAGGTGTTAGGAGTGGGAGCAGTGCTTGTGTTCACACGGTGACCTAGTCCAGTTAAGAATAATTTATTAAGTGCCTGCTATGTGCCAGGGCCCTGTTCCAAGTGATAGGGATACAAAGAAAGGCAGAAGCCATCCCTGCCCTCCAGAAGGTAGTGGAAGAGACCACATCAAGCAGGCAGTCACTAAACGTTCATTAAAACCTCCTAAGTGTTGTTCCAAAGGCTGGGGATACGGAGCAAAACAAAGAAAAAGCAGTCACTGCCCTGGGAAAGCTTATAGTCCTGGCCCTGGCAAGGTGCAAACCATGATGTACAGAGAAAATGGTTACAGGACAAACTGCAGATTGTCTCAGAGGAAAGGAACTGTTCCCTTTATGAGACTAGGAAAAGCTTTTTAAAGAAAGTGGAATTTTAGCTGACACTTAAAGGAAGCCAGAGAAGCTAGGAGGCTGAGAGGAGGAGAGAAAGAATTTCAGACATGGAGGAAAGCAGTGAAAATGCACATCCAACTTCATCATTTTACAGTTGAGGAAACTGAGGCTTAGAAACGCTGTTTCTCCCTTACAGAATGTACTTTTTAAAATATTTGTTTTGAGTTTTCTACAATCACTTCCTTAAATCTCAGATTTTCTCGTCTTCCTTCCCCCCTTCTTCCCCTTCCCTCCCTGAGACAGCATGCAATCATATATGGGTTCTACACATACATTCTCACTAAATAAAATTTTCACCTTAGTCATATTGCATAGAAGAATTAAAAAGAATGGGAGAAACCATAAGAAAAAAAACAAAATAAAACAAAATACAAGAGAAGAATAGTCTACTTCATTCTTCGATCCAATTCCATAGTTCTTTCTCTGGATGGGGAAGGCATTTTGCCTCAAGAGTCCATTGGAAATTTTTTAAGTGTTTGCATTGCTGTGAAGGGCTAAGTCTACCAGAAAAATTCCTCACACACTGTGGTTGTTGCTGTGTACAAAGTTCTCCTGGTTCTGCTCCTTTCACTCAGCATCAGTTTGTATAAGTCCTTCCAGGCTGCTCTGAAGTATTCCTGATCATCATTTCTTACAGCACAGTTGTGTTCCATTACATTCATATACCACAGCTTGTTCAGACATTCCCCAATTGATGGGTATCCCCTTGATTTCCAGTTCTTGGCCACCACAAAGAGAGCTGCTATAAATATTTTTGTACATGTGGGACCCATTCTCATTTTTATGATCTTTTTGGGATACAGTCCTAGAAGTGATATTGCTGGGTCAAAGGGCATGCATATTTTGTAGCCCTTTGGACATAGTTCCAAATTGCTCTCCAGAATGGTTGTATGAGCTCACAGCTCCACCAACAATGAATTTATGTTCCAACCCTCCCACATCTCCAACATTTATCATCTTTCTGTTTTGTCATGTAAGCCAGTCTGATAGGTGTGATGTTTTGATTTGCGTCTCTCTAATCAATAGTGATTTAGAGCATTTTTTTATGTGACTGCAGATACCTTTTCCTCTGAAAGTTTCCTGTTCATATCATTTGACCATTTATCAATTGAGGAAAGACTTGTATTCTTATAAATTTGACTCAGTTCACTATATATTTTAGAAATGAGGCCTTTATCATAGACACTAGTTGCAAAAATTCTTTCCCAGTTTTCTGCTTCTCTCCTAACCTTGGTTGCACTGGTTTGTGCAAAAGTTTGTGCAAAAACTTTTCAATTTAATGTAATCAAAATTATCCATTTTGCACTTCATAATGTTCTCTCTCTCTTGTCTGGTCAAAAATTTCTGCATTCTTCATAAATCTGACAGATACACTATTCCTTGCTTCCCTAATTTACTTATAGTATCAATCTTTATACTTAGGTCATGTATCCATTTGAACTTTATTCTTGTGTATGGTGTCAGGCATTGGTTTATGCCCATTTTTTGCCACACTGGTATCCAGTTTTCTCAGCAGTTTTTGTCAAACAGTGAGTTCTTATCCCTGAAACTGGGGTCCTTGTGTTTATCAAACAGTAGATTGCAATATTCATTGACTACTGTGTCTTGAGTACCTAACATATTACACTTGTCTACACCTCTATTTCTTAACCAGTACCAAGTGGTTTTGATAATTGCTGCTTTATAATACAATTTGAGATCTGGTAGGGCTAGACTACCTTCCCTAGCATTTCTTTTCATTAGTTCCCTTGATATTCTGGACCTTTTGTTCTTCCAGATGAATTTTGATACTATATTGTCTCCTATTGGATTCTGCCACTCTAAAATTTGTTCAGATTCTCTTTTTAGAGGTATCTGAAGGAGTTTGTCTTGGAGCTTAGGTGAGCTTGGAGCTTACTTACTCTCACTCCACCATCTTTGCTCTGCCCCTCCAGAATCCAGAATGTACTTTTAAGAGGGGAGTTTTGCATTTGCACAGTTCACACTCAGTGGAAATCTAGACATAGAGTTGATCCTAGAATTCACCGTGAATGGAGCTCAGCAAATACCAACTCTAAGGAACTTCCAACATTGGGCAGGTAAACCTATAAACCCTAAGAGTAGCAGCTTCTTCCCTTCTCCCTGTCTCCCACAAGGGTCCTATTGCTGACCTGATACCCCAAGCCTGGGATTCTTCCCTATATCTACTGAAGACCTAGAAAAGAAACCTCTAGCCACCAAAGTTCTTTGTCAAATGACTCAACTGCTTATATAATTTTATCAGTGGAAATAACATTAAATAAAATGCATTACCATCTGTTTTGCCACTGTCATAAGGCTCATATTCACTTTCTATCTGACTTGAAAACCACCTGTAAGAAAATGAGCTTGAGAACAGGGATTGTTTTACCTTTTTTAATGTGTATCTTCAGCTCTTATCATAGTGCTGTCCTCATAGTTAGTATATGATAAAATGCCTTTTCTTTCATTTATTTGTTCATTCATTATTCATCCTTCTTAGTTCCAGGGGCCCATCTGGAAGAAATATAGACTTTGGAGGAAGGGGAAGGAGAGACTCTGTAAAGACCATATTTCATAATGCAAACTAAAACATTCATGCAGATTTTTAATAAGCTAATCCATCAAGGAAGGGTGAATGCCACAACTATTTTTATCTCTCTTCAGACAGAGTTAAAGAACAGGAAAGCAAAAAAAGAAAAAAAAGAGAAACCCCTACCTGGGCGTGCTGAAAACAAATGGCTATGATTTCTAAATGCTATCATTAAGAGGGCATTTTCTTTTTACTTTCGATGGCATATGTAACAGCACCCCAACAGGCAAATAGGGGGCCTACTACAATAGGTTCTTAGATCTGCATTCATAAAAGGAAAGCAACTTTTAAAGGGTTAACAATTCCTTTAATCAAGCACATGTATCATTCCTTTAACCAAGTTACATATATCGTTCAGTTAGTTCAGGGAGTCAGCACCCTGAATTTCAAAGAAAATATGGAGAAATCAAAAGATCAACAAACATGGCTTCCTCTGATTGAATTCAACAGACAATTGGACCCCAACTATCTCACCTTCATTACCAGAGAAGGAAGTACAACATCTGGGTTCTCACAGCTAGGGGGCTCCTTAGCAGCTTCCCAGAGTCCTCATCTGGTACTTTACCAAAAACTAAGCCCCAAGGTAAAACCTCACCTTCACAGTCTTCATACACTTTCTAGAGCCAAAGGGCATCACATCCCTTGAGAACCAGTCCCTCATTAACAATAGGCGTGGACCTTCTTACAAATCTTCCCAGGCCCTTCAATGCGTGGGTGAGAAAGATCCTCCCCAGTCACACTAAAATAGCGGCATTATACTTCTTGATTATACTAAAAGAAAAAGCAGCAACAGATCCAACTTAATTGCCATTACAGCATATGATCATAGATAAACATAAAACATCATATAAGAAGAAGTACTTTTCTATTATGCAAGTATAGATGGAGAGGGAGGGGAACAGTCAGATTTGAATTAGTACCTCCCTTTTTGATGCAGCAGAAAGCTTATTGGTTCTAAAGTTGGAGGATGGTGGGTTCAAGTCTCTCCTAATAGAAAACCTGGCTGACTTTCTGGATTTCATTTTTCTTATCTATAAAATGAAGTGTCAGACCATATGGCTTCTGAAGTCCCTTCCTGTTCCATGCTTTCTTTGTCCTAAATCCAGATGAAAATTTTTCAAGACTTCGAATTGCCCATTTCCTTGTTTTTAAAGTGGTAGTTGCATTAGTCAAGTCTCCTATCATGGCTATGCAGAATTGCTGTAATTACACTCTATATAGGGAGATATTGTCACCAGAGTCACTACAATGATATTATAGGAGTTCCAAGTAGTATAACAAAATGAATGAATATTTTTAGGCAGTATTGGAGAAGATACTTTGGGACAGAGCCCCATCCTCCAAGCACATTTGCTATGTGCGCCCATGAGTCAACTCTCTATGCTATTCCTGCCTTCCCTAGCTTCTTCCTTTTTCCAATATGGAGCTCACAAGTTCTCTAAAAACTCTAAGCTTGTTTAAAACTCCTCTATTTTCTTCTCTCCAGGAATTACTAGCCCATTCTGGTAGCAAGGGGAACATAATATTATTCATATTGTTATTCAGCCCTAATTTTTAGTGAGGGTCTTAGGGCTGACAGAATTGCTACCTTGGAGGGAAGAAAGAAAGTATATAAGAGCTAAGAGGCAAGAGACCATAGTGTAAAGACTACTGGATTGGGAATTGGAGAACCTACTTTCAAATCTTGGCTTTGCTTCTTAAGAATTGTATAATCAAAGGTAACTCACCTTTCTTGCCTTCAATTTTCTTATCTGTAAAATGAGGAGACGGGATCAGATGTCCCTTCCAACTCTTAATCCTGTGATCCTGTGAGGAAAAGTAGGGGTGAGGAATCTCCTGTCAGAAGATTATAGCCTATAGGAATTATGGTGTTGACAGCTTTGGTAGTGGCTCTGGGAAAGAGTAGGGTTGGAGCTTCAATGGTAGTGGTGGTGGTGATGCAGGTGGTAATAGCAACTCCCACATAGATTCCCAAATATGGATTATTTGTAAGTCATGTATTTGTAAGTCATATGGTCATACTTGACCATAATAATAAAAAGGAGAAAGAGAAGAAAGAAAAAGGCACTGAGAGGCAAAGCTGTAAAATGTTGGTGACTCTACTGCCCCAGAAAGGCTCAGTTTATTATCCGTAGGCCACCAGTACTATACTGGAAATCCTTCCCATAACAAATTTCAGAAAGATTGAGAAACATGCCATTTTACCAAAGAGCTTCAGAAAATGGTTGAGGATTGGCAAAGTCTATATCAAAACCACTTGTAACTATTTGAACTAACTGTGGTGAGCAAAGGGAAAGGGGTGCTGGGCAGTCATTAGAGTAGACTGATAAGAGACCCCATTCAAAGGTGAGACTTCAGCCAAGTTCAAATCTGGAAAGACAGAGTGAGAGGCATAAATTCCTAGGGAAGGAGTGCAGGACTCAGCAGGGACGATCCTAGTGGCAATCTATTCCTAGGAGGACCTGGAGGTGTCAAAAAGACCAAATTGTTTGTTACAACACAAAAATTAGTTCCTTCCTCATGTATTGGGGGAGGTCAGTGACTCAGTACTACATGCCTGGAATAAGGGTGACCTCAGTTCAAATTCAGCTTCTGACACTAACTGCTTCTCCCAGACAAGTCACTTTACCCTGCTTGCCTCAGTTTCCTCATCGGTAAAAATGAGCTAGAGAAGGAAATGGCAAACTACTCCAGTATCTGTGCCAGAAAAACCTCCAGTGGAGACACAAAGAATGGGATGTGAATGAAACAACTGAACAATAACAACAAACTCATGTACAGATGCTGGATGAGAAGTGCTAATACATATAGAGAGACAACTGGAAAGTATCATCATTTTCTAGGAAAGAGCATTAAGTGATCAAAATGATCCCTAAGGAAAGAGATTCTTACCATGTTATGTAAGCTAGAGAATTGCCTTTTGGGAGATTATTCAGTATTATTTTTCTGAATTATGCATAATAAATGATTGTGACTATGAATAATATATTGCAACTGTATATTTTGTAGATGGTTGTCCTGTGCTCTCAAACCATCGGGAAGAAATTCCTCCCAGAAGGTTTTCCTATGTTTGAATATCAGTTCTTAGGATTTATACTTCTCTTTCACCTCAGGAAGTCATTCTTACTTAAAATTTAAAAAGCATCACTTTGGGAATGAAAATCTTATGATATATTTCAAAGAGACATTTAAAGTCTCACTTATTGGTTGTCACTGTATTTAGATGACTTCGTGTGTCATTTAAAAATCGATGCAACTTCTCCATTTATTTGCAGTCCTGGTTGCCCTAAAATTAGACGACTCTTCTGGGGATCTGTTTGTTTAATCCTAAAGTTACTATTCTCTAAAGCTTTCTCATAGTAGTCTTTTGAGAGCTTTGTCCTATCCAGCCCCACTGTTGACAGAATGAATTTTCATAAATAGCATGTCATTATTAACGGAAAAATGTAAAATAACAAAAAAATTTAATTACTACATCTCATCATTCAAGGGTGGAATGCTAATTTTAAAATTGCTCTACTTATAAAAAACACTTATCAAGGATGTTATAGGAGATTGCCATTTGGTTTTATTCCATTTTTAAAGCTTTCTGTTACTAAGATGGAAAAATATCATGAAGTGTTAGGAGTAAAGAGGACTTGTTTCAACTCTATTTAGTCTAACCATCTCATTTTATATGTGAGGAAACTGAAACCTAAAATGGTAAAATAATTTACTCAGAGTAATACAGAGTGAGTGGTAGAGTCAAGTTTAGGGTCCTTGTAGAATGTGAGTTCTTTAAGGGGAGTGACTCTTTTCAATTTTGTCTTTGTATATCTAGAATTGTTGTAAGCTGCCTGGCACACAGCACTTAATAAGCTTTTATTGAATTGACTGACTCCACATTCAGTGCTCTTTTTGTTATACCCACAGCTTCAATTAGGTCACTGAGGATTTGAGGGTAAATATGAAGAGGAAAATATAGAGCACAAAATAAAAGGTTGCTAAGCATTGGAAGTAGTTTTTAAATGGCTTCTGTAAAAGGTGTTTTTGGGGGCAAGTTTTAAAAATCAGTCAACAAACTGTATATTAAGGCCTTATTATATTCTGGACACTGTGCTAAGACAAAAACTAGTCCCTTTCAAAGAGTTCACATTTTAGAGGGATAGACAACATGTAAATAACAAGCTACAGACAAAGTCGATGGATAATAACTTTAGAGGGGAAGGCATAGCAGGTGGGGAGCAAGAAATGGACCAAGAAAGCCTCCTGTGGACAGTTAGACTCAAGCTGAATCTTATAGGAAGCAAAGTAAAGAAGAGGTGAAGAGGAAGAGACAGAACATTATAGAAATGAATTATGGCCAGTACAAAGGTACTGAGAAGGGAGGTGGAGTGTTGTGTTTTAAGTAACTCAGAGGATAGAGTACCTGCCCTGGAGTCAAGGGGCCCTGAGTTCAAATCATCCTCAGTTACTAGATGGTTACTTAACCCTGTTTGCCTCAGTTTCCTCGTCTGTAAAATGAGGTGGAGAAGGAAATAGTAAACCACCCCAGTATTTTTGCCCAGAAAACCTTGAATTGGGTCATGAAGACTCATACATGACTGGACAACAACAACAGACCAGTATAACTGGGTCATAGAATGCTCTGCAGGGGAGTAAACTCTAAGAAGGCTGGAAATGTAGAAAGGAGCCAGGTTTAGAACTTCACATGCCAAACACAGGAGTTTATATATAGGGACTCAGTCACTGAAGCTGATTAAGAATTTTTTTTGGGGGGGAGGACAAGGCTGGATAAGGGGCAGGGAAACCTATGCCTAAAAAAATCACCCGTCTTTTAAATAAGCATAGGTTTCCAAATACCTGGTAAGATTTAAATATAATTGTATATTAGCTTGAAGGAAGGAGAATATATTTTAGTATGTCTCAAGGTTTCTTTTATTCTGGCACATTGAAAAGATAACTCACTCTGAAGTCACAGGACCTGGATTCAAATTCTTTCTTGGATATTTACTACCAATATGATCTTAAAGTTAGTTAACCTTCCTGTTCCTCAGTTTCCTCATCTGCAAAATGTGGGGACTTGAGGACCTTTCTAGCTCTAGTCTATGAACCAGCACATAGAGCTGCCATCAATATTTTTAGGATTTTATGATTCAGCTATTTCTTCCTTCGTTTTCAACATCATAGCCATTGAACAGTTAATAAAAGGAGGTTTACTTTGCCCCAATACAGCAAGGATGGGCAACAAAGATACAGAGGCACTTAACTTTTCTGGAGGAGGCTGCACTCCTCCTCTTCATATAGGGATGTGTCTGGACAGCAGGATAGGGTAGGATTGATCTTCAGGAAACCCCCAAGTCCCAGTGGTCCAACTCCATACGGATGAGTTTTTTTTAATGTCCTCAGTTGACCAGGAAGCTTCAGGAAAAAAAGGAACCAGTCAGGCAGGGGACCACTTTCTCTCCCTTTAGAGAAAACTGAATCCTGTTGTAGAAGGAAAGGAGAAAGTGTGGACCTAATCCATGTTACAGGGGAACATTGGTAAGTATTAATCCTATCATGACAATTAATAAGTGCTTGTTGACTAACAGCAAAATACATGGCATATGGTAAGTGCTTAATAAATACTGACGTTTCCTTATCTGGGAGTTCCTGATGTGGATGAAAGTACTGGTCCAGCACCTATTCACTAATTGCAGACAAAGGCAAGATTATGTTTCTATGTCTGGTGCACAAGATTGGTTTATATTAAATGGTTTTATACCATGGATCAGAGAACTCAGAAAATTGTTTTTGACTTAAGGTTTGGAATTCATTTTTCTGAATCTTCTTTTGGTCGCATCTAAAGTAGCAATTATTGAATTTTCTACCTCACTGAACACTCTATTAATACCACCCTCATTCAGGCCCTTATCACCTCTCACCCGGACTATTGCAATAACTTCCTAATTGTTCTCTTTGCCTGCAGTCTTTTCCCTCACAAATCTATACTCCACACAGCTATCAAAGTGATATTCCAAATGCAGTCTGACTGTGCCCTTTCCCTGCTCAAAAAAGCTCCAGTGGCTTTCTATTACTTTTAGGATTAAATTAAAAGTCATCTTTTCAGCATTTAAAGCCCTTTAGGATCTGACTCCAGCTTATCTTTCCAGATTTATTACATTGTTACACTATTCCCAAAGTCTGTTGGTATGGGACTCTCTCACTGGTGGAGAGCATTGTTTGGAGCCTGTGTAAAAAGCAAGGTGGAGTTGATGAGAGAGGAGCCAGCTAATCTCCATCATGTTGGATTCTTCCCAGAGTCTTATTTTTCCTTCAGCTGTCTAATGTGGGGTTGGCATCTCCCTATTTTTCCCCCTTAAAGCTAGAAACTGAAAGCACTTGAAGTGACTGGAAGAAGACTTAAAGAAAATCCCTCCCCAAACTAGAAGAGAACTGGCTGTATCAAGAAGGACCCAAGGACTCTTTTCTCTCTCTCTTTGGCTAACACCACCCCATCCCTTACACATGCTCCAGATATTGCTCTCCACCACTGAGGAGAGAGTCCCATAGCAATGGTTTTGGGGACTGGGATTACATACGCATTACTTCCATTCACTCCATAATAAAACCAGACTCTTTTAATTTGCTACCACACATGACATTTCATCTTCCTTCTCTATACCAGGGCACATACCTATGATCAATCAGTCATTAAGCAACTGTTTATTAAGTGCATAAGATTTTGGGGGAAAGATAATGGAGGTTCAGATTAGAACATGTTTAGTTTGAAATGTCTTTAGGTCATTCATTTTGAAATATTCAATTGACAATTGGTCACATACAAAGAGAAGAAACTGGGGACTGGATAGATCTAGGTCTCTTCTTTGTAGAGGTGATCATTGAACCCATGAGAAATGATGAGAAGAGGAAGAGGGAGGGAAAGAGGAAGGGAGAGAGAGAGAAAGAGAAAGAGAGAGAGAGAGGAGAGAGAGAGAGAGAGAGAGAGAGAGAGAGAGAGAGAGAGACAGAGACAGAGACAGAGACAGAGACAGAGACACACACACACACACACAGAGACACACAGAGAGACACACACAGAGAGACAGAGAGACACAGAGACACAGAGAAAGAGAGAAATACTGATAGTTAGAAGGAATGACATTGATCATGAGCCAACGATGGCGACTGAGGAGGAGCAGTCAGACAGTGAGAGGAGACTAAAGATAGAATGCTATCACGAAAATCCAGATTGGAGAGAGGATCTAGGACAGGGGTGGAGAACCTGTGGCATGAGGCTCCACGTGGTCCTCTAGGTCCCCAAGTGCAACCCTTTGAATCCAAACTTCACTAAACAAATCCCTTCAGTATAATTTGTTCTTTACAATTTGGATTCAGTCAAAAGACCACACCCAAGGACTGAGAAGACCACATGCAGTCTCCAGGCCGCAGGTTCCTCACCTCTGGTCTAGTAGAAGAGGGCAGTCAATAGTGTGAGATGCAGCAGAGAGGTAGAGGAGGAGGAGTATGGAAGAAGAAAACAGCAACATCAGATTGTAAAATTCAGAGATAATTGATAGCTTTGGGGAGTGAGGTTTCAGTTGGAATCCATTTGACCTCCACCTCTTAGCTTTCTTCAAAAGTCAGCTCAAGAGCTACTTCCTAAGGGAGACCTTTCCTGATGCCTGAAGTTATTAATACCTCCAACCTTTCCCTCAGAAACACTGGAATTACTATGTATTTTTGTAGCCTCTGTAAGCTCAGAGGCTTCTTATCTCAACTGCTACTTTAAAATCTAGCTTGGCTGCATCTCACCTTCTATCCCTCAGGAGTCAGAGGTGATTCTTTCATGCCATCCACTTGAGCCTCCACTGGCCCATGCAATGCAGGGTGAGCAGGCTCGGCTTCGACTGTATCATTTGACCCTGATGTCCATTACAGAATGTTATTATGCCAAAAGGAACTATAAACTAGTGATGGAAGAAAAGCAATGTAAAAAATCATCCTGTGCAGATTTAGAGAGAACTAGATATGAAATAAATTGTTTGGTTTTATCCATCTTTCAGTCATATGGTTCTTTTAAAATACAGCTTCTGAAGGGCATTTCTCAGTACTCCCTAAAGATCAGGATGAGTTCATTTGTAGATATACACATATACATATACAAACATATATACATATATATTCATTATCATATACATGTGTATATTGTCATATACACACGTATATTATCATATATGTATATTTATCATATACCTTATCATATACTTATTATCATATACATATCATATATTATCATATACACCATATCATGACAAGCAGAATGAACTAGCATAAATTTCACAGATAATATACAGGAGGCACTGGAGTTCTTAGTTTCTGCCTTCTGGCAGGTTCACTCTTGATCTGGTCACACAGCTTTGGAAGGGGTAATAATCAATTTTATTCTAGTCTAGTCTTCTCAAATGCTTGCTGGGAGTATCAGCTCCTATAGCATTCTCTAATCACTCTTCTCTCAAGGGCCAGCGAGAAGATGGGTTAACTATCCTATGACTTGATGGGGTCAACCAAGACAAGTGCGTTTGTGCACTCCCCTAAATCCCCTCAAGCCTCAGTGGGGGGCCAGTTGAGGCAGGTACATGCTTTCCTCTGCGTTACTCGTGGTTTTCCCCCGTATGAGTTTCCCCATTCATTGACCAATGCCCACTTGCGTTTATAGGGCTATTAAGCTCACGGGTTAACTTTAGCAATATCATCATTCTGTACAAGTGTAGTAAATGTTACATGATATCATCCCTTATCTCACGGTGCAGCCTCAGTGGGACTATCTGTCACTACAATTCTAGGAACTGCTATCTAGAATCCTTGAGACTGTTCTGGGAGTTATTATCTAACACCTGGAAACTAGCCGTTCCCATGGCCATGGATCCTGAGAAACGAAGTCTAAGAAGGATAACAAAATCCTCCTTACATGTAATAATAGAGCAGTTTTCTTCTTGTAATGTATATACACATACATACATGTGTATACATCTGTGAATATATTATTATGCTAGCATATATGACACACATAATATATGTGTACTATATGTAACATATACTATATTAGTATATATACTACGTACACAAATACAGTATATAGAATGTGTATACTACACGTAGGATATGGATTGTAGAGTCCGTAAATACTACATAGTCTGTATACTATATATAAAATAAAATATCCATACACATATTATATATAATATATATTTGTATGTGCATATACACACATATAGATACAGATGTGTATAAAAAAAGAAAACTACTTCACTGTGCTAGTCACTCTGCTGTCAAAAACTGTCTACAGTTTTATCACATGAACTCATTCACTGGCAGTCTATATGATAATGAGCCTTTTAAAATTCAAAACACATTTAAAATATTCATTCAAATGAAGAACCAGAGCACTTAAAGTGACATCCTTAAAAACAAAGCAGCATGATTGCATGGGGATGGGAGCAGGGAAAGTGAAATGAATATGTGTTGTGATAGACTTCATGCAACTATTTTTTAAAAACAAGCCTATTTTTTGTTTTTATATGAAATTCATTTTACATGCCTCATTCCTTCCTTACCTAGGAATCCATCTCTTGTAACAAAAGATGAGAAAAATAAATTAGAAAAAATACACATGATTGAGCAAAGTTACCTATTACATCAATAGTCAGACAGTACATGCAGCATTCCACACGGTGGTTCCCCACCCCTCCATAGAAAAGAGGAAGATACCTTTTATCATTGTTTCTTTGAAACCAGGCTTGGTCATTGAAACTATAATGCATTCATTTTTCTGCTTACTTCATGCTCCTTCAATTCATAGTCTACCCATGGTTCTCTGACTTCCTCATGTTTGTCATTTTTTTAAAATTTATTTTATTTTTAATTTTGGAATAAAACAAGCATTTTCATAATATAATATGATAAAAAAGATGGTTGCACAGGAAGCTGCAAATCTGCTATGTACAACTAGCTATTCCTTTTAATTATACAACAAAGTTGACAAATAAATTTCTTCCTTTTTCGTGTTAGTATTTCCTATCGCCCAGTATTATTCTGTTACATCCATATGTCATGCATTGTTTAGCCATTCTCCAGCTGATGACATCTACTTTGTTTATAATTCTGTAGTTTATAGTTACTGTAATATGTGCTCCTTTGAAAATTTTGATATTTAGAATTTTCTTGTTCTCCTTGCCCTCCTTGGTGCATATGCTTGGCATTGAGGCCCCTGGATCAAAAAGTATAGGCATTTTAGTTAGTTTATTAGTAAAATTCCAAATCGCTTTGCAGAATAGGTAGACCAATTCACAGCTGCACTAAGTATATTAGTGCTCTTGACTCTCCACAGCCCTCCAACATTGCCTATTCCCATCTTTTGTGAAGTGAAACTTAAAAATTATTTTGTCTTACATTTCTCTTATTATGACTTGAAATAATCATTCGTATAGTTGTTTGTGTATAATTATTCTTTGGAGAACTTTTTGTTCTTGTTCTTTGACCGCTTAAATCCAGCTCACTTACAAGTCATGATATTGTCTTCCTGATGTGGTGGTCTTCTTTGAAAGCAAAGGATAAACAGTATGTTCACTGAGGAATATTCTTGGTCATATATTTGTGTTAGTTCCCTATTTGTCTTGTGTGTGTGTGTGGAGGGAGGGAGGGAGGGAGGAAGAGAGAGAGAGAGACAGAGACAGAGACAGAGACAGAGAGAGAGATTGGATGGGATATACATGTATATCTATCTATATCTACATTTTGGACCATTTTCAGGGATTTAAGTTTTTTCCTTCACAGTTGACTCCTTCCCCTCTTTTACTATTTTTCCACTATTTTTTCATGAAAAACTTTTTAATTCCACATAACTGATACCATCAATTTCACTTTTTGTGATAAACCCTCTATGAGTCTGCTACCCTCACCTTCTCAGTTGAGAACTTAGTCTCATATTATACTTACAAAATTGAGGCAGTTTGCTGAGGGCCTCCTTTTTCCCCTTCTCCCCGTCTTATGTAGACCAGATGCCACTGTCTCCTCTTTCACCTCTATCTCACATGAAAAGGTGATCCTTCTCCTTGCCAAGGCAAATCCCTCTACATGCACAAGTGATCCTGTTCCAGCCCAGTCTTTCCAGCAGATTGCCCCCTTTGTCATCCCCACTCTCACCTATCTTCAGTCTCTCCCTGTCTTCTGGCATTTCCCTACTACCTACAAAAATGCATGTGTCTCCCCTATCCTTAAAAAGCCTCCACTTGATCCATTTGTTACCATCCCATGTCTCTCTTGCCATTTGTGGCTAAACTCCTTAAGAGAATCATGTGCAATAAGTGTCTCAACTTCCTTTCCTCTGATTCTCATGAACAGTCTGGCTTCTGACCTCATCATTTGACTTAAACTGCTCTGTTCAAAGTTACCAATGTTCTCTTAGTTGTCAAACCTTTTCCTAATCCTCATCTGTCTCAACCTCTTTGAAGACTTTGACATTGTCAATCATTTCCTCCTTGATATTCTCCTTTCTCTAGGTTTGTCTGATATCATTCTCTCCTGGTTTTCCACCTACCTGTATGGTCTTTTCAGTCTCCTTTGCTGAATCTTCATCCAAGTCACACCCATTAACCATGGGTGTCCCACAAGGTTCTGCCCTGTTCCTTTTTGGTTCTCCCTCAATACTGTTTCTTTCGGTGACTTCATCAGCTCCTGTGGATTTAATTATAGGCTCTATTATAGATTTTATGCTGATGATTTATGCCCCTCATTTCTAGATTGCTTACCTCATGATTTCAGAGACTTTCTCCTTGGCAGAGATTAGGGTTTCTCTCTTAGTTTGAGTTGAGATCTCATCTTGAGTCCATTCACCCTGTATTCCTGGATATAATTTAATCTTTATAACTTCTTGGATTTTTGTTTGCTATTTTGCTTGAATAAGTGAGTTGTCATTATTTACAATATTTGATTCTCTTTTGTGTAGTGAACATTTGATGGAAAGGGAGCAAGTTGATGGGAATTAGATTGAGGCAGGAGTGTGCTGATAAATGTTTAATGACTGGCTCTTCAGGAAATAAAATGTAGGCACAACAAAATTGTAAGTTTTAATCCTATTCTAACCCATCTTATGTAGAAGACTGCCCCCTATATCATCCCTCAATCTGTACTTTCCAACAGCTGCATATCTATATGTTTTGAAAACTCAAATGAACTTAAATAACCTGCATGGGTAGACATATCTTAAATATATTTACATAGGCATCTAATGAGATATATATATATATATATATATATATAGTATATCATATATAGTAATAACATATATAGTAGTAATATTATAGTAATAATATATATCATATATAGTAATAATAGCTAATGTTTGCATAATGCTTTCTATGTGTTGGGCGCTGTGCTAAGTGCTTTACAATTAGTATCTCATTTGATCCCCACAACAACTCTGGGAGGTAGGAGCTATTATTATCCCCATTTTACAACAAAGAAACTGATATTGAGATTAAATGGTTTGCCCGGGGTCATGCATTTAGTGTCTGAGGTAGAATTTGAACTCAGTCCTGACTCCAGACTTGGTACTCCATCCACTCTATCCCTTAGCTGCCTTGGTCTGATAGATGTACTCTATAGGTTCTTTATCCAATGTATTTTTGTCTAATCTAATATCTTTCTAATTTTATCTAATTTATCTATTATCTACATCTAATTTATGTCATAATCTGGCAATGGGTATTCTTTATACAGTTTGTTTTTCCTCTGTGGATGGATCGGCCAAATTATTTTGAGTGAAAATAAATTTCTTCCAGGAATACCTACAATATTCCACGTTTTATTATCTCTACCAGAATGTCACCCACAAACAGGAGCATCTTTTGGATCTAGATCTGGTCTCTGCACTCAGTGTACTCTTTAATAATTCTGAACACCTTTAGGTTAGCATACATGATGTATTAAACCTCCCTTGGTGTTTATTATCTAAAGGTTGTGAGACAAGGCTAACTCTGATGTATGGATGGAAAACAATTTTTTGGAAGACTGCTTTTAAGATAGCTTTTTGCTTTATTGAAACAAATGTTTTTATGATCAACAAGATAGAAACACTGATAGCTTATATTCTCTGTGTCTCTCTGTCAAATTTGATAGCAAATAGGTGAACTACTTCCGAATTTTGCTTGCAAAAGCTTTCCTGCTATCTGCTAATACTCTCAATCAGGATTCCTTTGATGTACTGGGTAGATGATTCTCATAAATTTTTTATAGAGATTCAGAAGAAGACACAGAGATCAGTACTTGTTGATATTTTTCTGAGTGATCCCTTTGTAGTAATGTATTGTGCAATCTGAGATTCTTCCCCCACATATCTGGTATCTATTCCTCCTTTGTGCATTGATCCCTCCATGTTCTCATAGTTGTGTTCCTTCCAGCATGAATCATCCCTGTGTAGATTTGGTCTAATCCAATTGACTTTCAATCTGTTCCCTTAAGTGTCATATCTACCTCTTCCATGAGTACATTGGAGACTATCATGTGGTGCTTCTTATCTTAATGACAAAAACATTTTACTATAAAAATCATTTCCATTTTATTTCTGCTTTTTTCCACTAATTTTGATCCCTTAAAGTTTTCAGGAAGGCTAAACTTAAGTGGATCTTGTTTTAAACTGCTTTTCCCCCCACACTTCTCCCTGTTTTAGGAAGTAATATGTTTATGCATAATCTTCCATCATCCTTCTGTGTAAGATTTTGCAAATAAATTTATATTTTTACTCTAAATATAAATTGTCATTCATTGTTGTATCTCTCAATTTGGCATATAAGTTCAGCACTTGTTGATTAAGATGATTTTTAGTCTCTTCTGTTATTTTTGCAATAGCAAGTACATTGGTTTAATTTTTAATAAATAACCCATTGTATTGGCTAAAATTTTCAGTGACAATTATTGTAGTTTGTGATGTCCTTCTGTCCATCTCATTTTCCATTATCAATAACTTGTTTAAATAGGTCAGGGTCATCATATCTTTTTAAATAAATTATTTTTTCTTTTTGCTTTGCAATGATTTTGCTCTTTGCTCTAATAAGTCAGTGATCTGAAATTCAGGAATGACTCACATCAGTAACAAGCTGTTTCTTGTTTGTTAAAATGCAATAATTTTCTCCTTTTTGGGTGTTATTATTCAGTACTTGCCATGCCCAGCACCTACTGATTCTTTTCTCAAAAAAATATTCCTGATCTATAGGCCTGAGGCTTCTGTGTCATCTATAAGTCTTTGACTTCTTTCCTTTACTCCTAATTTGTAGCTTTTGTTTGTGTGTTTCTTTCTTTGAGACTGAGTCTTCCTACATTACCCAGGATGGAAGTGCAGTGGTTACTCATAAGCCCAACCCATCTGCTGAATGACACGGAAGCTTTGACTTGCTCCATTTCTGACCTGGACCAATTTGCTCTTTGTTAGGCAGTCTGTTGAGTTCCCACTCTTAGGAGCTCATCATTTTGCTGCCAGACTTAGTGGGAAAACTCTATTAACTTGAGCCCTGCTGCTGCTCAGAATTCCTGAAGTCAAGTGATTCACAAGCCGTAGCTTTCCCAGTATCAGGGACTATAGGTGTGTGCCACCGTGCCCTATATTTTCAAATCCATTTTTCTATCTTTTCCACCTAGAAAAAGTATATCAAAGAGGATACATTTCTTTCCACCTAGAAATGTCCCATAAAAGTAAGTGTTTAAAGAAGGGTAGTTATATTCTCAATGCCCAGGAAGAGCCCCATGCCCCTTTTCAACACCAGGGACATTTTACAGAACAAATCCTTTTAATAAAAGGATTTGTTCTGTAAAACTTGGACTCAGTCAAAAGACTGCACCCAAGGATCTAGAAGACCACATGTGGCCTTGAGGCTACAGGTTCCCCACTCCTGGCCAAGGACCCTGGCTCCTCTGATGCAGTTTCCTGGTAATCTAAAGGAATAAAAATTCCTAGCCATGTGTAGCCTAGGTCCTTCAGGCTTGGTGAATTTCTCAGACCTACTTGAGTCACCTTACCCTGCCCTGTTGATTAGATGAGTCTCCATATGAAGACTGGAGATAAGGGAAGTTGTAACCAAGGAAACAACTTCCACCAGATCCTTGTTGCATATCCTGGCTGTAGAAGGCAAAGTAAACTTTGTTCTGTTCAATGACGTATGAGGACCTCATTTTATCCCAAGAAGAAGTGGTAGAATAAGAACCCCACCTCCCCTAGATGTTATAGCATGGATTATTTTCTAGCTTTTTTCTTTTTGCTCTGCATCCGTTCATACAAGTCTTCCCAGGTCTCTTTAAAATCCTCTTTTGCTTTATTTCTTACAGCACAGTAGTACTGCATTACTTTCACACTTTTATCAACACAGTTTGTTCAGTCATTCCCTGATTGATAAGCACCCTCTCAGTTTCTAATTTTTTGTTTATCATAACACTTATGTACATGTAAGACCTTCTCCTCTTTGATTTCTTTGGGATGTAGGTCAAACAGTGCTAGGTAATGCTTGGTTAGAGGGCATGCACTATTGAGTAACTTAATGGATAGAATTCAAAATTGTGTTCCAGAAGCATTAGACTTATTCACAGTTCTGTCAATAAGGCACTAGCATATTTGTTTTTCTGCAGTCCCACCAACATTTGTAATTTTCTTTCATTTCTTTTTTTTGGGGGGGGGCAGGGACTAATCTTTGCCAACCTGATTGGTGTGAAGTAGAACTTCAGACTAGCTTTAACTATAGTTTTTTTGTTTCTTTTGAGCATTTTTTCATATGGCTACAGATAGCTTAGGCTTCTTCTCCTTAAAACTGCCTGTGCATCTATATCAATTGAGGAATACTTCCTATTCTTAGAAATTTTAAACTGTTTCTTATATATGTCTTGCAAATGAGACCTTTAATAGAGAAGCTTAGGGCAAAGATCTCTTCCCCTAGTTAACTGTTTTCCTTCTACTTGTAGATATATTGAATTTATTTGTATAAACCATTTTAATTTTATGCAATCAATGCATAATTTAATGGTAAATTCTTTAAAAAAATTAAATAGCCAAACTTGGCTGTAGTAGTACAAATGGGATAAGTGATGATTTAATGCTCAATGCAGATTTTATCAATTGCATTTATTAAGATGTACAATTTACATTAACAATCACTGATATTCTTTAAGCATGGATAATTTTTTAGAAGGGAAATTTATTCATGTACTTAATTTTTTTTTAAAAAGTTATTTTCAGTACTAAATTCTCTCTCCTCTCTCTCTCTCTCTCTCTCTCTCTCTCTCTCTCTCTCTCTCTCTCTCTCTCTCTCTCTCGCTCGCTATCCCTTCCCCCATGCATTAAGAATGCAAGAAATACAATAGCCATCATACATATAAAGTCATGCCAAATTTTTGTGAAGTAAAAATCTTAGTAAGAGAGAAAAGGACAATTACATAAAATACAGCATCTGCACAAGGAATATAATTATTAAAGTTTTGCCATTTAAAAATCAAAGCTGAAACACAAATTAGATGAATCATCTATCCTGGCTCACCCATATCTTTCAATTTGTGACTCTTCCTGAGGAGAAGTAAAAAAAAAAAATATTTCAGTTCTGATCATTTTTGACACTTTAACAATAACATTCCTAATTTTGTTTTTCTTAATATATCTTTGTCCTGAAATTCTTTTATTTTTACTTTGGCATTAAAATGAATCTGAAGTATGTCTTTTACCACATGAGAGAAAAATAGATATTAATAAAGAAAATATATCTTCTGAGAGGCTTTAAAATAATAACATGTTTTGTATTTTTCCAAGAGTTCTGTTAGGCATTTAAAAAAAAGACTGATCTACATGAGAAGGACCTGAAAAGAAATCAAGTTAAACCTAAAGAAAACCAAGCAACAGTCTTAAAAAAATGTCAGGCAGCCAGTGAAGGAGAAATAACAATATATTCTGGCAGCCTTAACAGCCATTTGGGAGCTCTGCACGTATCTACTGGAAGGAATATTGAGGTCTGCTCAACAGTGAGGTAAATTTGGAATGATTTAGGGAGGCCGAGGGAGAAGCAGGAACGGGAGCAATGAACATTTATGAGGATAGTAAGAGATTTTTATCAGCCAAATACAATTTTGAATACTCGTTTGCAAGACTTGGTTACTTATCATAGACCTAACTCAAATACCTATGTTATATTTTAAATGCACGTTAAGGAACTGATTTATTAGTCTATTTTTGCTGTTGCTTTGGGCCTAGGAATTATTTTTTAATAAACACACTTGTCAGTAAATTTGCTTTGCTATCCCAAGGCTGAATTCTTACCCTCCCTAACCTTACTATAGCTCGGGGGACATATTAAAGTAAAAACACAAGAAGGATGGAAAGCACAGAAGAAACGCTTCTATAAAGCCAATGATTCTTCAGAGATGATCTGAAAGGCGTAAGAGTGAGTCTCACAGCTAGAATAGTCAAATGTTCTCCCTGATTGTGTTTACTGCAGTCCAGAGCGCACAACCCATCTGTGACAGTACAGCTCATCCTCTGCTCTCAACAGTTAATTGTTATTCAAATTATATGGAGACAGAAAATAAAGCACTGCTTTGTCCCACCAGTTTATAGAGTGCACCAATGGAGAGTCCATCTCTAAAACAAGGCTGCATTCAAACCGCTCAAAGATGCTGTCATCAGCTTGTGAGACTGGAGGAAACATGAGTCAAATTGGAGCATTACTTTTGGAGCTAGTTCTTAATAAGAACTCTTAAGAAAAATTTAATGACACAATAAACATTTGCTGAGTGCCTACTATGCACTACTAGGCACTGTGATTTAAATGGTAACAAATTACTTCTTTGAGCAAAATCTTGCAAAGAGATGAAATGAGCAGATTGGGGGCTTTGAAAGTATTACTTTTCTTCTCCATCTCCCCCACTTCCCCCTCTCCACAAAAGAAATCATGCCAACCCTTGTGCTGATGTGATTAAAATATGTTATTTCAGCCAGTCTGTATGTGAACTTACCAGAATAGCCCAAGTTTAGTATCTTGAGTTATCTTTCTTGACTTTAAAACCCATGTAATGGTCTAAATCTACTCAGCAAGTTAATAAACATTTATTAAGAGTCTGCTATATGCCAGGCACTGTGCCAAGTCCTGGGGGATAGAAAGAAAGGTAAAGACACCCAGTCCTCCAAAATTAAGGACTGATTGATTGTCTATAGTGGAAATATTCCCTACCTAATGTACCAGAGAGAGCAGATAAGGACAGGGTTGGGACAGAGATGGATTTGGGTGTATTTTCACAAGACATTAAAAATGGAAAACAAATAATCACATTGACACATCCTTGATATCAATCTATAATAAAGAAAAATGGAAAAGAGTGGTTCCTGGCAAGACTGCCTGTTAACAGTGCTTTGGGTGGTACCATAGGCTGTCTCTCTAGGGAAACTTCTTGAACATTATAGTGTATGACTTTCTCCGAATCCATCCCTTTTGTTGTTTTTACAGTGCAATACTATTCTATTGCATCCATATACACCTGTTTGTCCAGCCATTCCCCAATTGATGGGTAATATTTTTGTTTCTTTATTATAACAAAAAATTACTGCTTCAAGTATTTTATGGTAAACTTCTTATGGAGTAGTATACAACATTTTGTAAAAATTTGATCTCCAGTCACCACAGTCCATGTTATTTGGTCCTGGGGCAATTGATCTCTGTGATCATCCTGTAGTTGGATTAGACCTACTTAGGAAAGTCTAGCCTAGCCCTGGACTAAAATAGTTGTCTATAAATGCTGTTTGATATGTCTGGAATTCATAAAATCTAGCTTTTCCTTCCTGCTTCATCATTTCTTTTCTCTCCTTCCTTGTGTCTTCTTATGTTTAGGGCTTTTAATAAGTTTCTTGCTCATTCTCTGACTCTTGGTGGCCACAGTTTTAATCTGACCTCCCTGGGGGCCCTCAAGGTTATTCACTCACCCAAGGATCACAGTTTTGATGCAAAAATAGTTTAAAAGAGATTGCAACAACATATCTTTAAAATTATATACTTTGACCACATTGGGTTTATACCAGAAACAAAAGGTTGGTTCAATGTTAGGAAAAATGTAATAATATATGACACTGGGTGATGGGGAGTAGAAAATGGGGTTTGAATGATGACCTACAGGGGTTCAGAATCACTGAGATGTGTAGAGTATGGCCAAGTGTAGGAGTGTTCCTTATTGAGTGAAGGTGCTCTCCTCTTCCCAGACAAAGTTGGAGATCAGGCTGGAGACAAGGACAAGGGGAGATGGAAAGCATGTGATTAGATGATCAGTCCCTTTTTATAATTTCTCTTTCTTCTGAAGGCTCGAGTTTAGGCAGAAAATGGTACAGCCAGACATGGAAGGCAAATCCTACTTAATGGCATTTCAGGGGCAGGGTCCATGAACTTCTTTGAGAAAAAAAAATTCATCTTTGTTTTCAATAATATCCAACTGCAACATTGCTATTAATTATTTGAAAACATTATTTCAATAAGGGGTTTATATGCTTCACCAGACTGTCAAAGGAGTCCACAACACAAAAAAGGTTAAGAATCTCTGGTATAAATGAAACTAGAAGTAAAAAAAAAAAAAATAAAAGGATGTTGTAGTTAAAAGGAAAGGTAGCTCACAGCCATAATATTCCTGTAGGCTTTCTTTATAGGATCTCTTTCAGGTGGTGATTGGTGTATTTTCTTTATTTCTACTTTCCCCTCTTGTTCCGCACATCAGGACAATTTTCTTTAATTATTTCTTGTATTATTGTATCAAGATTCTTTTTTTATTGTTGCTTTCAAGCAGTCCAATTTTTCTTATGTTTTTCTCATCATCTGTTCTCTAGCTCAATTGTTGTTCTTATGGGATTCACTTTCTTTTCTATTTTTTTTCTTTCTTTATATTTCATTTTGTCATTTTTTGATCTCCTATAACTCCTGCCTTTCCCCTTGCTCAATTCGAATTTTCAAGGAGTCATTTTCTCTTGGAGAGACCAGATGGGAGTTGACAGAGTGACTTTTATCATAATCAGGGGTGTGCTGTTAGCTAGCTCGTACACAAGACAAACTTTTAAATTGAATCCATGTTATTAACTCTCTGGTTTTTTAAAAAATCTACACAATTAACAAAACAATAAATCAAGCTCTGATTCATTGCCTTTGCCATTTTCCAAGACATAAATACTCACACTGAAAATTTAATAATCAGCTTTCATAATCTGATTTGGGTTGGCTCCAACACACTTCTGGACAACTCTGTCTGAAGGGAATGATGAGCATTACTTCATGGAATATTTTTTTATTGTAGTACTAATGACAAGTATTTGCAAAAACACCATCTTGAAAATAATTGCAAAGTAATACCAACATTGGTTGCTGAGGATGAAAAAAGAGAGAAATTCCATGGAGAACCTGTTAACGTTCTCCAAATTAAGTTACCATATCCATTGGTTTATTAAATCAACATATACTTGGTGATTTCCATGCCAATGTGGGAAAAGGTGAGGATAAGAAGATGGGGGATAGCATGGTTTAGGACGAAGGAATAAGATAGTCCAAAGACTTGTGTAATATACAGAATCAAGGAGCACCAAGTGATGTCATATAATAATTTTGTTAAAATATGGTAAATACGATCCCACAACAATGTCTCAAACCATACTGCAAAGTCATTAAATTATCCACCAAATTATCTTGGGTTCTCACTCCCTATTCTGCTCCAGGATATTTCCTGCTATGCATTAGTTAGCTCTTTTCTTATGGATTAAATTATCCCAAGTAATGTTTCTCCTAAAGTTTTGTTTTCATGGAACTAGTTCATAGAGTTAAGTGGGGACATGCTAGCGCAGCTCACATGGTCTCAAAATGCATGCAAAAAATTATGAAGGTGGATCATCTCTATTATCTTTAATTTATACTAGATGTTGCTCCTAGCTAGCAGGCTGGTCACAGAGATAATATCAAAATGACCTCCAACTATAACATTCATATAGAACTTTAAGTACTTCGGAGCACTTCAGGCCTATTTCATTTTGTTTTGCATAGAAAATGTTAAAAAATAAATGAGAGTTAATTTTAAAGTTCTGTTATTGCCAAAAGAATGGCAGAAACATTATCTTCCACAAGCCACAGACCAATGGGTAGAGTTGGACTTTATTCCTAGTTCTGTATCTGGTCCATTAAAATGAAAGATGAAATGAAGAATCAGAGTGCAGTTCCTATTGAAGGGTCTGATTATGCCTACAAGGCACTGAGAAATCAGTTCAAAAATGATGTATTCAGTCAATCAGCTGGTTGTGCTCTCCTGATCTCTCTCTCTCTCTCTCTCTCTCTCTCTCTCTCTCTCTCTCTCTCTCCCTCCCTCTCTCTCTTTCTTGCTCTTTCTCTCTGTCTCTCTTCTTCCTTCTTTCCTCCCTGCTTCCCTCTCCCTGTCTCTCTCTCCCTCCTTTGTTACCTTTCTCCCTCTCTCAGTTTCTCTCAAACACACATACACATAATCTTCTTTGAGTTCTTCTTTCTTTCCCCTAATAAATTGGTTTGTTTGCTCCTCAGCTTTCTATTTTAGCATTATGTTAGTGTAATAGATATACAAAAACCTGTTTCCAGGTCTTTTAGCCTTATTGCATTGTGAAAAATATAATCATGCCAAGAGAAGATGAAATATATTATTATTATTATTCAAATGAAAACAAATTGAATACTCCTGATAAGATTAAATGTGATGAAATATTTGAACTTATAAATAAGCAGATGGGTTACAATCACTTCCTGGTAGAGATTGCATTTTTTGAAATTAATTTTACTAACATATATAATTCTCCTTTAAATATTATAGCATACAATAAAAGTCCCATGTAAAAGATTAAAATTAAAATATCTTTCCTGCAAATGTTCATGGACTCATGAGTATTTTTTAGAATTTAGAGCTTAGAGAGCTTGGTAATCATCTGATTTAGTGCCTTTATTTTATTGATAAGGAAATGGTTTATTAATATCTGAAGTATTGCCATGATTTTGTTATGTTAGTTTAACAACAGTAAACCAAAGTTTGAAGTTAGAAAACATTACATATGTGGATGGTAGTTTATTTTAATCATGAAAGTGGTTTAAGATGACAATTAGAAGATGTTCCTATTAGCTTCTTTTTCAGATAGGTGACAGGGTTTAAGAAATGGTGTAGTTTTCTTCTTCAGCTCATTTTGCAGATGAGGGAAAGTGAGGCAAACATGGTTAAGTGACTTGCTCAGGGTCATACAGCTAGTCAGTGTCTGAGTCCAGATTTGAACTCAGGAAGATCAGTTTTCTTGACTTCAAACACAGCACTCTAGCCACTGTGTCACCTAGTTACCCAAATCTTCAATATTATGAATAAATACATCTTCAGTACTATAAAGAATCTCTAATCTCATTGGTATGGGCAGCTATGTGGCATAGTGGAGAGAGTGTCAGGTCTGGAGTTGGGGAATATGATCTTCCTGAGTTCAAATCTGTCCTCTTACCCTTGCTATCTGTGTGACCCTGGGTAAGTCACAGCCCTGTTTGCCTCAGTTCCCATTTGGAAAATGAGCTGGAGAAGGAAATGGCAAACTACTCCAGAATCTTTGCTAAAAAACAAGACAAAACAATCAAACAAACAAAAAACCAAATGGGGTCATGGAAAGTCAGACACAACTAAAACAACCAAACATCAAAAATCTCATTGGTTTAGATATCTTCCAATGGTACAAGTTTCTGCCTTTTTGTGTCTTTTTCATTTTATGTGAATCTTGCTCAATGCTCTTCCATAATTCCTCTGTAGGGGGTGCATTCCATATGTGCTAAAGGTCTTCCTCTACTTAAGGGTTCTTTACCTGGGATCAGGGAATTTTATAAATGATTCTTATAATTATTTTACATCTAAATATAACTGTTTTCCTTTTTAATCCTTCATATTTTATTTATGCATTTAAGAGCCTGAGAAAAGGTCCCCCAGTTCATCCATACTGCCATAAGGATCCATGACCCAAAGATTTAAAACTCTCCACTAGGTCTTCTAATATTACATAATAGCACAGTACTCAGGTTCTCCATCATTTCTAACTCTTGATCATCCCACTTCCTTTTCTGATTACATTTTTTATTCCACTGTTTAGGTGAGATTTTCCCTATACAATCTGAAACAGTGGGGTCCCTCTAGCTAGGTTTGTTGCCATTTCGATTCAGTAAATAATTCCTTGTCTGGTGAAAATATGATCCAGAATAGACATTTCCCTAGTTGGTTCTTTCTATCCCCTTTAAAAACCAAATTAATCAGGACATTATCCTCTTCTTAGAATTAAGAGAAGTCCAGTATATATCCAGATAACTGAAGTCCCTTATCACCAGTGTATCAACCCATGCTAAGCATGTGATTGGTTTCAAAGCTGTGGGTCTATTTCCTGTTGACATCCAAGATGTCTGTCTCATACTTCGATGACAGTATTGCTATTAATTCTGCTTCCCTTGATCTCCTCCCAAATGTTATCTACTATGTCCCTTGCAATAGTTCTTGAATTTCTTCATGAGTATATCTCCTTAATATTCAATAATTCTGAGTCAATTGTCCTTCCCACACCCTTTTACTTATCAATAAACCAATAAACATCTACTGAGGACCCACGATTGCCAGGCACTGTTCTAGGTGTATATGTGGGGAGATATACAAAAAGAGGTAAAAAAACATTTTATGCCCTCAAGGAGTTTAAAATTTGTCATTTACTTTCTCTCCATAGAGAGAGACGGATAGATATAGATAGATGCGTATATACCTCACATGATACATATACATATATATACTCTTCTCAAGGGCAGGTAACTTTTTTGCTTTCCTTTATATCCCCGGCAATTAGCACAGTACCTGGCACATAGTAAACACTTAACTAACTGACTAGAAGAAAATGGGCATTAAAAACAAAACATGCATTCCAAAATTGTGCAATTTTATTTATTTAGATTTCAGTAGTATTCTAGACCCTGGATGGATGCAGTATCATCCAGATACCATGTCTAATTCCCTGGACGGATACAGTATTATCCGGATACTGTGTCTAATTCCCTTAGCACCACAATTGCTATGAACATGTCTTGAGCCATGTCACTAATTTGTGTGAGCAAGAATCACTTTTCTCCAGATTATTCTGTATTTATTAATTGGCCACCAGGATGTTATTTGATCTTACATAGGTATGTCAGTAATCTAAAGAGAATTCAATTTCATCATGTGCAAAAGCATCTCCAGTTTTCAGGATTACTGTGTGTTTCCCATGACTTTGTAGACTACATTTGGAGTAAGCAGAAGGAACCTTAGAACTCAGCCTTTTAGATATTTGGCTCTTCTAGAAGTCTGATCCCCAGAAGACCTCCCAGGCTCCAAGATGGTGGAAAGGGCTCACTTTATATTTAAACTGTGGTACAGAAATCCAAATACCATTGTCAGACACCATTTTCTTAACCAGCTGTTCAGCTCCCAAATCTGGCTTTCTCTTCTGAAGTTCTTGCCTTTAATTGGCCATAATTATTTTTTGTAAAAAACAATAAAAGGCTACCTGTATGTACCCCTGTAAGATCTTCTGTTTCTTGCCTGAGACTTTATGACCTTTTAAAAATACTTTCTAGTCTCAATGCACTTTTTTTTCTTTCTCATGACTCTTCTCTTTGGTTCTGATTTTTCTTTCATGACATGACTAATGTGGAAATATGTTTAATACATGTATGGCTTTTAACAGATTGCATGCCATCTTGGGGAGGGGAGAAAATTTATAACTCAAAATCTTATAAAAGTGAATATTGAAAACTAAGAATAAATAAATTTTTAAAAATGTTTTCTAGATTTCTTCTGGCAGTATCATTTACACCTACATAAATCACTGAACTGGGTAGCAGTCATCCAGTTTGAAGAGTTCTTGAGAAATTCTCATTCATGTACTGGATATATGTCTTGGGAAAGCTGTGGACCTCTCCATTATTGTTACAAGGCTGATGAAGAATTACCTCATTGCCCCACAGCAGGGATTACAGTTTACTCTTTAAAGTAAATACCATTACTTGTTTCATTTTCTTGCTTTTATGTTTACTGAATCATCTGTCACTGAATGCCACATCATCATTCCTTAGACAACAGTTTCTTTTTCCTCAGAGGGTCTAGCAAGCTCCTTCCTCTTTAGGAAGATCCTCAGGTTGCTCATATTTAACTTTTACTTCCCTCTCTCCCATAAGCCCGAGGCCCTCTCAAAAGGCTCTAGGGTAATAGGAACCTGGCTCTACACCAGGTACCTATGGTGGACTGGCAAGGCCCACCCAGATGGCTGGGTGCCTCCTGACATGACTTTAGTCCTTCAATTGTAGGATTTTCCTATTGGCACACATTGGAAAAGCAGACTATTAAGGAAAGTTTTCACTCTGGGTGACCAGGGTCTGCTTGACTCTTAAACCCAGAAATTCTTTAAATCAGGAGTTCTTCTCTCACATTGTGTGAAAGCATGTCTCTCATTTTCATATGCTTCTTCTCTAAGAAACCATTCTAAGGGCATGAAGGTGGAGGAGAGAGATATCTCATCTCCTAGAAGAGGTCCTTCTGTGCTTGTGTCCTTGTGTTGGGGCAGCATGAGAAATGTCTCCTTCTGCCAATTGTCCTTGCCCTGTAATTTCATCATTTTCATTGTGGAACTCATAAAAATAATCAGAGACTCCTCTGTTCATACTGCTCCTTCCCATTGTCCTTTGGATTATCTGCTTTCATTCCTTGATTTGTAGCCTTATAGCATCACTATGTGGCACAGTGGATAGAGTACATGACCTGAAGTCAGGAAGACTCATCCCCCTGAATTTAAATCTGACCGCAGACACTTACTGGCTCCATGATCCTGAGAAAACCACGTCACTCTGTTTCCCTCAGTTCCTCAACTGTAAAAATGAATTGGAGAATGAAATGCCAAGAAAACCCCAAACAGGGTCACAAAGAATCAGACATGACTGAATGACGAGAGAATAATATTGGTGTTAAAATGATGAGTTTTTTTTCCCCAGGAAGCAGCCTAAGATCATTAAAAGCATTTTCAGTTTCCCAAATGTAACTATTCTCATTTCCCTGTTAAGTTTTTCACTCAGCTAATTGTCCATCTCAAAGCATCTTTCAAAGATAAATGTACTGATGGGACGAGCTTAATGAGCTGTCCATCCTACTGCATATCTGTCTAGAGAATTTATATTCCTAGTCTTCTATATCTTTTCTATTTTTAGGATTTTTAGGCAGAAGTCTTCTGAGGAGTTGTTAATCTCATTAAGAAGGCTCTGAAGTATCACCTTCAAAAGGGGATCCTGCTTTATTTTGAACTGTGAGCTAGACATCTTCCATAGAAGAGGCAAAAAGCTTTGAAAATCAATAAAACTACAAGCATCTTTTCTTTCGTAGCACCTACTATGCATGTGTCGAGCACCGTGCTAGGTACTGGGGATATAAATTTAAAACATAAAACATTTATTCTCAAGGACAGCAAGGTGGCACAGTGGATAGAGCTCTTGACCTGGAGTCAGGAAGTTCTGAATTCAAATTTGACCTCAGGCACTTACTAGCTATGAGACTCCAGGCAAATCACTTAACCTCTGCCTCAGTTTCCTCATTTTTAAAATAATAATAATAGTACATACCACACAGGGTCATTGTGAGGATCAAATGAGATAACATTCATATGGTGCTTTGCAGATCTTAGAGCACTATATAAATCTTTGTTATTATATTCTAACAACTACTACTACTTGTGTTTATATGGCATTTTAAGGTTTCCAGTGTACTTTACATATGTTATTTTCATTTGATTTTCACAACAGCCTTGTTAGATAGATGAATTTATTATTTCCATTTTACATTTGAAGACTATACATCAAATACGTATATGTACATATACATACATATGTACATATAAGCATATGTATATATACACATATACATATATAAGCATATAAAAATAATTTGGAGAAAAGGCAATAGCAGTTTGGAGGTATTATGGAAAGAGTCAGATAGAAACTGGCATTTGAGCTAAGTTTTGAAGGAAAGGAGGGATATTAAGAGGTGGAGGGGAGGAGGGAGGGTGGAGGAAGGAGGAGGTTTCAGGAACGCAGGGCTATGAGTACAAGGGCACAAAATAGTAGTGTTGTATATTCATTGTTTATTGTCCTTGATTCTCAAAGAGGACCAAAATGACCTCACTATGTTGGGGTCAAGGTATAATATACCCACTACAGCTGATCAGATCAACATGAGCTCAGAATGTTCTGCCATAGATTGGGCACAAATAGTCTGTATGAACACTCAAGGAGGAGATATCTCTAAATTTGTTCATTTCACATTTCTTTTGAGCTACTGCAATTCTGCTTTGCTCATAGGGCACCATACCTTCTTTGATGCAGATATGCTATGCTTGGGGTTCCTTTGTCAGTATTTCCCATGTCAGGCAATCAGTTCTAAAGTTCTTCAGAAAAAAATGATATTTAGACTAAATTTTGTTGTATATAAGGAATAATAAGAAGGCTAGTCTGGTGGAATCAAGAGTACAGGAAATGGAGTAATGTATAACAAAACTGAAAAGCTTGGTTGAGGACAAGTTAAAAGGGCTTTAAAAGCCAAACAGAGGAGTTTATATTTGATCCTAAAGGCACTTTAGGAAATGGCAAACCACTCCAGTATCTTTGGCAAGAAAAGTCCAAATGGGGTCATGAAGAGTAGGACATGACTGAAATGACTGAATATTAACCAAAAGGCACCAGAGTTTGCCAATAAGGTCAATGATACAGTCAGACCTGAGTTTCAGGAAAATCACTGTAACGTCTGGGTCGGGGATGGCTTGGAGTTGAGAGAGACATATGTTAGGGAGACCATTTAGACAAGATTTCAATACTCAAGCCTTCAGTATAGCATGGATTTGTGTTAAAATTACAGAATTGTAGAATTATAGAATTGTAGGGTTATCAGGGTCCACAGAGAACATCTAATTTGACCTCTTTCCAAAATGTCCTCTTGGGTAAATCTGCAAAAACATATAGATGCTTAATGAGTCCAGTGGGAGAGAACTGTTTTTAACAGAGCTTGAGGTTTTTTTCTTTATTAAGCTTTATTCTAACTGAGTGGATGTTTGCTGTCAATTCTTAACAGGTCTCTGGGGTCTATCTGGAAGAAAATATAGTAAATATTGTTCTGCTAATTATTAATGTAAATGTGCCTCCTTACAGGACTAGATTTGTTTTCCAAATGGAGAGTCCTATAATTATATTTTATTTTAATTATGTTTCATATTTCATTTTAATTTCTTAATTACTTGCCAATGACTAACTTCCTCAACTCATGGACTGACCAGGCTATTCTAAGAAAAATAATTATGCATCAAGCATCCTATTAAACTAGGCAAATTTTCCTATATTCAGTAATCATTTATTTGGCTTCTTTTAAGTGGCCCAAAATATAACGAGCTTTATTATAAGAGGAATGCCAGTGCTCCCTTTATATCTCATGAGCCTCATGGAAGCATTTAACGTCTGTCTTCCAGCAATGCTTTACATATTCCATGTACTTCTCTGCTTATATATGACATATTTCAGGACAAAGAAATGCTGAAACATAAACACACCCATATACACATGTATTTCTACAATATATCATATTTACTACCATACACTAGTAAGAATGAAGCACACTCAGGGTTTTATACAATTTGGTTTCAAGGGCAAAAACATTCTGTGTTTAAGCTAATGTAGCCTAGTAAGAAAGTTGTCTAGGATTAACTGAACCAATATCAGCTGAGCACCTAATACATGATTTGACACTATTTGAGATATTGTGGGAGAGGCAAAGATAAGGCAAAAAGCGTTTCTGAATGCTCTTAGAGGACTTCTTTCTATCTGTCCTAAGGCATTGTAATTCTAGGCACTTAACGCCTATTTGTTGAAGGAAGAGATGATTCTCTGTTCTCAAGGATGTGAATGGGGAGACAGAAGTGAAAAATTAAATAGGGACACAAAAATGACAAGACATCGTATTCCACCAGGAAAGGCTGGAGCATTTCCATCAATAGGGAACCATTCCCTTATAATCTGTTTTTCTCATGAAGTGTCATGTGGACTTTGAAGGATGAGGCGTGGTGATTATCACTATTGCTGATGGTGGAGTACTGGTACAACTATCCTGAGATAATTTCCAGGTCACAGTTAAGAATGCAAATATACAGTGTCTAAGACGGTCATGTAGTGGAAGAAGTAGGAGGAGTTCATACAAAAGCTTCATATTCAGTATACTACTACTACTACTAGTAATACTAGTCCTCCTAATACTAGTCCTCCTAATACTAGTACTCGTACCACTATCATGGGTATTTATATATGGCATTTCAAGGTATGCAATGCACTTCACACATGTTATCTCATTTGAGTCTCACAGCAGCCTTGTTTGGTAGGTGATTTTATTATTTCCACTTTATAGCTAAGGAAGCTCAGACTCAAAGAGGTTATTTTCCCAGGGTCACCCAACTAGTAAGTATATGAGGCTAAATTTGAACTCTGGTCTTCCTGACTACAAATCTAGAACTCGATCTAGTACTTATGAAAAGGTGGATAGATGGAATGTCCCCTTACACAAAAGGAGGAAACAGTATTGGATACTTGATAGTCCTAAAAATGAAATTCGATGTGTATTTCAAACATTAACAAAGTATTTGTTTAAAGACACACACGTGGAAGCAGAATGACAGCCCTAATGCTGTGAGAATTTGAGCAGAATTTCATTCAGCTAGAAATACTGTGATATGAAAATGCATCAGAAATCTTACTGGCATACTTAATAGCTATTATTAAAAATGTTCATCACATGGTAATGCTCCCTCTTAGGAAAGGCCATTAGATTGAATTGCATTCATTTAAATGCTAGCATGGGATGTTGCCTTTGTCTGTGCAATTATGAGAGTATTTAATACATTGTGCAATTAAAGCAGCTGAGAGACTGCACATGAAGAACGGCATGCCTTTGCAATAATTTATTATATTTGGAATGCAGAATAGAGAAACAACCATATCCATAGTGCCATCACTGTGTACAAAAAGGATACAACTGTCTATTGGTATCTATGTCTTCAAGTCTGGACAGATGATTCCAATTCTCCTCCAAATATGGTTGTTGATTTACAAGAATTATCTTTTGTTAGTGATGTTCTCCTCCCCTCCCTGCCTTTCCCTTCCCTTTCTTCTTTTCTTTTCTTTTTTTCCCTTCTTTTCTTTTTCTTTTCTTTTCAAAACTAGTTCCCCCTGTCTCACTCAGGCTGGAAGTACGTGGGCTTAAATCCATCTTATCCCAGAGGAATTTTGACTTACTCTGTGTCTTGTGTTTTTGACCTGGGTCAATTACTTGCTCTGTTGGCAACCTGGTGGGTCCCTTGGCAGGACTTGTCACATTCATGTCAAATTTAGTGCAGACATCTGAACAGTCTAGCCCCCTGAAGCTCATAACTCATGAGCTCAAGACATCTGCCAGTCTCAGCTTCCCAATAACTGGGACTTAAAGGTGTATGCCACCATGCTTGGATGACTTCGCCTTTCCCTTGAACTGATTGCTCTACACCAATGTGCAAAATGATTCACCCTGTGAGATGAGTAGACACCAGATTAATCTGACATCAGCTATTATTTCTCAGCCACCCTCAGCTGGTTTTAGGATTTATAGTACACTGAAGCCTGCCAAAATCAAGCTCATTTTATGTCATTCTTACTCATTTTATCTCACATTGCTTCCTTTTATGCATCCTGTGTTCCCAATAAACTGGACTATGTAACTTTTCTTAAAAACAGCTTACATTTCCCTACCTCTTTGTCTTTGCTTCTACCATTTCCTATTGCTAGAATATTTCTTTCTTTACTTGAACATCTCAGCTTTACCTGTTGAAATTCTACTTATCCTTCCAAGGTCAACTCAAATGTCACCTCCTACATGAAGTTTTCCTTGAACCCCTTCGATTGAAAGTGTTCCCTTCCTCCTCTGAAGTATAATACTGGCTTTGTATTGCTCTTAAGTGCTTATCAGACTCTATTTTGTATTTTTATATGTATATGTTATGTATATACATACATACACCTGTGTACATACACATACTTATATGCATACATATATACATATACATATATATGCATACTAGTAATTGAGTTTCATGTGGGCAAAAACTAGTGCCTTGCGATGAGTAGGTATTCAATAAATGTCGAATGAATGCAGCTTTTGAAAGCAATGAACATTAAGCAAAGAACTTACCTTTTGTTTCTCCTCAGTAATATCCAACTCATTTTTTGACAGTGGTAACTTTCTTGTGAAACCCTAGCAGACAGTCCTTTTTTGGCTCTTTGGTCTTCACTCATATTGCTCATTAATTCAGAACTCTTCTTTATCCTCCTCTCCACCAATGCAAATCCTATACTTCCTTTAAGATCTAAGAAACTTCCCCAGTCTAATTTTATCCCATAGCGATGTTTTCTTATTCCGATTTCCCTCTGTACTATTCTATCCTTGCTTTAATTGTTTACATGTTATCTTGTGATTTTTCTCCATTTCATCATATATCTTGTCTCCTGAACTAGATTGTAAGGTTTTCAGGGGCATGGACTGTTTATTTTATGTCTATTTTATCCTTGACTCACTTTGTCCCATCTGGACAGTGATTCACCTACTCTGAGTGTCTAATAAATAGACTGAATTATTGTTGAAATTTTGGTCTTTTCTGGTTTCAAATGTCTCCTTATGTCTTTCATATAGCAAATTTTGGGTTCTCCTGGGATCATCCATTATTGGAACATGACCACCATATTTTATTACCACCAGTAGACTGGTTCAATTATGAGATATAATTGTTCATAATTTTGCTCTACAATTTAATGTTATGTAGGACTCTGGGGCAGAGGTAAACCCTAGGCAGTGTGATTTATAGGGTGCAGGATACCCCCAGTCCAGAAATATCTTTCCATCTCCTCTGCAACTAGAGCTTGAGATCCATAACATTAGTCACTCTGAGTTAAGGCATTCAAATGCAAATATATTCTCCAGGATAAGTGATACAACATAATGCCTTTAGCAGACATGAGTGCATTAGGGAAAAGGAAATGAACCTATGATGTCATTGGCATAGGGAACTCCTAGATGAAGTAGCTCCTTCCACCTGTATAAGTTGGCATCTTCTGTTCAATTTAAAATTTTGGAGAGCTGCCTAGAGTTTTGAGACGTTAAGTGACTTGCCTAGAGTCACACAGTTAGCATGTGTCAGATATAAACCTGGCACTTAGGTTTTGGTCTTGAAGCCAGGTCTCCATCCACTATGTTATGCTGACTCTTTAATGAGTACAAGAGCCCATGGTAATTGGTTTATTTATTTACCTTTTATTTTATTTTTAATTTATGGAATAAAACACGCATTTCCATAACATAGTACAATAAAAAAGGTGATTGCATAGAAAACTGTAAATCTGCTATGTACAACTTGCTATTCCTTTCAAATATACAACAAAATTATCATGTAAATTTCTTAAATTTCTTTTTTTCTTCCCTCCTCCCTACCCTACCCTAGAGATTAGACACCATTAGACACAAATAGATATATACATATACAAGCACACATATATATGCAAAATTGTTCTATACACACATCTATTTATCAGTTCTTTCTCTGGGTGCAGATAGTGTCTTTCTTCATATGTCTTTTATAGTTAATTTGGGTATATATAATAATTAATATAACTTATTCACTCAAAGTTGTTTTTAAAACAATATTATTGTTATCATAAATAATGTTCTTTTGGTTCTTCTCATTTAATTCTCCATTATTTTGTGTAAGTATTTTTGTGGTTTTCTAAAATCACTGAGCTCATCATTTTTTACAGCACAGTAATATTCCATCACAATCATATACCACAACTTGTTCAGTCATACTCCAAATGAGGGACATCCCTGCAGTTCCCAGTTCTTCACCAGCACAAAGAGAGCTGTTATATCCTTTTTCCCTAATCATCTTTGGAAATAGATGAACTGGTGGTATTGCTGGCTCAAAGGGTAGGATTGGATATAATTCCAGATTGCTCTCCAAAATGGTTGAATTGATATGCACTTCAACTACCAATGAATTAATATCTCAATTTTTTCACATTCCCTCCAACATTTGTCACTTTCTCCTTCTATCACTTTAGACAATCTGGTAGGTGCAAAATGATATCTCAAGGTTGTTTTAATTTGCATTTTTCTAATCAATAATGATTTACAGTATTTTTCATCTGATTATAGATTATTCCTTTGGAAAATTGCCAGTTAGTATTCTTTGACTATTTATCAATTGGGAAATGACTCATATTCTTATAAATTTGGCAAAGTTCTTTATATATTTTAGATATGAAACCTTTATGTGATAAACTGGCTATAGAATTTCCCCCCACTTTTCTGCTTTCCTTCTGACTTTGGCAACATTTATTTTATTTGTATAAAACTATTAATATAATGTAATCAAAACAATCCATTTTACATCTAACTCTGCCCTCTATCTCTTGCTTATTCATAAATTATTTACCTATCCATAAGTCTGATAAGTAATATGTTCCATGCTTCTAATTCTCTTGTAAAATCTTTCTTTATATCTGGGTCATGTATCCATTTTGACCTTTTCTTGGTAAATGATCTATGCCCAGCTTCTGTCATAATGCTTTCCAGTTTTCCCAATAAATTTTTGTTTTTTTACCAAATAATGAATTCTTATCCCAAAATCTTCACACTTGTCAAATACAGGGTTATTATGTTTATTAGCTGCTGTAAATTGTAAGTCTTCTCTACTCCACTGATTGGCCTTTCTATTTCTTAGCCACTACCAGATAGTTTTGATATTTACTGCCTTACAATATAGTTTAAGGTCTGGTATTGCTAAGCCTCCTTCCTTTAAATTTTTTCGTTATTTCCTTTTGATATTCTTGATTTTTTTGTTTTTCCAAATGAATTTTTTCCTAAGTCAGTAAAGAAGGTAGTTTAATTGAGATGGCATTAAATATATAAATTAGTTTGGGTAAAATTGTCATTTTTCTTATATTGACCCTGCCTATCTATGAACAATTAAATTTCTCCAATTATTTAAATCTGATTTTATTTGTATAAATATCTTTTAATAATTTTGTTAATATAGTTACTGGACTTCTTTTGGCAGGTGTACTCCCAGGTATTTTATACTGACTAGAGTTATTTCAGATAGGGTATTTTTGGCTACCTCTTCTTGCTGGTGACATATTGGAATGCTGGTGGCCATTATCAGAGAGCAAAAAGCTATGGGAATGGAACACAAGACACAAAAGTTTTGATGTAGTGAAAGACAAACTTCAGCGGCTTAAAAAATTGATTTGGATTCCCATAAGCACCTGGAAACTTCCATGGTAACAAAAAGTACTAAAATGTAGGTACCCTTTAAACCAACTGTATCACTACTAGGCCTAAAGCTCAAAGAGGTAAGAGAAATATGAAAGAACTATATTTACCAGAATGTTTATAGCAGTTCATTTTCATAGTAGCTCTATATTGGAAAATAAGGTACTATCCTTCAGTGGCTAAACAAATTATGGTATATGGTATATGGGAATGGAATATTATTGTTCCAGAAGAAATGAGAAAACAGAAAGTTCCCAAGGAATTTGGAAAAACCTCTATAACTAATACAGGTTGAAATGAGTAGAGAAGGAGAAAAATGTATACAATGATAATACTATGGAAAAAAACAACTTTGAAAGGCTTTAAAACTCTGATCAATAAAGTGACAAAACAGAAGTCTGAGGATGAAATATTCTACTCACCTCCAACCAGGGAGGTTTAAAATGCAGAGAGAGAAATACATTTGCAAGTGCGGACAATGTGGGGATTTGTTTTGCTAGACTTTGATATGATGAAGGTTGTTGCTGATGTTGTTAAATGGGAGGCAGTAAGAGGGACAGATTGTGAATGCATGTGAAAATAAATTAATTTTTAAAAAAAAATAGGAAAAAACTTCAAAAAAATTCCACAGTGACTTTGCAAATACAGCATTCCTTTATCTCTTAAATTATGCCTCCCAATTCTGAACATATAAAACAATGGATTGGAAATATGAAAACAGCCATTATCCGTCTTCCTGTTCCTGTCCAGGTTGATCCTTTTCCTCTAAACTCAGCATTTATTTTCCATGCTCTCATGTAGGTCTGTGATAACTGCTATTGGTGCAAGATAACTGTGTTTATTTCAATATATTGCAGATTCCCTGTAATTTTATTTTTTACACTCTCAATTTTAATATGAGGCACTGGTACTATTCCAAATAAGTCCACTAATGGTAGTTTAAGATATTACAGAATTATCTGCCTATGAGGGAATGGTTTAATTTGTTCACAAAACTGATAGTTCTCATTGGAATAGACTTTTAGGCTTTATTTTTTGCATACCTAAAAGATTTTATACAAACTGCCAGTGTTAGGAATACGGGTTATTTAATCTCTATCAAATAATGAATATTATATTAGTCTTTCTTCTAAACTAAGTAGAAAAGCTTTAAAAGAAATGTCCAGAACTTAATATAGTGTTTAGCAAATAGATGCTTAATCAATTCTAGTTGATTGAGTACTGTATAGTAAGTTATACGCTTGGTCAGTTGATAACTTGGGCTCAATGTTCATACTTGTTAACTATGATCTTGGTCAGTTCACTTAAACTCAATGTTCTTTGTGTCTCAGCAAGCTCCCTGGGACTTAGTGTATAAAAACTTTCCACATTCTTATGAAGTCATAGATCTTTTATGTACTTGCATAATAACAGAAATCTATTCACATAGAAAATATAGCATCTATGTGTAGCCTGTAGTATGACACCAATTCCTAACCTTTTCCAGTATCTCTCTCTTCTAATCATCTTATCTGCATACACTTTAACTTATCAGTCTCTTTTTCTCAAAAGGCAACCACTCAGCTACTTCTTTAACTCTCAAGGTTCTAGGGACATCTCTTGTGGGTAACTATTCACACCAACACCATTGCTCATCAGTCCCCACAAGAGTATTTTTTCATTAGCAAATTAGTCATTGATAATAATCTTGAATTAAAAAAAACTTACCAAAAATGCAAACATACAATATTTATGTAACATTTTATCCACTAGCCTCAATTATGCTCCCCTACCAGTGCACATAGCATACATGAGGAGAGTGAGCAGAAGCCCTAAGTTCATGATTGGTACAGTATACATGGAGGGAGTATACAGCTCTAGAATGGTAGACTTTGGACCCTCTTTCTGACTCAGTAATTGCCCATAAAAGTTCCTTGATGAATGCAGCTTTTGCTTTGAAGAAATGGTGAGCTGATCCACAATTCAGCCAGAATAGATGATCCATTACGCTTCTGTGATGCTCTGCTTCCAAGTTATTCCTGGGCTCAAATGGGCTTACTTTGGTAGAAAGGCAGTGACCTTTATCTTAAAGGTGGCAAAGCCTCTCCATCTTTGCTTTTTTGGCAGGATTCTTCTTATTTTTGTTTAAATTAATTAACTTATTTTTAGTTTTCAACATTCACTTCTATAAGATTTTGAGTTTCACATTTTCTCATGTTCTCTCCCCTTTCCCATCCCCAAGACAGCTATCTGATATATTTGATAGGCTGTCTGATATAGGCTCTTCATATACATTCATATTAAACATTTTTCACATTAGTCATGTTGTAAAGGAGAATTAAATCAATGGGAGAAACCATGAGAAAGAAGAAACAAAACAACAAAAAAAGAGCAAAATATATGCTCCCATTTGCATTCAGACTCCACCGTTCTTTTTCTGGATGTGGATAGTATTTTCCATCATGAGTCTTCCGGAGTTGTTTTAGATCCTTGCACTGCTGAAGACAGCTAAGCCTATCAAAGCTGGTCATTGCAATGTGGCTGTTACTGTGTACAATGTACTCCTGGTTCTGCTTACTTCACTCAGCATCAGTTCATGTAAGTCTTTCCAGGTTTTTCTGAAATCTTCCTGCTCATCATTTCTTGTAGCACAATAGTATTCTGTTATAATCATACACCACAGGACTCTTCTTTTCTACCTTTCAGCAGTAACAGGCAACAATACAGAACAATATATTTTGTTTTCTCTTCGTTTCTGCTATATTGTTCTGGATGATATACTTCCTGCTTATATAGTCCCTTCAAATGTAGCCACACACTTGGATGTGTGTAGAAGCATGATTTCCAAACATGAACTACAATAGAGATGTGATCTTTGACAGTTCTCAGCACCAAATTACGATAGAGTCAATCCATATGTTTATCAGGTGCATGTGCTAGGAAAATCCTATGAAAGGTAAAAGTCCTCTTAAGGAGCTCACAGTCTAATGAGGGAGACAACATGCAAACAACGATGTACAAACATGGTATTTACAGGATAAATCAGAAAGAATCAACAGAGAAAATTAGAATGAAAGGGGAATGAATAGGAAAGGCTTCTTGTACAATTTGGGAGTTGCTGGGACTTAAACGAGGAAGTGGAGATGAGGAAGGAGGGAATCCCAGGCATAGACATCCAAAGAAAATGCCCAGTGCTAACATATGGAGCTTCTTCTCTGAGAAATAGCAAGGAAGCCAGTATTAGAGAATATGTGAGGCATAGGGAGCGGTGTGGAGTTGAAATGACCAAGATTGATTCTGTACCATTTTCTTTTTTATCTTATTTACAATTAATTGATTTCACCCTGTAAATGCTTTAGTCACAGGTCTTTGTCTCTGAACTTAATTCAGATTCAGCTGACCTGGAATGGGTTAAGTTTAGGAATTCAGTTTTGCTACTCGCTATTCTTTTCTTGTCTCAAGGAATTTAGCTAACCTTGAGGGATGAAGTTTGCTATAAGGAAGTTGGGCTTATTATCGTTACACCACCAAGTTATTCTTCAAGGATGTCTGGTTTGCTATCCACAAAGTCTAGGCCACTATTGTAGGTGGACTCAAACAATAAACACTTCTTAGTTGGGGTGAGGGGGTAGATGGAGTTGAGGGTGTGGAGGGATGAAGGAGATTGGTGCAAGCTCCTCACTACCAAATTTCCAACCAATTATATTGTTTCCCATGTCTCATTTATTTAACCAGTCCTGTTTCCCTCCACCCAGTGTTCTTTGTTCTCTACTCCCCAAAACCTATAAAAGGGAAGCTGTCCTATTGCTCTTTGGCCAGAGCCAGAGCCATTGACCATTTCTTTATTAATAGGTACCATGTCCTATTAATAAACTGTTATCTTGCTTGGAGAGAATTGCCTCAGTTTAACTTTTTGCTAAATTTTACATATAACAGTATAAAAAGGCTGGAAAGGTAGGGGAGGAAGGGCAGGTTATGATGAGCTTTGATTGTCAAATGGAGGATTATATTTGTTCTTCAAGTGATAGGGAGTCACTGAAGTTTATGAGTAGAGGATGACATGGTTAGAACTGAGATTTAGGAAGATCACTTTGATAGCTGGATGGAGGATGGAGTGAATAGAAGGCTGAGGCAAAGAGACCCACCAGCAGGCTATTTCAATAGTTTAGGCATGATTTGATGTGTACCTGTACCAGGGTGGTGTCAGTGTCAGAGGAGAGAAAGAGGGCATTTATAAGATAGACTCTATAGGCCTTGGCAACAGATTGGATTCGCAGAGTGAGAGATTCAGTACAGAATAATTCCTTGGTTGTGAACCTGGGGAACTGGGACAATGGTAGCACCACTCAAATTAAAAGGAAATTTTGAAAGACAGGAGAGTTTTAGGGGAAAGATAATGAGTTCAGTTTTGGATGTTAAGTTTAAGATGTCTACAGGACATCCAAATTGAGAGGTCCAATAGGCAAAAGGGGATCTGAAACTGGAGGACAACAGAGTGATTGGGTTGGGTGAGTAGATTTGAGAATCATCGGTACAGAGAGAATAAATGAACCCGTGGGAGCCCATGAAATCAGCAAGTGGAATAGTATATAGAGAGAAGAGGGCCCAGGACAGAGCCTCAAGGGACCCTCATGATGAGGGTCCCTGACCTGGATAAAGATCCAGCAAGGGAGACTGACAAGGAGCAGTAATATAGGTAGGAAGAGAGCCAAGGAAGTGTAGGGTCTCACAATCCTAGAGAGGAGAGGAGAGTCTATCTTTCTTAGGAGTGGATGGTAATAAAGAATACAATAGCTTGCCACTGTCCAGCAGCCACCCAGTAACAAGTTACAATGCATTGAGGTTAACAATAATAGCTAGAATATTTACATGGTACTTTAAGCTTTTCAGAGCACTTCACGTATATTATCTCATTGGATCTTTCCAAGTTCCCTATGAAGTAGACACTATTATCATCTCCATTTCAAAGATGAAGAAACTGAAGCTGAGAGACGTTAAATGACTTGCCTAGAGTCACACAACTAATAAACTGATGAGATAGCATTTGAACTCAGATCTCCCTGACTTTATATCCAACACTCTCTCCATTGTGCCTTCTAACTTCCTTGGAATTAGGATGTAGTCTCTCTTTAACACAATTCTGAGATTTTTTTGCTTCTTCCTTTCTTTCTTCCTAAAATTTGCTTGGTTCAGTATCTAGGCTGAGTGTTAGACCCAATGTTAGCTAATGGTTAGTAATGAAACTCATTTTTCTATCTATAATCAGGTAAGCTACATTTGCCTCATAATCATAGAACAGTTCTCAGCAGTGCCTGAATTTTCCCAGTTATAAACCTAAAATTCTCTGATTCTTTACATCCAGATCATGGGGGTAGGCTATGCTCTCCATTCCGGCTAATGTTCCTTTGCCAATGAACATACAAATGAGCAACTATGGTCTCAATACAGAACTCCAAAGGAAACTCATCTCAGCAACTGCCTCTCTTAGAATCCTGAGTCATATTTATGCCCCATGTAAGTGAACTGCCAAGGGTTACCACCTTTCACATGTATACTGCTCTTCATGTTTGAAGATGATGCTTCTAACTGTTTTGTCATCTAGGTACACGCTGCATTTTAAAAAAGCAGGAATCATGGTATAGTGGATAGAGGTCAAGCCAAGAAGATCTGGATTCAAGTTCTCCTTTTGACACATACTGGCTATGACATTGGGGAAAATCAACTAACCTCTCAGTGCTCTAGAGAACTGTCTAAGACTATAAGTTGCAGAGAAGGTGTCACATTGAAAGAGGGAGTTTTCTCATGGGAATTCCCTATACTAATGAAATCTTAGGTCCAGTCTCTATATGCCTAGCAGTCTCTACACTACTGTATCAAGTATGTAACCAGATACATAGCTTGTCTACACAAAAATAAGGAAGCAAAAATTCATCATTTTTACTATATATGATTTTTTACATATATGATATATGTTTCTGTAGTATGCAAGATTGTCTGTGAATGGGAAAAGTGCAGTCCTAGGAATCGGTCTGTCTGCCTGTCTGTGTTTGTCCTTCGTTTTCAAAGAAGACCATGACATCAGAGAAATGACGACATGATTTTCACTGGACTTAGTTTTGAGTGAGGGAGGGCTGTGCAAGGTCACCAACCTCATTTTCTCCTCCTGAGCCATCTGGGTGCAGTGACCAGATATTCATCAGGATGACTGGAGTAGGCTCAGGATGCAATGGGAGACCTTGGCCCATTCAGGTTCTCAGAGCGGGGTAATGCCCATTCAGTGAATAGGCCTCTTTAAGAAGTAATCAGGGAATGGCCCCTTTAATGAGCAAAAGAAAGAAAAAAAATAAGTAAATCAAGCTGGGAGGGAAAGAGCAACAGTGACTATTGATAATCACTCTAAAGCCAGGAGCGGCCTGAAAAGAGCAATGAAGTGGTCCCTAGGGATAAAGCTTCACAGAATTGTAATTCAAGGTTTTCAACCAACCAATAAATCAATATTTGAGAGCCTACCTACAATGTGCCAGGCACTGTGCTATTTTCTGTAATAATTTCCCCCCAAATTTCTTAGACTGTGATGAATTTTGTCCCTCTATGGTAGTAATTTTGGTATTTTTAGGGATTCATAGTTGAATGTGGGAGCTTCCTCCCCCAGCCACACAGTTCTTCCATGCCTTCTTGTCCTCTGAAATCCTTGTCTATGTCTTTCCATGGCCCTCTATGCAATACACCCATCTCTTGTTTTTCTAGTATCATAGGGGAATCCCATGTGCCATTCAAGCTATGGCAAGCTAAAGCTTTCAGTAGTGCTATGGGAGCTGACCCAAAAACAGAACAGCAGGGCAGATACAGAAAAGGAGAAACTCAGAGCAAAGAAAAATTTTAAAAATAAGTGGAAAGGATGGAAAGGTTAGAGACAAATTACAGTTTGAAAAACTCAAAGGTTTTAGGATTTGGGAATGGCAATACAGTATATGGCAAAAGAAGAGGAATTATGGAGGAGGAAGGCTTAAGAATTAGTTGGCATGTCAAAATTGTGTGGGTGTTGATTTCATGAAAATTAAATAGCAAAGTAATGCTATGAGTGATAGTTCAGGATGGGTCGAACTCCTTCCTTCCTGAAATTTTATCTTTTGTTGTTGACACGTCAGTGTGTGTGTGTGTGTGTGTGTGTGTGTGTGTGTGTGTGTGTGTATACTTCTGCCATCTATTGATGTCCTAAGTACAGAGGAAAGAGCAACACACTATCACAGTAATTTAGTTCAAATCCTTCCTCTAATGTTTACTTGAATGTCATTGGAAAAGTCATATATAATTTATCTGAGACTTGGATTCTTCAACTAAGAAATGAGATGGTTAGACTAACTGACCTATGCTTTCTTCTTGTCAGTATTCCTCATGCTATTTCTTATTAGGCATGGTGGGAAGGTTTGATGTTGTTCACGCCACAATTTGATTTGACAGGGGTGAGATTCATATGCTAGAAAAGAGAACCTGGGGGCACATATTATCTCTTTAAGTATTTGAAAGTCTGTTTTGTGTAAGAGAGCTCTGCTCTTTTCTTTCTTTTACTCTTTCTCCTCCTCCTCCTCCTTCTTCTCCTCTTTCTCCATCTCCTCTTCCTCTTCCTACTTCTCCTCCTCCTTGTTCTCCTTCTCTACCTTCTACTTATTCTCTGTCTCTGTCTCTCTGTCTCTCTCTGTCTCTGTCTCTCTCTGTCTTTGTCTCTGTCTCTCTGTCACTCTCTGTCTGTCTCTGTCTGTCTCTCTGTCTCTGTCTCTCTGTCTCTCTCTGTCTCTGTCTCCCTGTCTCTGTCTCTCTGTCTCTCTCTGTCTCTGTCTTTGTCTCTCTCTCTCCCCCTCCCCTTAACTTGTTACACTCTGGCTTCCATTCTCATGAATCTATTAAAACTGCTCTCTCCAAAGTTACTAACAATTTCTTAACTGCCAAATCTAATGACCTTTTCTCCGTCTTCATTCTTCCTGACTTCCTCAGGCTTTGACACTATATTCCCTTTTTTCTAGGTTTTCATGATACTACTTTCTCTGGAATCTTCTACTTATATGACCATTTCTTCTCAGACTTCTTTGCTGGATCATCATTCAAGTTATACCTTCTTGTCATGGGTGTCCTACAAAATTTTATCCTAGGAGCCACCTTCTCTTTTCCCTCTATCTATACTATTTCACTTGGTAATCTCATTAGCTCCCATGGATTCAATTATCATCTCTATGCTGATGATTCTCAAATCTACTTAACCAGCCCTAACTTCTCTGAGAACCTCCAATCTCACATTTCCACCTGCCCATTGGACATCTCAAGCTAAATGTCCCCTAAACATTTTAAACTCAACATATCCTAAAATGGAGCTCATTATCCTTGACCCTAGTACACTTCTGTCTTCCTAACTTCCCTATCACTGTTGAAGGAGCCACCATCCTTAGTCACTCAGGCTTACAACCTAGGTGTTATCATTGATCCCTCACTTTCTTACCCTCCCATATTCAATCTGTTGCCAAAGTCTGTTGTTTTATCTTCATATAACTTCTTCCACGTATCCCTTTCTCTTCTCTAATACTTTACATTGTGGTAAAGGCTTTCATTGCCTCATGCCCAGCTAATAGAAATAGCCTATTGATTGGTCTACCTGCTACAGCTCTTTCCATCCATCACTCAGCTGTCAAAGTGATGTTCCCAAAGCACAAGTCTGACCATGTCTCCTCTCCTATTCAGTAAACTCTCGTAACTCCCTATCACCTTGAAGATCAAACACAAAAGCTCCTATTTGGCCTTCAAAGCTCTCCTGTGTCTCTCCCCACCTTTCTAGTCTTTTTAAATCTTACGGCTCTCTCCCACCTACACATACTCTGAAATAACCTTCCATGATGTTCCTCATATAAGACTACAATCTGATTCTGAGAATTTTCCTTAACTGCCTTTCATGCCTACCTAGAATGCTCTCTTTTGTCAACTCAGCCTTTCGATTTCCCTGGCTTCTTTCAAAAATTTCTGCTTAAAACCTCACTGTCTAGAAAACCTTTCTCATTCTCTTTTAATTCTAGTGCCTTTTCTCTATTAATTTATTTCCATTTTATCTCATATGTTGTCAGTTTGTACATTGTTGTTTCCATGTGTTCTCTCCCTTAGACTGTGAGCTTCTTAGATCATGAACTGTTTGCTTTTTTTTGTATCTCCAAAACACAGTGCATGGCATACACTAGGCATTTAATAAATGGTTATTTACTGATTGAATAGAGAGAGGGGCATTCAAGCCAAGGCTTTTGGGGTATGTTATAGAAGTGGTTCCTTTTAAGTATAATTTGGCCTAGATAGTTGATGAGGTCTCAGCTCTCAACTTCTGTGGATCCACTTCATTTTCTGTTCCCTCACAACCTTATCAGTCTACAAAGTCTATAAATCAGGATAGAGTAATTTTCCATGTGCCAGGTCCCTGCTGTTCTGTAAAATGCAAACAAAGCGATGCTAGACAGCCATTTCCCAACACCTTTCTCATGCTCTGAAGACCCCATTGCCACTTAACTCCAGGTCCTCTAGTGACCAGCTTTCACTGACCTCCTTTCATTCTTCAAGGCAAAACCTTCAAACTAACTCACAGGTAGCCCAGAAGTGCTTGAAAGAAATAGTTCATTGCTCCTTCCTCAACCCATCCTTGTAGTCTTCTCAAGTCCTAGGTGCTGTCTTTTGGTTCTCTTTGCTCAGAAGCTCCCGGAACTCGAGATGGTGCCAGTCAGACTGTGATCTGGGGATGTGAACCACAGGAGGCGCTACTGCTTTAGCGCTGGAGCAGGGCAAAGGCTGGGGACAGAACAGGCTGGGACATACCAGGGAATGCCCAGCTTGGGGCTGCCTGAGCTTACTGTGCCAGCTACACTGGTCAGTGGGGGAGAACACGGGCTCAGAAAGAAGTGAGGACCAGGGGCTTGGGGCTCGGTTGGCAGCCAGGGATCGTGGCAATGCTGCTGCGCAGCCTGTGTGGGAAGGCACAGGTGAGCATCCCTGGAAGAGGGTGGCCCTAAGGTTGCAAGGTGATACCCTAGGGTGTGGGCAAGGGCTTATAACAGTGTCCTAAGACGGAGCAGAGAGAGATAGGAGCTGAGGTCAAGCGTCAAGCTGAGTGTGCTTGTGTGTGTGTGTGTGTGTGTCTGTGTGTGTATGTGTGTGTGGTGCTTCGTGGGGCGGCAACAGCATCCCTAGGGCTAAGCTTCCTAGCTCTATTGGCTTTGCTAGGGCCGCCCCCAGGCTGGAGAACAGGGGAAGGGAGGAGAGCGGAGAAGCTGATAGAAAGAAGGCTTCCAGTGTCCTGTGATTAGGGATAATGAGGAGTCAGCCCTCTCTAGGCTCTCCGTAAGGTTACCTGAGGCGGGGCGGGCATTGTGTGGGAAAAGGTTGGTGCGGAATGCGTGAGTCACACTGATCTCCCGGGGCTCCAGAAGTCAGGGTTTCTTCTCCTCCGGACTCCGGATCCCCATTTGTACCAAGTCTTCAGCATTTATCTGGCTCGTTACTGCAGGATGGAGCCAGGTGACAGCTACAGCTCTTCCAGAGTCTTGGCAAGTCCCGCTCCAGAATCCAGGTGAAGTCCAGGTAAATAACTATTTGATCTAGCTCTTGGAGACGTGTGTGTGCCTGTGTGTGTGTGTGTGTGTGTGTGTGTGTGTGTGTGTGCGCGTGCGTGTGTGTGTGTGTGTGTGTGTGTGTGTGTGTGTGTGTGTGTGTGAGAGAGAGAGAGAGAGAGAGAGAGAGAGAGAGAGAGAGAGAGAGAGAGAGAGAGAGAGAGAGAGAGAGAGAGAGAGAGAGAGAGATTAGATGAGATGGAAGTTAGGTTGAAAAACAAAACAGGGATTGTCGAATCCTTAGGCATGATGCTGTTATGTTTCACTATGCCCCATGTTATCTTCAAATGTCCCAGTATTCTATTCAAGTGTAGAGAAATAAAGTGATTTTTAAGCCACACCTCAATCCCCCCCACCAACTCTTTATGTTCTGAACAATGTCGGAAAGTGGGCTCAGAGACCTAAGATTTACTTCAATCCTTCTCTTTGATGGTTTCCCTTTGCTCTGTGATGTGCAGGGTATTCTACTGGAGACTGAAATAAGACTTTTGAACTTTTTCTCTACCAGGAACAATATCTGCATTTGTGTATATAATCTTCTAGTTATTCACAGGATGAGGTTGATCAGATACCACTGATGTGACTATTACAGTTAGGCTAAAGTAATTCAGCAAAACAATCCATGTGAATGTCTTAACTTATTCCAGACATTTGTAAAATAAACAAAACTGAAATGGTTAGCTTAATTTCCATATTTTTAGACATCTTTCCAAGTTCCTATATGAAGACCAATTCTGATTTCTTGAGACATTTTAGCAATATAAGAATCTATATTGTTTCTTCCCACCCCTACCCCTCCTTTTTCCTAACTGGAGAAGTACACTTCCATTAAACATTCTTAACATAGAAGTGGGGAAAGATTGACATAACCTCAGTTGGGTGTCTAGAAATGAGTATTCTGTGAATATGTGCCATTATTGTTAAGAAGAGCTTTGAAAGGTGTAATCATCTCCTAGAATATGGATTTTATAGCTTTTCTCTAGGGTTATTGATTCATTATCAATGTCCTGTGGTTTGCTGAAATTTCAACAGGTGGTCTTATCTCTTATCAAAATCTTATGCCTGGGATATTAACCAGTCTCCACAGGGGTGTAAGGAAAACTTCCCCTCAGACCCCTGAAAAAATAAAATCTATGACTATATCTTCCAATTGATGGTAGAAAAAAGGTGGAGTATTTTCCTCTAGTCAATTAACTTGTTCTCTTTGGATTCCTGCATGGTATGTTTTGTTTTGGATATCTGTATGAAGCAGGAAGAATTGCCTTCTTGATAGAACATTCTTACAACCTGCAGTAGTTTAATTAAATCACAGTGGTAATCTTCTAAAGCTGACCAAAAAATGATTTGAGGAAGGATGAAAATTATTGCAAATGCATAACATTTGACCACATGGCCAGGAGTATATTTTTAAAAGAACTCAGATGTTGAAAAGTGAACATTATGGTCTTTCACTAACTTCACATAATACAAAAAAAGAAGTGAAAGGTTGAGGTATTTTTTATTTTGAGAAAAGGAATTGTTTGAACTCAGAGTGTATCAATGAAAATGAAAATTAGAAGCTGAATCATAGAGATATTCAGTCCCAGACTCCTTATTTTACAGAGGAGGAAACTGAGATTCATAAAGGTGAAGTGATTTTGTTAATAGAGTGAATAGTAATAATAGTAGACATGGAAGGTATGTCTATAAAGTAATAGGGTTCATTTTTTTTATTCACAAATGTTACCGAACTTATATCTCCAAGTGAGAGTTGTCCTTTTCAAAGTAGCTATCTTGGGAGATGATATACATTCCAATGAGACTGCCATTTTTGCTTTTAAAAAGTTACTCCAAACATTTAAAAAACTTCTCTTTTAGACTTTTCTGAAGAGCCTTTATCAAACACATTATTGTAAATATCTGCAGTGATGGTGAAACCTCACCTTTTCAGGGCAGATTTAATTTTTTTGCAAAATGCCAGAAGTCATGTTGAGTCAAATGTGGTGAATGTAGTGGGGATCAAGCTAAGTTTTTGGTCAGAAAAATGGGGTGATTGAGGTAATGAGACTAACTCCGAATCTGAATACCACTGTTAAAAAGGAATGGCTAGAAATGTTTTCAGTATTTCCAACCTTTTTTGGAGACTACTTTGATGAATAAAACTGAGATAGTTGACTTTGGGGGTATTTGTTTGAAAAATGAGTCATTTATAGACTTACTTTTTATTGTTCTGGAAAAAATTTTTTAAAGATGTTTAGGGGTTAGCAAAAAAATGTAGCTATACTACCAATTTTTAACTATCTGCAGTTATTTGTTAGTTATATGAGATGTATGTTAAGTAATAGAGAAGGGATGCATGAATCTAGTGGCAGAGGCCCTTTCTACTTTGTATAATTTAATTTTTTTCATTTAGAAGATATGTGAAGGTCCAAGTATCACAGAATCATTATCATATAATATTACAATTTTGGATTTTTCTAGTTTTTGAAAAAATTCTGGGCATATATTTAAATTCTGCCAAAGAGTAGTTTGCTATTTTTGGAAAAGAGCTATAATTGAAAGAAATTGAAAGAAATCATTTGGATAAATATTGCTAATCATTTTGAAATAAGCTCCATTTATGCCTATGCTCCCTAGTGTTTTTCAATAGGAATGGGTGCTTTATTTTGTCAAAGGCTTTTCTGCACCTGTTGAGATAATCATATGATTTTTGTTGGTTTTGTTATTGATATGGTCAATTATACTGATAGTTTTCCTAATATTGAACCAGACCTGCACTCATGATATAAATTCCACCTGGTCATAGTGTATGATCCCTGTGATATATTGCTGTTATCTCTTTGCTAGTATTTTATTTAAAATTTTTACATCAATATTTGTTAGGAAAATTGATCTATAATTTTCTTTCTCTGTCTTAGCTCTTCCTGGTTTGGGTATCAGCACCATGTTTGTGTCATAAAAGGAATTTGGTAGGGTTCTTTCTTCACCTATTTTTCCAAATAGTTTATATAGTATTGGTATTAATTGTTTTGTAAATGTTTGGTAGAATTTGCTTGTGAATTCATCTGGTCCTGGAGATATTTTTCTTAGGAAGTTCATTGGTGTCTTGTTCAATTTCTTTTGCTAAGATTGGACTACTTGAGTATTCTATTTCTTCTCTTATTTTTGTAGGTAATAATCCATTTCATTTAGATTGTCAAATTTATTGGCATATAATTGGGTAAAATAACTCCTAACAATTGTCTTAATTTCCTCTATTGGTGGTGAATTCACCCCTGTCATTTTTGATACTAGTAATTTGGTTTTCTTCTTTCATTTTTGAATCAAATTAACCAGTGGTTTTTCTATTTTATCGGGTTTTTTCATAAAACCATCTTCTAGTTTTATTAGTTTAATGGTTTTGTATGGAAGAAATCATTTGAATTCTCAGCTAGATCAATGATCAAGTTTACTAGGTAAGAAAAGGAAAGATTCTCAAGATAACATGAGCAATCTTGACTAGGTTCTCTGAGCATAAAGACTTTTTTCTAACATTTAATTGGGCATTTTGAGAAAATGTATAAGTTTCTTAAGGCTGCAAGGGGAAGCATTTATAGATGAATTTGTCAGTACTTCAAAGATCTATAATTTTGTTGGTCCTTTCAGAGAAACAAATCACAACCTTACTATACCTTAGTGAATGCTGTTTATGGGTTGCTGTGGCTCCAAAATTCATCACCCTGAGGATAACATTTTGGTGAACTTCTTGGATATTAGACTGTTCATTGATTTTGTTGTTTGTTATTTGTACTTTGTTCTTGAAGAGGACCATGACATCAGGAAGATGATGCCATGAATTGCATGTGAATTGGATTTAAGTGAGGCAGGGCTATGTAAAGTCACCAGCCCCACTTTCTCCTCCAGAGCCATCTGGGTCCAGTGGCCAGATATAGGTAGGATTACTGGTGAGGGCTCCTAGCTGTTCATTGGATGAGTGACATGAAGACAATTACTAGTCTGCCACTTAAAATCTTCTCAGTCTCATGGGACCAGCCAGAACTCAAGTTCAGCAGAATCCTTTGAAAATTTAAGATTCTCTCCATACTGTGATGAGTCATCAGAATAGCACTTAGCTGGAGGGTAGAGACTACTGGGTCAGGTGCTTATGGGGGAGTGGGGAAGAAGCTCTTCAGTTTCATCTTCTATAACTTCAGAGAGATGTGCTAAAAAGTTGAGAAAATAAGACTTATGATGGAAGGTTAAAGAACCTCATTGTATAGTAGAAAAGTCCTCACTGGGTTTAGAATCAGAATTCTAAGCCTGACTACCAGTGTGATCTGAAGCAAATCACTTAGTGTTTCCTGGCCTCATTTTCCTTATCTATAAGTTGATTACTGTTGTATTCTACGACCTCAGAGGTCCCTCATAGCTCTAACTCCTATGATCTAGCCACTATGATCCTAAAACTTATGTGTGATCATTTATCCAAGGAAGAGAAGGCTGAGAAGTGGCAGGTGAACAGGAGGAGAGGGATTCATTCAGTATTTACTAAGTGCCTAACATGTTCAGAACACTGAGGAAGGAGACACATAGTTTAAATAAAACATAGTCTCTGCCCTTGCAAAACTTCCGGTTTATTGTCATTCAACCCACAAGCATTTATTAAGTGCTTACTATGTTCAAGCCACTTGCTAGGTGCTGGGGATGTAATTAAAAAGAATGAATCAATCTATACTCTTAAAGACAGTGAAGCTGCTAAAGGAAGGTGATGGCACTATTGACTTGTTCCCTCCCTCTTGGGCATCTGGGAAAGCTTGGAGAGTGGGCACAGCTTGAAAAGCTGATAACTGTGACTGCTTGTGCAGACCTACACAAAATAATATTCCATGGCCTAAGAGATAGTCCAGAGTCCCCAAATTATCCCTACTTCCTACAGGTTTTCTATTGGGAGATTTTTTTCCCTGTGATATATGAAAAGGTGGTAATTGCAAACAATTGTGAGCACTAGACTTTCTTTTATTTCTTACCAAGTTCAAACTCAAGAGATGGGAGCAATTCAGCAAAATGACACTGACTGATATGCCAGGTCATGGTTCATTTTAATTTCTTACACAAATACAACTAGCTGAGTAGAAATAGATTTTATCATCTCAGGTATTCCTATTTGTGGTTCATATGAAGTCAGAAGGTTCAGTTGCTTTTTTCGTTAGATCTCACAAAATCATACAAGGCTTACACAGGGTCCTGGGCAAAGAGGCTTCAGTTAGAAGCCTGAAGAAGGAGTTGTTTTAGTCTCCTGTTCCAATTAGCTCTTTAGAATGGATTCAGTATGGTAAAAAACAAAACAAAAAAAAACAACAACAAACCAATTAACAAGCATTTATCCCCATTCTGCTCCCTTTTAATTAAGCAAAATTTCTAAAAGGAAAAAAAAGTCTAGCAACATTTATGCATAGGTAAGTGAGGCAGATTCCCTTATTGACACCATGTCCAGAAATGCCTATCTCATTCTGTATTTTTGTATTTTGAGTCCATCACCTCTCTTAGGAAATGCGTAGTCTTGCTTCAACTTTGTCCACTGGAATCATGATTTGTCGTTGTGTTGATCAGAGTTCTAAAGAATTTCAAAGTCCCTTTTCTTTATAGACAAGTAAATAAGACAATAAGCATTTATTAAGTGCCTGCTATTTTCCAAGGATCAGCTAAGCATTAAAGATACAAAGAAAGGCAAAAACAGTTTCTCCTGCTCTGAAGGAGTTCATACTGTAATGGGGGAGACAATATGCAAATAACTATTTACTATTTATTTAATATTAACATATTACAAGATAAGTGAAGGATAAATTGGGGGAGGCAGAAAGAGAAGAAGAAGAAAAAGGAGGAGGAGGAAAAAGACAAAAGGGAGAGAGGAGAGAGAGAGAGAGAGAGAGAGAGAAGGAAGGAAGAAAAGAAGGAAGGAAGGAAGGAAGGAAGGAAGGAAGGAAGGAAGGAAGGAAGGAAGGAAGGAAGGAAGGAAGGAAGGAAGGAAGGAAGGAAGGAGGGGAGGGAGGAAGGGAGGAAGGATGATTTTATTTTATATTTTAAAGTATGCTATGAGAAACACTGCTTCAGTTTGATATAAGCAGGAGCAATATTTTACTGGGAGATGGTCCTAGAGGTGCCTCCTCAAAGTACTATCTGAGTAAGTCACAAGGTGGCGTTGTGGGCTAGAATTGCCCCAGCTCACTCAATAGATCATTAAAGCAAGTTGCCATTAGATGCTGTATCTAACTGAGCCACTTGATTATGCTCAAAGATTAAGCTCTATCACTTAGAGCCTACATGAAATACCAGGTTTTATTAGTGTTATCTTTCCCCCCAGGTTCTTATGAATGCATTCCCTGCAATAATTCATAGCTTATCAAGTGACTCAGCTCCAATAATGTTGAGATTCTAAATTCTTTCCCAATTTCATTTGACAGAAAAGGACTCCTTACTCATGAGTAGATTAAAAAGACCACAGGAAAAATGAAGCTAATAGTTCTGGCTCTAAAACATCAGAGGAGCCAGTAATCCACTGCTCCCAAGCAAGTCTAAAAATCTCACCTCCAGTTACCCAGCCTTCTTCTGTGCCTGGGGAGGTAATTCCAAAGAGCGCATTGGTAGAGGAGTGCCTTTCAGACATTTTGATTTCAAAGGTATAGGGAGCGGTACAGTTTCTGTCTTGATTCACCACTTTGTTTCCATGTCTGACTGGACTTTCTATAGCAACTGACTCTTCAACTATTTTGTAAGGGCTCTTCATCATCCTTTTCAATAGTCAGTAATCAATAAAAATTTATTAGGTACCTACTATGTACAAAAATCTCCATTTTTGGAGTGTATCCATCCTTGACTTAGAGGAGTAAAGGGTAGTCATAAGGTATGAGTACCAACCCCAGTTAAATCTTATAGGTTGATGAGGTCTCCCAGTGATGAGGTTCCTGGGGCATAGTAAAGAACTCAAAGAATTCCTGGAGTCCACCTGTTTGCCATTTCTTATAGCACAATAATATTCCATTACATTCATATGAACTGATGCTGAGTGAAGTGAGCAGAACCAGGAGAACTTCATACACAGTAACAGCCACAGTGTAGGAGTGCTGTTTTTGATAGATTTAATCCTTCACAGCAAGGCAAGGGCCAAAAACATTTCCAAAGGACTCATGATGCAAAATTCCATCCACATCCAGAGAAAGAACTATGGAGTTAGAACTCAGAATGAAGCAGATTATTTTCTCTTTTGTTTTGTTTGGCTTTGTTTAGTTTTACTCATGCTTTCTCCCATTCACTTAATTCTTCTATGCAACATGACCGATGTGAAAATGGTGTTTAATAAGAATGTATGTGTAGAGTCCATATAAATACCTGCCATCTTGGGGAGGGAGGTGGGAGATAGGGAGATAAAATTTAAAATTTATGGAAATGATTGTTAAAAATTGAAAATAAACAAATATGAAGAAAAAAAGACATCAAAGAACTCCCAAAATAGTGTAGCCAGGTGGGAAATGAGGAAAAAGCCCTGCTAGATACTTCACAGATTGGTCCCTACAGAATAGAGCTCCAAAATATGTCTAGTATATGGTCTTCTGATGCATTTCCCCTTAAAGCACAAAGACTTTTTGTTTTTAAATGTCCCAGGGTTAGATGACTTTAAGCATCTGCATTCATGAGAAGTCCCTTGGACAATTTACCTCTGTACTTCCTCTTTCCTTTTTTGTCTCCTAGAGATGATAGGAAAATACAGGTAAAAGAAAAAACCCCCACAAAACAAGGAATTACATATTTTTAACATTAATTAATTTAACTTAAATTATTAAGTTAATTTAACATTAATTAACATTCTTCTAGTGATGCAGTATGGTAAGAGAGAGTGGAATACTATCCTTGTTGTAAAGCCTGACTCAGTTTGTCCTGGTTTGGATAAGCTTCAGAACTAGAGCAAAAATAAATATTTGTAAACTACCTAACAGTTAACAAAAGGAAGTTTCCTTAGCCAAAGCAGGGAAGGGATGTTAAGCAAGGATGCAGGATTGATTCAGGTAGGAACAATGTTCTTCTCTCTATGTTGGCCATGATGGTCCAACAGACGGAAGTCTAAGGAAGGAGAGTTATTCCTTAGGGCTAATTAAATCTTAATGATGTTTTTTTCAATACTATTTAAGAAAAACTAGATTAGTTTGTATGGGGATAGGACCCCATGAGAAGGTAGCCCATCCTACTCAGTATGGCTCTTAGAGATATTCTTTCTCCTACCATAACCTCCAGAGAAGCAAAGTCTTGAGTTGCACAAAGTACAATGACAAGGTTCATGGTAGGAATGAGTGTGATGGAGCATAAGGAAAAGTAAGGCATATCATCAGAGAGAGAAATGACCAGAAAAGGAAGTGGGCCATTCATACAGTGCAATCAAGAGATGATGGGCAATTAATGTGCTTGAATGCCCCACTGGTATTCATATTACCACTAAAAAAATCTTTACAGTCTTTACATATTACATTAAAAATTCTAGTGGAAAACCCAGAGCAAAAAGGGGTCTACCTAATGTCAACTTATGAGAAAACTAGAGTTACATTGATAAAAGGAGTATTTTATAACAAATTTATTTACAATAAAGCATAATTCATTAAATATCTTTATGTGTAGAACATTGTGCTAGGAGTGTGTCAAAGGAGATATCATGTTGAAATAAAAGATAGCTTTCTCCACCTCTCAAGCAACTTTCAGGTTAGGTGTCAGCTCCACAAATGGTGGAAATCTAACTATTCAGTAATATCAATTTATATTTTTATTATTATTCCAAATTAGAACCCCCAAATAAGCATCAGCTATATTGATTTTTCATTCACTATATCTCATAATGTTAGGAAGGCTTTGTCCTCTGTATTCAAATTGATATTATAACTTAATTCAAGTATACTATAATGAATTCAAATTATGCTTCAAAGAGCACAACTCCTATGGGCTGGCCATGTTGTTGCTTACCAAAAAGACTATTTTATGGAAAACTCGCATGGGGCAGATGATCACATGGTGGCCAGAAGAAGCGATACAAGGACACTTTCAAGGTGTCTCTCAAGAACTTTGGATTTGACTGTGCAACATGGGAGATACTGGCACAGGACCACTCAGCATGGCATGCACACATCAGGAAGAGTGCTGTGCTCTTTGAGTAAAGCAAAGTTGAGATAGCACAGAGTAAACGCAGGATGTGCAAATTTGGGATATCCACCCCAAATATTCAGTCAGACTATCTGTGCCCAACCTGTGGTAGAGCATTCCGAGCTCATGTTGGTCTGATCAGCCATGGTTGGACACACTGAAATTTCACTTTATCACAGTGATGTCATTTTGGTGTTCTTTGAAGACCAAGGACAACCATCAACCAACCAACTATAATGAAGGCTTATTAAGGATGTCTCTGTACTAGATGTTGGGAGAGATGAAGTTTAGATAGCATACCCTCCTTTATGAAACCTGAAGCCAACTGTCTCTAATCTCTCTCCTCTGATGCTAACCCTCATTTTACTACCTAGTCCTTTATCATAGACTGTCTCCTCTTTTCTTTCCCCTAATTGTTCTCCAACTAGATTATGAACTTTTAAAGGGCAAACACCAAGCCTCTACTTTGATTTTCCAGAACCTAATCAGTGCTGAGAATGTGATGCTTGATTATTATCATTAACTAGTATTTATTAACTCACAGTTTGCAAAGCACTTTTCTCAGAACAATTCTGTGAAAGGTCTCTTAACCCAATCCCGTTTTTGGCCAGTACATAGGTTTATGAAACTGGTCCAGAGTTAACAGTATAGACCTCAGCCTTATACAATAGGAAAAGAAAGGGATCATCACATGAGCCTCAAACTTCATTAGCATAGTGCCTAAGCAGATGAGCTACGTACCCACGTCCCCAGCTCCTCAAGTAAAGTCTATGATTTTTAGTGATTGACCTTTTGAAACTAAGTTCTCTAAAATCTCCTCCACACTACACGCACAGACACACACAGACACACACACACACAGGCACACACACAACATACTTTGCATTCATCCCGTAGGCAGCAAGGTGGTTCAGTGGAGGAAGACCAGAGTTCAAATACTCAGACACTAATGAACCGGGTCAAGTCACTTAACCTCTCTTTGCCTCAGTTTCCTCATCTGTAAAACGAGGATATAATAGCACCTCCCTCTTAGGATTGTTTAGAGAATTAAATGAGGTAGTAATTGTAAAGTTCTTAGCACAGTTGCTTCATAATGAAGTAAGTGCTATCTAAATGTTAGCTATTATTTTTTTTTTTATTATTATCCCTTCCTTTCAGTTTTTAATGTCCACATCTTAAGGTTAGGACCCTAGGACCTCTTGCTTGGATCATTGCAATAGCCCCCTAACTGGCCTCTCCACTTCCAGTTGTTCTCACCTCTGGACGATTGTTATTCAGTAGAGTCTGACTCTTTATGATTCCATGGATCATAGAACTCCAGGCCCTTCTGTCCTCCACTGTCTCTTGAAGTCTGTCCAAGTTCATGTTCATTCTGCACAATGCTGCCTGTTTAATCTTTGTAAACCACAAATATGATCACATCTTTTCAACCTCTATAAAGGACAAATTCTTCAATCTCGCATTTAAGGTCCTCTGTAATCATGGCAAGTTTGCCTTTCTCCCCTTTTCACTCCCTTTCAGGGTCTTTGCAAAATGAACTCTTCTGCATTGGCTATGTGATCCCCCCTCCTTCCTCCTGAGTCTTTGTGAAATCAGCTCTTTCCTGCTGAAATGTTGCCCCCCTCCCCCAAATTCCATCTCTGCATGTTGAAATCCTCCCCTTCCTCTGAGGCACAATTCAAATGTCATCATCTTCTCCACCACCCTCAAGTCTTTTTCTTCAGTCAAAAGTGATCTGTCCATCTTCTGAATTGTGTTAACTGACAGAACAAAGCTAAGACTCAGAGGAGAGAAATGACTTCTCTGGAGTTCAGACTGAGGGTTCACAGACCTCATTCAGATGCCATTAAGAATCCTCATGTCCTTGAATAGGTTACTTTACTTCTCTTGGTCTCAGTTTCCTTACCTGTAAAATGAGAGTAGGCCAAAAAGATGCCTTCCATGTCTAAATTTTATTATAAATAGCAAGCATAAAGGTTTATGTTAGAGGTAGGAAATGAAGGATCGGACAGTCAAACCTACCTATCTATCTTTTAATTTGGCCAAATTCTACATTTTCGATAAAAACTTCTTGAATCATGATAACTGCTGGATCACTGACCTCTCCCTACTCCTATCCTCTATCCAGAATATTTGGAGATTGTTTTGACACTTAGGTGACAATCGCCACCAAATCACTATTTGCCCCTACCCCTGTCCTCCATACAAAATAATTGGGAGCTGGTTTGGCCCTTGGACCAGGAAAACATAACATGCAATTTTTGCCCTCCAAACCAGTTCTATAGCTTCTAGTTTGTTTTTTTATTTTGATTTTTAAATTCTGAACTTATGAAATAAAATGGCTTCTAATCTAACGTTGACCAATTAGTAGTTCTGAGATTCCCAGCTCTTTCGGCCATCATCCTGCAGCCAGATTTAGCTGGCCTATCATCATAGAACAGACACACCAAGCACAGGTATTACCAGTTTCTTGTATGCTTAGGGAGATGCACCCTGTACCCTGGTGTCTAGGATACTCCCTCCAATGGACAGTGGAAAGAATACTTGTTTTGGAGTCAAATAACCATAGTATAAATAATAATTCTACCATTTTCTTCTTGTGTGACTATTTAAAGCCTCCAGATCTCCATTTCTTCATCTGTAAAATGAGGGTATTAGGTTAACTAACTTCTATGATTCCCTCCAACACTAAATTTATGATCCTGTGAGCCTTTCTTTGGCAAAAAGGACCATGGCTTTTCTTCTGTCTGTATGTGGACTGGCAAGTTAAATGTGAATGATACCAGGTGATTCAATAATATATAGCTAAGATACACTGGACTATGTAAACAGGGAATTTGACCCTTATTTTTCTCCAGTATAGGTACATAAGGAAGTCACAGAAAGAGTAAATAGAAGTATATTACATATCTTTCTTTATGAGAGAAGAGAGAAATCCTTTAACCCACCCATAGATATGGACCATATTTAGCCCAATAGAGATCATCAATCAATTCTAGAGGGCTCACAGGCTAATTCTTAGCAATTTCCTTACTATTCCCTGCCCATTCTTTCCAATAGCATTGTAGCATACTTAAATATGGAGGCAGGTTACAAATGGACAAAAAAAACTAACCCCTTATACTTGTGAATGCTATAGCTGTCCTTTATAGTGTCTGTCATGCTCTGAGTCATACTATGCTGATTAGATAAGAGAGAATAATACTGCCATTGAATTTAAGAGCTTTATCGAAAAAAAATGAGAGAAAGTTTGTCAATTCTGCACAATACTATTGGTGAAATTTGTGATATGGAACCTTCATTTGTTTTTTGTAGTTTTTTTCCTGTAGATCAATCATAATCAAATGTGAATATTTGCAGAAACATTTCTCTGGGTTTTCTAATTTTGTTTCTTATTGTTTCATTTGGTTAAATGTTTTTCATTTTTGTTTCATTTTTGCCTTTTAAAGAGGCAGTGTTGAGGATAAAGGGGTAGACAATGCTAGCTGCATGACTGTGGATAAGACCTTTAACTTCTCAGACAATGCTTTAAAACTGTGGGTTAAAGGTGGGTTATAATCTCTTTAGTCATTGTTACTAGGGAGTCTGAGGATTTTCAGATCATCTCTTCCTGACCTATTTTTCAGATCAGCTTTTAAAATAGTAGATATATTTTCTCTTGTTTTCTTTCCTTTTCCTAGTCTTTTGACTTTGTTCTAATGTTTCTAGTTTCCTGGAGTTATTGAGTTCTGTTTGCCCTCTTCTATTTTTTTTTAGGGAGCCCACTACTTGGGTAAAATTTTTCTACCATCAATTCCAAGTTTTTAATTTCTATTTTTTCTTCCAGAGCTCCTATTTCATTTTTTGCCTCATCTTTGATTTATTCCATTCATTTTTGGAGCCACTAAAAAAAAATCTGAGGTTCTGCCTGTGTAAGTTGTGAACTTACTTCTTCTTGGTTTTCTCTTATTCCACAGTATATGTTCCTTGTATTTGTGGTATTCTTCTGTTTATACATATTTCCAGGCTGAATTTCTTATTTACAACTTTTGTTCATGACCATACCTGAATTCTCATATTGGATAGTCAGGCTCTATTTGGTTCTGTCACCAATATGGGGGCTCTTGTTGATGACTTCCACATCTTTTAGAGCATCTTTAGTCAGAGTGCTGTGCATTTCCATTCACATTAGAGTGTCTCTAGTAAAAACACCCACAAGCTTTTGACTTGTTTATTGGAACTCCTTCTGGTTTGTCAGGCCAGGTTCTTCCTTCAGATCCTACAGGTTTTTGACTGTGTGTGTGTGTGTGTGTGTGTGTGTGTGTGTGTGTGTGTTATGTTTATTCAATTCTGGATCACAAAAACTATTGTTTTTCTTTAGATTTCTTAATTATTCATTTGGTGTCCTCTTTAGCTTTGCTGGAGTATATGGAGGAAAGGTCATAGAGGATCTCCTCCATATACTCCAGCAAAGCTAAAGAGGACCTTTCTTTAGGAATCTTTCCTTCTTTGAGATGCCTAAATGCCATTAAAATTGCGTTGCTTCTAGCATGGATTTCTTCTGTATATATTTATTTGGGGCTAGGGACTATTTCTAGTCATCACACCATATATGAAGACTTCCTAGAATGAGATCAAGTCCAATGGTTTTACTGGTGTTTCTGATGATAAAGATCACTATAGAAATGCTAGCAGATATGTCTCATCTCAAGTTTATTGTTTCATTTCTAGTTGTATCTACAAAAGAGCTCAGAAGGATGGGGCTTATGTTTTAGGAAGTTCATTTTTCTCCTCAACTGCTTTTTGCTGTTTTATGAGTTGATGCTACTGGTTGCCTAAGCTAATGTTGCCTTTTCTGTTAGTAGATCAATCAATAAGCTTTTATTAAGGACCTACTATGTGCTAGGCACTGTGCTGAAGACTGGGGATACAAGAAAAGGCAAACAACAATCCCTTCCCTCATGGAGGAACTCACAGTCTCTGCCACATACTTCTGCTGGATAAGGAGAATTGATGTTTGTACAATGACACAAATGTCTTAAAGCTTTCAAAACTGAAAAAAAAAATGATGAATAAAATTTAGAGATAGCTTAAGTTGGAGGTTAGGTTGGAGTTGCAGTGTTGCTTTCTTATCATTTTTTTTAACATGGTATTTATTTTTTATCTTACTACAGCTAGTAAATGATCTGACAAAGAATAAAGAACTGATACTTTAAAAAAATGAATTTTATTGATATATTTTGTTTATATTGACTACATTTCCCCCTATCTCCCTTTTCTCTCCCAAAAAGCCATTCCATATAACTAAGAATATTTTTAAAAGAAAAGGTAAGAAGAGAAAAAAACCTGATCCCCAAAACTGGGCAATGCATCAAAAAAACCCTCTGAGAATACATGCAATGTCCCACAACTGTGAACCTCCCACCTCCACAAAGGAGTGGAGATAGGTTTCTTCTATTGGACCTCCTTTGGGGCCATGCTTATTTCTTGTAAGTTTGTAACATTCAATTTTGATCATTTTGTGGTGGTTGTTTGCATGGTCATAGTCATTTCATATATATATATATATATACATACATAATATATGTATTTATACAGACATATATACATATATACACAATATATGTATGCATATACACACATACACATATATGTACATATATGTTTTAAGTATTAATTCACTTAAATCTTTCCATACTTTTCTGCAGTCATATTTATCATTTATTACAGCATAAAAGTATTCTTTCATGTCTGGAGTTAGCTGTTCCCCAATTGATTCACATCTACTTTGTTTCCAGTTCTTTGCTGCCACAAAAGGTACTGCTATAAACATTTTGGTATATATAAGGACTTTATTTTTTATCAGTGATCTCTTTGGGATATGGACCTAGAAATGAAATATCTAACTCAAATGGTATAGATGTTTTAGTCCCATTATTTGCATAACTCCAGATTGATTTCCAAAATGGTCATGTTAAGTCAACAGTGTTCTAGTGTGCCTCTCTTGCAACAATCCCTTCAATGTTAACAGTATTATCTTTACCCATTTGTAAGGTGAAATCTCAGGGTTGTTTTGATTTGGATTTCTTTTCTTATTAGTGATTTGAAGGACTTTTTCCATATAAGAGTTTCTAATTCTTTTGAGATCTGTTTGTCCATATCCTTTGCTCACTTATCTATTGGGGAATGGCTTTTGGTTTCATATAGAGATACATACAGAGTTACAAATTATGTAAATGTAAGCATAATAGGTTATATATGAGTTATAAATATTTTGCATACATATATATATGTCTTAGAGTCCAAACTCTTAACTGAGGAATTTGACATAAATATTTTTTTCACATTCGACAGCTTCTCTTCTTATTAGGATAAAGTGCATTAATTTCATTTCTGTAGAAACTGTTCAATTTCAGGAATAAAATTATTTATTTTTTCTCTCACAAATGACTATTCTTCATTTGGATAAGAATATATCTCCTATTTATAGCTGTGGAAGATATATGATATATTTCTGAATTTTAATGATATGAACTTTAATAGCTATTTAGTATAAAAATTTTAAAATGATTATGGAATATAGTATAAAATACTGGTTTAAGCCTAATTTCTTTGAGATAACTTTGTAGTTTTCCCAGCAATTCTTTAAGATAGAGAATTCTTTGCTAAGTGGTGCTTCATATTTAATGAACACTGAGTTATTGAATGTCATCACTTCTTATTCTCCCATTTCTCGTCTCTTCTAGTGAACTACTTTATTTTTAAACTAATGCCAAATTGCTTGATGATTCTTACTATATAGTATGGCTTGAGGTTCTACATTCCCATTCTGCCTTCATTTCTACCTTTTTCATTTTTTCCTTGATATTCTAGATCTTTTGATTTTTGAAATAAATTTTGTTAATTTTTTATCAAGTTCTGAATCATGTTACCTTGATAGTTTGATTGAAAAATTTTAAAACTATAAATTAACTTTTGTAGCATTGTTATATTTATTATGTTGGCATGGTCCAACCTTGAGTACTGAATATTACTACAGCTATTAAGGATGATCTTTATTTCTTTAAGGAATATTGTGAAACTGAATCTATGCAAGGATTTTGTATGTTTTGGCTAATTAGGCCCGATTTTTTATGTATCATGGAGTTACCATAAGTATTTCATGTATTATGGAGTCATTTTAATGATGTTTGCCTATTATTTCCTTTTAAATGCTGATGATTTTTTGGGGGGTTTATTTTGTGGTCTATAACTTTGCTGAAGCTATTAATTTTCTCAATTAATATCTTTGCTGATTCCCTGGGATCTTCTAAGTAAAGTCATCATTAATTAGTGATAGTTTTATCTCCTTTTCACCAATTTTTACACATTAAATCATTTACTCATCTTATTGCTCTTATAGATAAACATTAAATAATAATGAAGTGTACATCCTTACTTTACTGTTGTATTTATTGGGAAAGCACTATATAAATACTTTTATTTATGTATTTGTAAATCCATTTGTTATCTGTCTATCCATTTGTTAGTTTGTTTATCTTGCACCATGTGTTACAATTTCTACTCTTTTCTTCCTTGCTCATTATTACTTTCAGATCTCTCAGTGTTAGGGGATACATTGACTTAGTTTACAGAATCTTGTCAAATTTATCATAGAATTTGTCTGTGTTATCATCGTTTTCAGTGGATTTTGAATATATCTTCATGTTCTTCTGTTTATGCTTATTATGAGTTCTGTGGGGCAAGATGGCAAAATATCCCTGAAGTTGAGTTTTCTTGTTAACTTTGAGTGCATGAGGAAATTAATTCTGATGATGTAAATCTGGAAGTGATTTAGTTTCTAGTAATGTGTCAACTTGTTAGCTGTTCAACGAAGTGTCATCAGTTAAAATATATTTGTGTATGGTCTAGAACTGTGTAATTGTCAATGTCCTCTTTCCTGTTTTCTGCCACTATGCTACTCTCCATGCAGAAATTAGCAGAGTTGTATAAGATAAAAGTCTGCTTTGTGTTTTTGCCTGTATTGGGGGTTACCATGGCTAAAAACTTTTAACACTTACACACCTTCAGTCACCCAACTATACCATCTTCCTGCTATGGTATCTGGGCTACCATATATGCCTCTACATCCTTCCTATAGGACAGTGTCCTGATCTCTATCTTACCACTAGACCCAGACAACTCCAGAGAAGAAAGTAAGGCTGAAAGTGACTTTGCACAGCCCTCCCTCGCTTAAATACAATTCATTTGTAAGTCATAGCATCACATTCCTTATATCATGGTCTCTTTGAGAACAAAGGACAAACAACAACCTGTGAGTAGTCTGAGTTGCCCCACTGGGGACACAACTGACTAGTTCTAGATGGGAAATGCAGTTCCTTCCTTCCTTCCTTCTTTCCTAGCTTCCTTCTTCCCTTCCCTGATTAAGGAGAAGAGTTCATTATATCTAGTCATGCCCAGCCATCTTATCATTCTATCATCATGTTGTGCAGTCATGTTGCCCACTTTCCCTATTCCTTTCTACCTCATTCTGAGAACAGTCAACAAATCAGTACTATCACTGCTATTAGAAAGAGTATGACAACAAACTTCCCTTTAATCACCTTACCATTTCTGCTACTTCATTCTCCCTTGGCTCCCACTCTTCTATATGGGCCATTGTCCTCTTTTGGAATGTCAGTTCCTTGATGACAGGGACAATTTCTCTGTCTCTCTTTGTCTCTCTGTCTCTGTCTCTCTGTCTCTGTCTCTCTCTGTCTCTCTGTTTCTCTCTCTCTCTCTCTGTCTCTCTGTCTCTGTCTCTCTGTCTCTGTCTCTGTCTCTCTCTCTCTGTCTCTCTCTTTCTCCCTTTGTATGCTACAGCACCTCATAATCAGTAAGTTCTTAATAAAAGTTTTTTTCACTTATTCATTCTTTCTTTCATCCATTCTCTATAGTTTGCTAGACTGTTCCTTAGACAATAAGTCTGTTTTGTTATCATATCTGCATTTTAAAGCCTTTCCAGGATTGATACTGATGTCTTTGAGCAACCAGAGTCCAATCCATACTACATTCATGCATTGGAGTTGGACTTTTGCTTACGTTGATTAATATTAACATTTCTCAAATGCTAGTAATGATGCCAGTTGTATATGATTTTAAGGGGACATTTTTAGTTCTGGTGAAAAAAAAATGAAGTGTTAGAATAGTAAACTTATTTTAGCAACCAGTGAAACAAAAGTAAACTCATAAAAATTCAACATAATGTAGCTCTCCAAAAAAGCATATGGTTGCTTATGAGACCAAACATTGGTGACATAACTAAAACATAGGATCAAAAGCAAATTAAATGTTTTGCCAGCATAGTGCTTGGTCCATATGGCTCTGTCTTGTTGTTAGTATTATGTCCCCTACACTTCCTCCTCATGTGTGTCAATGAAAATCTACAAATTGCATAATTAGCCAGCTGATGGCCAATACAGATTTAGTTGTAGTTTCTTATTTCTGTAGTTTCTAGAAATTCTTAGCTTTTCTGAAAACTTATTAATTTTTAGACTTGAAACCAGTTATTAAGAGAAGGTTCACACTTCATTCAGTTAAGATTCAGACTCTGGCAGAGTTGTCTATACTGTCCAACATGTTTTTCCAACCTTACTCCTCATCCCTTATACATACTTTCCAGCTAAACTATCCGAATTCAGCATTATTAAACAAACATTTTTTTAAAGTGCCTACTACATGCAAAGTATTATGCTAAATACTATGGATACAGAGATGAGAAAACACTGTCCTTGTCCTCAAGGAATTTATAGTCTAGTGGGAGTCATGTGGTATAATATATCATAACCATTTATCAAGTACATATTGCATGCAGAGCTCCATAAGAGCCTGAGAGAGATATAAAGTTGAAATGACAGTAAAAATCTGATCCATGTTCTCAAAGAACTTATAGTCCCAACTACAGGATGCCAACTCAGATAACAGTAATATTATTGGATCAGTTTATAAGAGATTTACAAAACAAAGTCCTAAGTAAAATACGATAATAAGGACCAGAGACTTTACATCTTAGGGTTCTTGTGAGGCTCAAAAGAAATAAAACATGCAAAGTACTTTAAATTCTTAAAGAGCTTTCTAAAATTCCTATTAGAGTTGTTGTTACCAACCTGGGGGAATCAAAGATGTTTCTTTTTGGGTTAGGATAATAAGCCACATACATGAACTGGGAAAACAAGGAGCATTTCTTATTATTCAGGTAAAGTTGAGTATAAAATACAAGGTATAGTGATGAAGTTCCTAGGTACTATAGTGACTGAATGCCCAGAACTGATTGGATTCTATTTTGTTCCTTTTTGTAGCCCTGGTACCTAGACCTTAGTACCTAATAACTTACACATACTAGGCACAAATATTTACTAATACTAACAATAATAATAATCTCTATTTTACATGGTTTTTTAAGGTTTACAAAGCACATGCCTCATTACAACCCTGTGAGGTAAGTTATGTGATTAGGAATTGTCATCATTTTGCATATGAAAATCTGAAATTCAGAAAGATTAAGAATAGCATAGTAGAAGAAGCATTGTTTTTAGAATCAAAGGTGTCAGACTGTTATGGTTCAGATCCTGGCGGTTCCTCTTACTACCAGTGTGACCATGGGCAAGAGGTAAAATAAAGAAATTGGACATCTAAGGTCCTTCTAGCTTGAAATTTATGATCATAATCTCCTGTCACTTGTTCAATGATCTGCCTCAGTTGGCACATGTCAGAGACAGGATTCTTACCCAGATCTCTTGGCTCCAAGTCCAGAGATTCTTCCAATATACCATGCTGTCTCTAAATAATGATCCATCAACCAACAGGTATTTTATTAAGCACCTACTATGTGCTAGGCACTGTGCTATATGAAGTGGATACAAAACAAGAGCAAACAATTTCTAGTCTCAAGGAACTAACTTTCTTTTGGGGAGACAACATGTACATATATGAGTATAGCAATATCAATACATACGTATGTAGAATACATACAAAACAAAGACAAGGCCATTAGGTAAGGAGGGCACAAATAGCTGGTGAGGGGGTCAGGGAAGTTTTTGTAGTTGAGGAAGAGAAAGAAAAGAAGGGAAGGAAATGAGCAAGTATTGAATGTCTGCTATGCCCAAGTACTGGGACTTTACAAATCTTTTCTCATCTGAGATAAGGTAGTACTTACTAGAGGTGAGGAGGGATTGTATTGTAGGCATGAAGGATGACCAATGAAAAGTCACAGATGTGGGAGACAGAATATCTTTGTCTGGATTGTAGCATATAGAAGGGAAAGTAATGTATGATGGAGGTTGTAAAGATAGATTTGGGCCAGATTTTGAAGAGCTTTAAAAGCAAAAGAATCGTATATTTTATCTTAGTGGCACTAGGGAAACTGTAGAGTTTGAGAAGGGTAGTGACACCAATAGATCTGTGACTAAGGAAAATCTCTTTGACAGAACTGTGGAGAATGGAGTGGAGTATTGAGAGACTTGAGGCAGAGAGACCATTTGAGGGAGGATTATATTGTAACTGTCTATGCAAAAAGTAATGACGACCTAGACTAAAGTGGTTGTTGTGTAAGTACAGAGAAAAGATTAGAAGTGAGAGATGTTATGAAGATGGAAACAGCAAAATCTAGCAAGTAATTGGATAGGTGGGGTTAGGGGGAGTGAACTGTTGAGAATATAATGCCAAAGTAACAAAACAGGTAGACTAGAAAGAAGAATGGTGCTTCCTTTAATAGAAGTGGGGAAAATTGGAAAAGGGATAGATTTGTGGGGAAAGATAATGAGGAATATTTTGGAAATATTGAGTCTGAAATATCTTTGGGGCAACCAAATTGAAATGTCCAATAGGTAGTTTTGATGTTGTAGGACTGAAGCTTAGGAAGAGTTTGGAATGGATTATATAGATCTGTGAGTCATATGCATGAAGATGATCATTACACCAGTGGAAGATGATGGGATCATCAAGAGAGATTGTAGAGAAAGAAGGGAAAAAAGATTCGGGACAGAGTTTTAGGGAACACCCAGTTAGGGCATGTGGACAATATGCTAGAGTGAAAATGAGAGATCAGAGTGGTTAGAGAAGAACTAGAAGTGAATAGTACATAAAAATTCTGAAAGGTGACAATAACCAAGAGAAGGTAGTTACTGCTACTACTACTAATAGCTAGCATTTATATAGTGTTTTAAGTTGTACGAAGTGCTTTCTTTACACATAACTCATTTTTATTCTCACAGTAATCCTTGAAAGTAGGTGCTACTATTATTCTCATTTTACAAATGAGGAGATTGAAGCAGATAGAGGTAAAGTGACCCAGGGTCACAGTCAATAGCTGTCTGAGGCCAGATTTGAATTCAGATCTTCTCTGACTCTATTTCTAGTGCTCTATCCACCATGCTACCTGGCTACCTCAGCAGTGTCTAATACAGTGGAAAGATCAAGAAGTTTCAGGACTGAGAAAGAACCATTAAATATGGTTGTTAAGCTATTGTTGCCAGTTTAAAGAGAGATGTATTAGTGGAGAGATAAAATCAGAAGCCAGATCATCATAGAGTTTAGAGACATAGAATTTGCTATTCTCGATTTCCAGTTCCAGAAGCCAAGATGGCAGAGTGATCAGTAACTGCTATCTCCCTCCCCTTGTTGTCCCTGACCAGCCCAGAGATTATCTCCTGGGAAAAACCCTGGAACAGTGGGAGCAGAAGAAGGGATAAATAGACTCTCAGCCCAGGAGGCTAGGAAGATTGCTAAGGAGGGTTCCTCTTACTGTGGCCAAAGGTGACCAGTGCAGGGACTCCAATTGTACCTCAGTAACCCAGTGGAATCAGGAAGATACTAGTGCAGAAAGCTGAGCTTGCCTATGCTCTAGCTCAGCAGAGGAGTCTCCTGCATCCAGATCAACTCTCCCCCACAGTCAATAAGCTACCTCCAGGATAAGTGCAGGGAAACCCCAAAAGACCTAACCAGCTTCTGCTTTCAAACTCCAGTCAGCTCAGCACCAGGTAAGCTGCAGCATTTAATTCCTAGCTGAAAGAATCAGAGGCCACAACACACAGAGCCTCAAGTTTTAGGCACAAGAATTGTGGGACAGAGCTCCCTGTGCCTCAGATGCAGAGATCTACCATAAAAACCAGGAAAAGGGATATTATCATGAGTAAAAAGCAAAACAGAAAAGAAAAGACCATAGAATCTTTCTATGGGGAAAAGGACCAAAACACAAATACCAAAGTGGTCAGCATTGAGACTGTATTCTCATCTGAAACTTCAGAAGGGAATATGAACTGGCCTGAAGCACAAAGAGCCTTCTTGGAAGAGCTCTGGAAGGATTTTAAAACTCAAATTACAGAAATAGAAGAAAAACTGGCCAATGATTTTAAAAATATGAAAAAAGAATTCACTGAAGAGGACAGCTCCTTAAAAAGGAAAATTGGATAAATGGAAAAGGAAATAAAAACTTAACTGCTGAAAATAACTCCTTAAAAGAAACAATTGGACAGATGGAAAAGGAGATGCAAAAGTTAACTGAAGGAAACAATTTGATAAAAAATAGAACTGGGCAAGTAGAAGCTAATGAATCTATGACACATCAAGAGTCACTCAAACAGAATCTAAAGAATGAAAAAATAGGGAAGGTGGAACCAAGATGGCAGACTAGAAAGACACATATATTTTAGTGCTTCCCCAACAACCCACAAAATACCTGTAAAAAATGACTCTCAACAAATTCTAGAGCAGCAGAAGCCACAGAATGACAGAATGAAAGAGATTTCCAGCCAAAGGTAACCTGGAAGGCTGACAAGAAAGGTCTATCCTACAGGAGCCCAGCCCTAACTGTGTGGCACGGGGAGAAATAGGACCAGAACAGGCCTCTGGGCAGAATCCACAGCAGGGAGGGTCCCAGGTCCCTTAACCCACAAGCAACAAACAAAGTTTCAAAGGGCAGTGTGGGAGGGCTTTCCCTGCTAGGCGAGAGGGGAGTGGTGTTCCCCCAACCCTGGCCTTAGGCAGATGCAGAGGTGGCAGCAGCAGCAGCAGCAGCAGCAGAAGGTAGAGGGCAGCTATAGTGGCCATGGAAGCAGCCTGAGTCCGTTGTCTGAGCAGCTCAGCTTAAAGCCTCTGGGGGAGTTGAACAGGGGATCTGAACCTCAGCCCTCAGTGGCAGCCCTGCTCCTGCCTAAAGCCCCTGGGGGAACTGAGCAGGTGATCTGAACCTCAGCCCTGAGCACGGTCCTGGGGAGAGGAGGAGCGCAAGGACCTTCCTCTTGGCAAAGGATTCAGAAGTCAAGTAACTGGCTGGGAAACTGCCCAAAAAAGGGGAAAAAAATAAGCCCATAGAAGGATACTTTCTTGGTGAGCAGGTATCTCCTTCCATCCTTTCAAATGAGGAAGCACAATACTTACTGTCAGAGAAAGCCAAGGCTTCTGGCTCCAAAACCTCCAAAATGAATATGAAATGGGCTCAGGCCATAGAAAAGCTTGAAAAGTGAGTAAGCAGCTTACTAAAGGAGAACCAAAAAAATGCTGAGGAAAATAATACCTTTAAAAATAGGCTAACTCAACTGGAAAAAAGAGGTCCAAAAATCCAATGAGGAGAAGAAGGCTTTCAAAAGCAGAATCAGTCAAATGGAAAAGGAGGTTCAAAAAGTCACTGAAGAAAATAGTTCTTTAAAATTGAGAGTAAAGCTGAGGGAAGAGAATGACTATATGATAAACCAAGAAATTACAAAACAAAACCAAAAGAATGAAAAAATAGAAGATAACGTGAAATATCTCATTGGAAAAATAACTGACCTGGAAAACAGATCCAGGAGAGACAATTTAAAAATTATGGGACTACCTGAAAGCCATGATCAAAAAAAGAGCCTAGACATTATCTTTCATGAAATTATCAAGGAAAATTGCCCTGATATTCTAGAACCAGAGGGCAAAATAAATATTGAAAGAATCTACTGATCATTTCCTGAAAGAGACCTGAAAAGAGAAACTCCTGGGAATACTGTAGACAAATTTCAGAGTTCTCAGGTCAAGGAGAAAATATTGCAAACAGCTAGAAAGAAACAATTCGAGTATGTGGAAATGCAACCAGGATAACATAGGATCTTGCACCTTCTACATTAAGGGATTGAAGGGCTTGGAATAGCATATTCCAGAAGTCAAAGGAACTAGGATTAAAACTAAGAATCACCTACCCAGCAAAACTGAGTGTAATACTTCAAGGGAAAAAATTGTCATTCGATGACATAGAGGGCTTTCAAGCACTCATGATGAAAAGACCAGAACTGAATAGAAAATTTGACTTTCAAACACAAGAATCAAGAGAAGCATGAAAAGGTAAACAGGAAAGAGAAATCATAAAGGATTTTCTAAAGCTGAACTGTTTACATTCCTACATGGAATGATAATATTTGTAACTCTTGAGACTTTTCTCAGTATTTGGGTAGATGGAGGGATTATACACACACACACACACACACACACACACACACACACACAGATAGAAAGTACGGGTTGAATTGAATCAGAAGAGATGATATCTATAATAAAACAAAATAAGGGCTGAGAGAGGAAAATATTGGGAGGAAAAAGGAAGAAATGGAATGGGGCAGACTATCACTCATAAAAGAGGTAAGAAAAGTCTTCTTCAATGGAGGAGAAAAGGGAGGAGGTGAGAAGGGAAGAGTGAAGCTTACTCTCTTCACCTATGGCTTAAGGAAGGAATAACATGCTCACTAAATTTGGTATGAAAATCTAACTTACACTGAAGGAAAGTAGGGGAGAATGAGACAAATGGGATGAGGGGGATAATAGAAGGGAGGGCAAATGGGAGAAGGGAGTAACTAGAAGTAAACACTTTTGGGAAGGGACAAGATCAAATGAGAGAATAGAATAAAGCAGGGACAGGGTAGGATGGATGGAAATATAGTTAGTCTTACACAACATGACTATATTGGGAGTCTTTTGTAAAATGACACATATACACCCTGTATTGAATTACTTGCCTTCTCAGGGGACATGAGTGGGGAGGGAGGAAGGGAGAGAAGTTGAATTCAAAATATTAGGAACCAATGTTGAGAATTGCTATTGCATATAACTGGGAAATAAGAAATACAGGTATTGGGGTATAGAAATCCATCTTGCCCTATAAGAAAAGACAGAAGATGGGGATAAAGGAAGGGTGGGGTGTGACAGAAGGGAGGTCACATTGAGTGATGGGGTAATTAGAATGCAAGGTGTTATGGTGTGGGGGAAGGGAGAGATGGGGAGAAAAATTGGAACTCAAAATTTTGTGGAAATGAATGTCAAAATCTAAAAATAAATAAATAAATTATTCTTAAAAAAAAAAAGAATGAAAAGATAGAAGAAAATGTAAAATATCTAACTGACCTGTAAAATAGATCCAGGAGAGAAAATCTAAGGATTGTTGGTCTACCAGAAAGCCATGATGAAAAAAAGGGCCTGGACAATATCATCAAGAAATCATCAAGGAAAATTGCCCAGAAGTCCTAGACCCAGAGGGCAAAATAGTCATTGAAAGAATCCACAATTCACCTCCTGAAAGTGACCCAAACTAAAAACACCAAGGAATATCATTGCCAAATTCCAGAACTATCAAGTGAAGGAGAAAATACTGTAGGTAGCCAGAAAGAAACATTTTAAATATTGAGAAGCTGCAGTCAGTATCACACAGGACCTTGCAGCTTCTACATTGAAATATTGAAGGAATTGGAATACGATATTCCATAAGGCAAAGGAACTGAGACTACAACCAGGGATTAATTACCCAGCAAAACTGAGCATAATATTTCAGGCAACAAGATGGACATTCAATGAAATAAGGGATTTCCAGACCTTCCTGATGAAAAAGCCAGAACTCAAAAGAAAATTGGATCTTCAAATGCTAGTCTCAAGAGAGACATGAAAACGTAAACGGGGGGAAAAACTCGTTACACAATATGGGCAAACTGTTTACATTCCTATAAGGGAAGATGACATTTGTTAATCTTGAGACATATATTTGTTATGAAATGTAAGTTATATACATAGATAGAGGAAGTGAGTATAAATTAAATGATGTGATGATAAAAAATGTGATTTAAGAATGTGAAGGGATTGTAATTGGACATGTGAAAAGGAGGAGGCAGAAGAAGAAATAAATTCCATCACAGGAAGAGGCACAATAATATATTACAGTAGAGGGAAAGAGAAGGAGATGAGTATTGTTTGAGAGGTACTCTCATCTGATTTGGTTCAAGGAGGGTACAACAAACTCAGTTAAGTATGGAAATACAACTAGCTCTATCAGCAATAGGAGGGCAAGGGGGAAAGAAAAGAGAGGGGAGACTAAAAGGGAGGAATGAAGTAGTAAAGGAAAAGCAGATTAAAAGAGGGGGCTGAAAGAAGGAAAACTGAGAGAGGCAGTGGTCAGAAATGAAAACTGTTGGGGAGGGGAAGGGAGAAGGGAGAACTAAAAGCATAAACAAGGGGAAAGGGAATGGAAGGAAAGACACAAATAGTAATCATAACTGTGAATGTGAATGGGATGAACTCTCTTATAAGACAGAGACGGATAGCAGAATAGATTAAAAACCATAATCCAACAATTATGATCCAACAAATAAGAAACACATTTGGAAAGGGGAAGTATACATAGGGTAAAGGTAAAAAGTTGGAGCAGAATTTATTGTGCTTTGGCTGATATAAAAAAATCAGGGGTACCAATCCAAATCTCAGACAAAACAAAAGCAGAAGTAGATCTAATCAAAAGAAACAAGGAAGAAAACTATATCCTCCCAAAAGGCACCATAGACAATGAAGCAGTTTCATTACTAAACATATATGGTCCAAGTGGTATAGCATTCAAATTCTTAGAGGAGAAGTTAAGGGAGTTACAGGAAGAAATAGACAGCAAAACTATACTAATGGGAGACTTCAACCTCCCCCTCTCTGAGCTTGATAAATCTAACCTCAAAATAAACAAGAAGGAAGTTAAGAAGGTGAATAAAACTCTGGATAAGGTAGATATGATAGATCTCTGGAGAAAACTGAATGGGGATAGAAAGGAATATACCTTTTTCTCAGCGATACATGGCACATATACAAAAATTGACCAGATACTAGACCATAAAAACATCACAATCCAGTGCAGAAAGGCAGAGATAGTCAAAGTATCCTTCTCAGATCATAATTCAATGAAACTATATGTAATCAAAGGCCATGGAATCATAACCCAAAAACTAATTGGAAACTAAGCAATCTAATCCTAAAGAATGAGTGGATTAAACAACAAATTATAGAAACAATCAACAACTTCATTCAAGAGAATGACAATAATGAGACAATCTACCAAATTTTATGGGATACTTCAAAAGCAGTTCTTAAGGGAAGTTTTATATCTTTGAATGCCTACATGAATAAAATAAAGAAAGAAGAGATCAATGACTTGGGCGTGCAGGTGAAAAAGCTCAATATAGAACAAATTGATAATCCCCAGGTAAATAGCAAATTAGAAATACTGAAAACCAAAGAAGAAATTAATAAAATTGAAATTAAGAAAACTATTGAATTAATAAATAAAACTAAGAGTTGGTTTTATGAAAAAATCAATAAAATTGATAAATCTTTGGTCAATTTGATTAAAAAAATAATTTTCTGTTCTCTCTTCTATTATAACACTATTCTAACTTCATCTTTCTCTGCATAATTACTTGGTGCATTTAGTTGTAATGCCTATTTATTATAGGCATCTATTAAACAGCTATTTTAAAACTAACATAGACCCATGACTTTCTGTTTTGGAGGTTTGTGGGGGGTGGAAAATGGATTTTCTCCATTTCTGTAAGCATGTACCCACTCTAGTTGTGAACTGATTCAACCATTGTTTAGAGCAATTTACAACTATGCCCAAAGGGCTATAAAACCCTGCATACCCTTTGACCTAGCAATACCACTACTAGGTCTGTATCCAAAAGATTAGAAAACAAAAAGGAAAAGGACCAATATGTACAAAAATATTTATAGCAGCTCTTTTCTGGTGACAAAGAATCAGAAATTGGGGAATGACTAAACAAGTTGTGCTATGTGATTCGGATGGAACACTATTGTGCTATAAGAAATGATGAGCAGGATGCTCTCTGAAAAACCTGGAAAGATTTACACAAGCTGATGCAAAGTGAAATGTCCTGTGTACAAAGTAACAGCTATATGTGCGATGATCAGCCATAAATGACTTAGCAATACCATGATGCAAGACAACTCTGAATGACTTAGGATGAAAAACGCTATCCATCCCCAGAGAAAGACCTGATGGTGTCTGAATACAGACTGAAGCAGACTTTTTAAAAAACTCTTATTTATCTCAATTTTTTTCTCTATGTTTTCTTTCACAACATGGCTATCATGAATATGTTTTGCACAACTACACATGTATAACCTATACCAATTGCTTGCCTTCTCAGTGAGAGAGGGTGAGGAGGGGAACAGGGAGAGAATTTGGAACTCCAAGATTTTTTTTTTCTTTCTTTTCTTTTTTTTTGGAAGAAGACAGGGCAATTGAGGTTAAATGACATACTCAAGGTCACACAGCTAGTAAGTGTCAAATGTCTGAGATGGGATTTGAACTCAGGTCCACCTGAGTCCAGGGTCAGTTCTCTATTCACTGTGCAACTTACTGCCCTTTGGAACTCAAAGTTTTAAAAACTAAAGTTTAAAATAGTTTTACATGTAATTGGGGAAAAATAAAATACTAAATAAATTTTTAAAAAAGAATACACCCACTCTGAGATTTTAATTATGACATGGGCCTATACAGTGGACATATATATTCTACCGGGCCAACAATGTTTGGGGGCTCAAACCCTTCAATAGCCTGAGTTTCAGAGTTGGCTCAGTTTTATGCAAGTGATGACTAAGGGATAGTCTGTGTCACAGTGGTGTTCCAACCTTTTTATGAGTTTTGGATGGGTAAGAGGAAGCGGTATTCAATGACTCACATCATCCTTCTGAGACCAATATAAAATTTTATTCGAGGAAGAAATTATGTTATTCCTTCCCCTTTCCTTTAAAGCCAATAACTGCTATATGTCAATACATTTATTATTATCATTAAATGACCTTCGTTAATCTCTTATATTTCATCTGACATTTCAACTATTGACACCAGTCACAGAGTGTCTATGAGCTCAAAGCACAGGACAGTTCGACTACAGGATTTATATCAATTAAAAGACTGCCTGCCTCCATTTTATAGGAATAAACAAAAATATTTTCTAAATATAAGGTAGAGTAACAAAAGCAAATTGTAAACACCAGAAAGCTTGAAGGTCAGGAATATTCTGCCTAGATCTTCAAAAAACTGGGAGGAAAAGGTATGATTCATTCAGTCTGAAATGACTCATATTTCATATTAATTTTGATTTATTACTACTATATCTTCCTGTTTCCTCTTGTGATTTATTTCTTATTCACCGGGGGAAATAGCTGATTCCTATCAATCTGTTAGCCTGGAGGCTGAGATGATAATTTCGGGATACTTTAAGCATTCTTCTGGTTCTTCTTCACTCTTTATCCTAGTTTCCCAAATATATTCTTGAAAGTACTTAAAAAATAGGTTATTCTGAAAATAAAGAAAGATTTATGTTGTTTCTTATCAATTATACAATATACATGGAGATCTAAAATAATAATGCTAAATGGCTGTTTTTCAAACTTTTCTATTTGCTGGCTACTGTCTTTCTTTCTTTTTCTTTTTTCTTTTTGCAATTTCTTTCACTCCTCTGGCTTTGTAGTTCACCAAATCAGAATGTCTAGCCTGTGGTTGGGTCTCAGACCCCTTAAGGTTCTGTAAATTCTAGAGTGTCCTTGGATTATGAGGGTATAATGGAGCTTTTCCTTTCCAACCCTGTTATTCCTTAGAGCATGCACAGATCTCTGTCTGCTCCAGGGTGACCCTGTAGTAACTTTGGGGCCCTGTTTCTCATCACTAAGAATCCTATGTTTGACTTCTAAGCTATAAGAGTTGAAGATTTGGGGAACATTTTGAAAAGAAGAAACAGTTTGAAGCTGGCACTTTTTTCTCATTAAAATATTTTATTTAATGGATCCTTTACAACCTTTTTAAAATGTCACAAACCAAATGCAGTATATTGAGAAAACAATTACCATATGCAAGTACTTATAGACAAAAATGTTGGAATAAATTAATTAAAGCCCAGCTAGCTAGACAGATAGATACATACATATTTATATACATATGTACATAAGTATGTATGTATTCCATAATCAAAATGCAGATGAGAACCCCAGAGTACCTAAGTTTTCAAATTATTGGCTTTCCAGATACAGTGACTACATTTTGACCCAGTTATATTAAATACATTCCACCCCATAAAGAATGTCTTTGGTTGGTAGGCACTATATCACCAAAAGTTAGCCAACAGTCCTTAGGTATGCTCAGGGTTTTTCTTCAGATATTTCTTCGAGATGAAGGTTAGTTTGTGTTGTAAGGAACGACTCCAAGTGGCAAGGTACTGTTCGTAGCTGATGTTTTTCTCAGTCATCTCTGTAAATGCCAACTTGATATCATTTTGTTTTGTTTCCATCTGTCCCAGTCAGCTTTCAAAGCATTATGAACACATTCCACCTTATTTTCTAATTTTCTGATCTCTTCTGTAAGCAATTGCCTTCAGCCTTTTTGCAGGTCAAAACTTCAACTCTGGAATTCCGTTCTGCTTGAATTTGGCTTCTTCTTTACATAACTCCCATTACCATTTCACTATAAAGAACATATTCATGTACAATTGGAAGCAGTCTTGAAAAGGTCAGATATTTGTTTTTCAGTGTCCTTACAACACTTGCCAATGCAGTGTTTCACTACACCTTTCAGGGACTCAACCAGATCATCTTCAGATGCTAACCACCAGGCATAGATTGGTCCATATTCCTTCATTTTTTAAAAAAATATTCCTTTTCCTCCTTGTAAATTCTATGAGATACTTTTTCTATTAAGTTTCTCTCCTGGTTAAATGTGCCTACACATTCATTCATTTCAGTGAACTCATCTGGGTGGTTTTTAACTCCTCTCACTGAGGATGCTACAGCTCTGACTGTCTACCTCATCCTACTAAGCCATTCAAGACCTTGTTTTTTTGTGCAAAAAGAGTCCCTAGGTTTGTACGGTAAAAAACAAAACAAACTTGGAAGTCTTCATTCAAAGTTAATTGGGTGATCAACAATTTGACTTAAGAATTTATGTGGTGCCTTTCTTCACGTCTCGATGAAGTCTTGCACCATGCCTTTCATTATGAATTTTTTCTGGTGAAGGAGGAATAATGAAGGTGGGATATACTTCAAATTTTCCCTTTAACCTACAAAAATCTTGATAATTTCATCGAACTTCAAATTCACTAGAATGATGTCTTAGTTGTAAGGTGATGAAAATTTCAATTGCAGTAAGGTGGCTTTTGGGACCATCAACTATAATGAAAATATCCTTCAAATCTGACTCATCCGCAAACTTATATTGATTTAACATGGATAAAGAGGATATTGACATCAAAGGACTATAAGTGTTCATGTCTATAAGGAAGGCATTCTTGATGAAGACCTCCAGATCATCCTTATTCTCATCTAGGTCCAGCACCTCAGGCTGCAGCAGGGTAAAGAATTAATTTCAAGCACTTGGAAAGAGAATAAAAAGATTAGAACAGAAAATGGAAAATCTTAGAGTGAAGTAAACAAAACTCGATAATTCGAGGAGACGAGATATCAGAATAAAATCAGATGAGTGATCTGTCTACTGCTTACAAAGAAACCCTACCCATCATACCTATACTTTGGCTCTCTTTTGCTAAGGGGGAAATAAAAAGGAAGCAGGGTATGGAAAGAAGTGTTTTTATTCCTAGACATTTTACTCTGGGCTACTAGCAATAAAATTTGAAAAAGAGCTGTGGTGAAGCATGCATTCTTTTCTTGGGCAGGGGGAGGAATGAGAAAAAGCCTACTCAGAAGCAGCAGGTGTTGGAAGCATGAAAACAAATAAGTCGATCCCTGGTACTTGAAAAAGACAAGAAAGTAAGTGATTAGTCTGTTGACTGAGACATATAAATGTCTTTGGGAGCTAAGACAGGGATACCCTACTGGGCACCATTAATTGGTTCTCTCCCAAAACCACATGAGACAAAGCAATGTTTTAGGCAGCAGTTAATTCCTTAGAAATCATGTTATAAGTGGAAAATACATCCCCAGTGGAGCAAAATTCAGATTATAGAAGTTTAAGGGAAGCAGTGAAAGGGCAGAGAGTAGAGGTCATCCCAGCTCTCCTCTTCAGCCATGGTAGGAAGAATGTTTCCTAGCAAATAGGTGGGGGGATAGCCACATCCAGGATGTAGTTATAACCTAGTTTTGAATATATTATAATTACTAAAATTCTCCCATTTTTCTCTACCTATTATGTATTTTCAAATTAAGCTTTATTTTTCAATTAACTAGCATTTATTTTTCTCTCTCTCTCACCAATGAGAAAGAAAAAATATTAAAAAGTCAAAACCTCATTGAATAGTTCTCATAATTGAACAAAACAACCCCCCATATCACCAATTATCTAATAATGGTCCTTTAAGAGATGGAATGGCCCCATTCTTCCATCAGTGATCTGTTCTGAGTGCTAGATCCCATGGACTTTCAAGGAAAAGCTGCCCATATTCTTCTACTAAGATTCAGTGTCCTTAGAAGAGGATCTATTTTTTAACTCTGATGATTGTCTCCTCCCCGCTGGTCATGAGATTACAATACCCCGAAATCTGTGAAGGGCCAGCCAAGACTTTTCCCAGATAGAAATCTTTTCTGGAAACGGCCACTACAATGCTTGGAAGATTGAAATCAACACATGATGTTCCAGGAAAGAAATGAGTGAGGAGAAAAGAAAAAAAAGATCAAGCTCATTGACTCGGGGGAAATTTGTAGCTTAGTGCAAGCACACAAATTAACACTGACTGCTAGGCAATGAAAACAGAGTATTTAAAGAAGTCTATTAGGAACAAGTCAGTTTTGAACCAATAATAATGTTGTTGTTCAATCATCTGAGTTGTGTCCAACTCTTCATGACCCCATTTGGGGTTTTCTTGAAAAAGATACTGCAGTCAATTGCCATTTCCTTCTCTAGCTCATTGTATAGATGAGGAAACAGAGGCAAGCGGGGTTAAGTGACTTGCCCAGAGTCACATAGCTAGTAAATACGGCTGGATTTGAACTCAAGTGTTCCTGATTCTAGACCTGGTGCTCTGTCCATTATACCAGCTAACTGCCCGATAATAATATTATTAATAATATTATTATTATATAGTATGAAATAATATATGTTATATATATATAATATCAATAATAATAATAGCAATTGTATGGTCTGCAGAACACTTTAGATGTATCATCTCATTTGATTCTCACAGCAACCCTGATGGTAGGTGTCACTCTTATCGCTATTGTACAGATTAAGATACTGAAGCAGATGGAGGTTAAGCTCAGAGTCACTCAGTTCATAAATTTCTGAAGTAGGATTTGAACTTGGGTCTTCCTGTCTTTAGTAGAATCTAGCATTCTATCCACTGTAAACCCTAGCTGTTGAAGGGGTCACCCTCCTCCACTCCTCCACCAGTGCTTTACCTTCAGTGCTCTGGATCCTAATTTACTTGGATTTGTTCTACTTACTCTCCTCCTGCTGGAAGGTCATATCCTAATTCACCAAAGCCACTATGAGCAACTTGGAGCTAGGCAAATTCCCATTGCCACCACCATGGAGGGATGATCTGTTCCTTGGCATCTCAAGCTATCACTCAGTGACTTTCCTCATAGAAACAGTATCCCATGTAGTTTTCAGGTATTATTTTTATGGCTCTATACTTAAGACACATTGTGAGTTAAATATCCTTTTCGGTCCTGGCGTGAGGACCTAACCATCATTTATAGCATGGTTTCTTCTGAAAAAATGAATCCTGTATTTTTTTCCTAAACAACCTAAAAATTAACTTTAAGGTAGTTGAAGAGCACCCCTCCCGGCATTGTAGATTTGGTTTCCATGGGTCTTGTTCTCAATGCTCTCTTTCGCGTGTGGTTCCAGGTAGTGTTGTTCTTCCTCTTACTCCTCTGAGCTCCCAAAACTCTTCTAGGCTACATTGTTCTAGTTAGTACCTGACTAATATTCTGTCAGTCAAATCTAAAAAGATTTGGAGCTTCTTAAGAGTAAAGGCTTTATCCTAGTCTTCCTTTGCATGCAATTTAATTTTGTCTCTTACTGAATGGTTTGGTCATGAACAGTATTTTCTGATGACTCCATATATATATACATATATATATATATATATATATATACACATATATATACCCACATATATATTTATATTATGTATTATATAATATATATTATATATTGTAATATATATTATATATTTATATTATATATTATATAATATATATAAACTACAGAGAAGAATTACAGAGCTTGATTTCATGAAAATTGCTCATATTTTCAGGCATTAGTAGGAGAAGGGACTTGTAATACCTGCTATGAATCATTTAGGCAGCTGGAAAACAATGTACAGGATTTCTTCTATTGAACTATAAGATCACTGAAAAACATAAAAATATTGGTAGCCTTTTTTTCTTTTAAATTTTATATTCAAGAAAATTTTCAAGCAAGGCAGAAGTCATTGCTTAAATTTATGAATGGTTATCATTATCTAGCTAATTTATCTGAAACTTATTTTAGATACTTCACACTACCTGCTAAGCATGATGAATAATTATATCCTCTGCACTTGAAACTGTCATCGATTGTCATGACATGAGTACACATATGGGGAGCAGAATCCATGCCTCCATGATTGTTGTTAACATCCTTGTTCAAAGAGTTGAACCGTTATTGAATCAATGATTTCTCTAGAATGCTAGGGAATTAATATCACTACTGAATTTTAGAGATAACTCAGCCCCACTGCTTCCCTCTCAAATGCTAGGTAGTCTCCAAAACAAATTAAGATCACCGTGCACAGGAAAGGAAAAGAAGGGAGGGGAAAACCAATTATTAAAAACCTACTATGTGCCAAGAACTGTGCTAAGCATTTTACAAATATTATCTCACATAATTCTGAAAAAAGCAGCTCCATGAGGTGGATGCTATTATTCCTCACATTTGCAGTTGAGGAAACTGAAACATAAGTTCAGTGATTCCCCAAGGGTCACAGAGCCAGGAAGTATTTGAGGTGCTATTTGAACCCAAGTCTTCCTGACTCCAAGCTCCAGAACTACCTGGAAACCATTGAGGGTTAAAAATTTTGACTAATGGCTATTTTGTCATAATTATGTTTATAAACCAAACCTCAATGCATCTGTAATCTGGTTGATTCAGGAGCTCCCTCTGGTGATTCAGATTACAAGCTACCCATACTTGCCCATGTAGAACTCTTGTAAATTCCCAAAAGGTCATCCCAGGGGGTTTATCCAATGTGCTGCAGGCCCTGCTTGCTTTCCTTTGACACTATGAGGGTATTAGTACAACACTCTAAGATTCTGTTTGTTATCCTTCAGTCTTGCCACATGACCACCCTCCCTCCTCTTTCTATTATACAGTTCCTTGATCACACATTTTACTTCTATCCTTTGGAATTCCTCATTGGTTGTGTGTATGTATATATGTGTATATGCATGTATGTGTATATGTGTGTATGTATATGTATGTCACTTTATGCATATATGTATGTATATGTACATATGCACACATATATAGGTATATACACATATACATAGACACATATATGCATATATATTACACCATCTCCTTCTCTATTTTCCTCTTTCTTCATTTTTCATTCTTCAGGGTTGTTGTATTCCATGTCTAGCTGTCATTTAGCAAGGACAGAATGATATGGATCTTTGCCTTCATGGAAATTTCCAAAAAGTAATCCAGCCAAGGCTCCTGTATCAACCCTACTTTTCAGCTCTGGAATTCATCTTGCCTGCCTCTACAAACAAATTTGTGTTGAAGTCTTGGCATTTGATTGAAAAAAAAAAAAGGAATAGGAGAAAGTAGCCAGAATGGATCAAGTGTATATAGAGGAGACAAAATTATGAAGGCATTAAGGAATTGCTATTTGAGGAATCTGAAGTCAAAGAAACTAAGATTAAAATACAGTTATTCTCTGGTTTGTTTCTGTTATACCATAACATTTTCCAAGTCTAACCAGGCTGGCTTCATATTATTGTTCACACATGCCTTATTAATTCTTTCCTTTAATTCTAGTTTCATGTTGCTGCAGCAGCTTCCCTTAACTTCTCCTGAAATGAAATAGTACAGTATGAAAGTCTTGGTTTTGAAGTCAGAGGAATAGGTTCAAATGTCTCTGTCATTTCCTGTGTATTTGACTACAACAATCACTTTACCTTGTTCAGACCTAATTTTTCTCATCTATAAAATAAGAAGGTTGGACTGGAAACCTTCCAAGTCTCCTCCTAGCTGCAATTCTATAATTCTTATTTTTTCTAATGTATTCAGCTAGCTCAGATTTTCCTTCTTCTACAAACCCGACCACAACTACTACTGTTCATTAAACAAATATTTATTTAATATCTACTGTGTGCAAAGCAGAGCGCTTGCTTTAATTGATATGATTGCTAGATGAAAGCATCATGGAAGACATGCAGAGACTCCCAGGAGTGATGTTCCTAGCTGCATGGAGTCTGTGGCTTTGTGAGAACTGCACTTTTTATATGTTTGAGGAGGAGACATTACTCTATTTATGCTTGTATAATAGTACTACATACTGTCTCCTTCCTCCTTCCAAACTGAGTTGATGAATTTACAGGAAGTAATCACAAATGCTGAGGTTGATGTGTTAACCAAGTGTTGACACCCTATTATTTCTTTAGGAAATATAAACCTCTCTCTCTCTCTCTCTCTCTCTCTCTCTCTCTCTCTCTCTCTCTCTCTCTCTCTCTCTGTCTCTGTCTCTCTCTCTCTGTCTCTCTCTCTCTCTCTGTCTCTCTCTCTTTCTCTGTCTCTCTGTCATAAAGGAACATTATCATTGGGCAAGTAATGATTTGCTATGTCCCCCTTCAATCTACCATTAAAAATATAATCAGTTTCAGAATAAATCAGCAGTTGGCAGAACTCAACTCTTTCCCTTTTGAGGGAGGAAAAGTAGATTTACCCTCTTTCCCCCACTCTCTAAATCTGTCATAGCATCCAACATTACAGCCCAAAAGGTTGTTACACATTTGGTAATTTGAGAGTTTGCTGGTCCAGGAGCGGTTGGGAATCAAAAGTGGAGGAAGAACCTAGTCCTCAAGAGGGAATCATTAGTTTGGGAGGGAGAGAGGATTTCCCTTTCCTCTTCCCTGACACAATCAGCTGGGGCATCTAGCACCAGAGTTACTCACCCTAAAGGAAAACCTGTTCTAGAAGTTTGAGAATTTGTTGCTTCAAGAGAGTTCAAGAAGCACTTGAGAGAGAAAACAAAGAAGCAGTCAGTCTAAGTAAGAAGTAATTTGAAGGAACATGACGTCTGACAATTGAGAATTAACTAAACTAGAAGGTAAAGGTCTTAGAGGCCCTAAAATTCCAGAGAATGAGTAGTGTTGATCATAAGTGTTTTTCTACAAATGTACCCTGTTACTGTTGTACTTTAAGTTTGTGCCTACTGTTATCATTTTCATTTGCCGGTAAATACCCTCCAGGCTTATATGGGAAAATGTTTCATAGTTACCATTCTTACTAAACCATCTTTAAAAATCACTTTTTAAAAGCTAATTTTGTCCACTTTGTCCATTTTGTCCACTAGTAATTGATGCAAAGCATAGTAAGAGGGTTCATGAGCCCAATTTTTAAGAACTTGGACCCATAGTGTATAGTTGCTATTACCCAGCTCACAAGTATGAGTACCAGTTAGGAGAGTATCCCCAAGGGGGTTTTACTTTCTGTTTCTTACCTTGCAAAATTTTAGTAGTTTTTATGTTTTTTTTTTTTTTGTTTTTGTCCAGACCTGTGATTTCATTGGTATAGGGCAGTCCTTTACACCAATTCAAGTCTCCTCCATTAGAATGTGAGCCACCTCACCATAAGTGAGTACCTGAATAGACCTTGGCCTAAAGGACCCAAGGTCTCCCAGTGCATCCTGGGTCATCTCCAGTCATCCTGATGAATATCTGATCACTGCATTCATATGGCTCTGGAGGAGAAATGAGGCTGGTGACCTGCACAGCCCTTCCTCACTCAAAACTCAAGTTCAAGTCATGTCATCATTTCTCTGATGGCATGGTCTTCTTATGCAACAAAGGACAAATACAACAACAAGGTCTGTAACAGTTTTTGCAAGTCTTAGAGAGTTGCCTGGGGGAGCTGAGATGTTAAGTAACATTACCAAGGTCACATAGTCTCAGTGTTGTTATGAGTGGAACTTGAACCTGCTCTCCAGAAGATGGCTTGACGATGTATTGGTTATATGGTATGAAATAGAATGAGAAATCAAGAATGACCCTCAGATAATAATCCTCAGTAATTGGGAATATAGTGGTGTCCTCTACTGTAGTGGGGAAATTTAGAAGAGGGAAACTTATTTGGGGAGATGATGAATTCTGTTCTGGACATGTAGAGCTTGAGATGCATATTCAATTTGAGATGTCCAAAAGAAACTGGTGATTTGGGACTGTAGCTCTGGAGAGAGATTAGGGTTGGATGTGTATAGATTTGCATAAAATAGTAATTGAGCCCATGGGAACTGAGAAGATCATCAAGTGATATAGTGTTATGGAGCAGGGGCTCTAAACCTGGCATCTATGGTCCCTTGGAGATCCAGGAAGTGGATTAGAAAAATCACATCTTTATTTTCACTAACTTTTAACTGAAATTTATAATTTCCTTTAATTTTTAAAAAACATAATCCTGAGAAAAGGTCAATAGGTTGCACCAGAATTCCAAAGGAGTCCATAGCACAAGAAAAAGGTTAGAAATCCCTGGTAGAGAGGGAGAAGAGAAAAGGATCCAATACCTCAGGGGATACCATGTTTAGTGGTCATTATGTGGATCAAATACCAATATGGAGAGAAGGAAAACTCGGAGAGAACAGCACAATAGAGACTTTTTATTCCTTCTGGAAACTCTGTCAGGTTCCAGAGCAAAGCCTTCAGCCAACTTTTCTGGGTGCCTATTAGCAGTATAGGCTCTGAGGGCTTTCTTTGACCCAATTCTGAGGTTCCTTCTTCATCCTATTTTTGAGGATTCTCTCAGACTCATCTCTGAGATCTGTTCTGACCTACATGCAGGTCTGATCTTGGACAGCTCTACTTCTTCAAGGTTTCTTGTCAGTCCATAAGCATTTATTAAGTGCCTACTATATGCCAGATTCTGTGTTAAGTTGTGAGTATACATATTCATATCTCTTTTAGTAAAGCAACAATTAGGCAGTATGTATTTGTCCTATAGTTACAAAGTAGTTCTAGATGTGAGGATTTCCCAGATACAACATCAACGTCCTCATATCCGTCTTTTATCAGTTTGATGCTGGAAAGTGGAACACCAACCATATTTATCTAAACATCTTTTCTCTCTGAACTGTTTTCTTAGTATTTCACAGCTGTTATGATTTCTGTCCTTTTCTGTTATTAACAATTTCCAGATCAGAAAGACACACTACCTTATACATTAATTTAGGTAACTTGAGAAACCAGGATATGAAACTATTCAAAGTGCCAATGAGTCAGGAGTCTTAATATAAAGTTGATGTTCTTGTTTTACAGAAAGAATCCAATGATCTTGTTGCATAGGCTCTGGGTTTTACATCAAATGATTTAAGTTCTAGCCTCAATTCTTGTGCCTACCTGCGTGGCCTTAAGCATGACTAGATGAAAATTTAAGTATAAACTGGGATAGACCACTTAAAGTGAAGCATGAGAATCTTATCATAGATGTACAGGCTAATTGAAAGATTCAAGAGGTGAAGGAACTTGTTCAAAATGGTGAGTAAATTAAAATCATCAAAGTAGTTTCTCTGGACTGGCTAAAAGTAGAAGAAAAATGACAGCAGAGATTTCAGCAGAAGGAATGTGATAGCAATGTAAGTAACACAAATACTTGCATCATGAGCTCCTTGTAGGAATATAAAAGTAATAAACCTATGAGAACTTATAAAAGATGTAAAATAGAGGGCCCTAAACAGGAGTAAATATATCCCCAGGGATATAAGAAACTTGTCACATTGAATACTAAAAAAAACCAAAAAGTCCCACCTATATTATTCAAAAAATAGTAGAGTTACTGAAAAAAATGAATTGCAGAGGGGATAGGGAGAAAGGAGGAGCAAAGTAAGCCAGAGAGGGAATTATAGTGCATCTGAAAAATTAAAATAGTTTAAGAAATAATTCCTATTGACCCAAACCAAATGAATGACATCTAGATAATGAGATCCTTTTCATATTGAGATGCAAAAGTTCAGTGACAAATACTCGGTGAAAGATGAGTTAATTGATCTTTGGAGCAATGACAAGTTTCAAGTTGATTTCTTATCAATGAAATTACAAAATTTTTGGCAAACCTTTGGAGAAGCAAATCTCATTCTTAAGAATGGAATAAGTATGTTCCCAAGGCTTTCATTCTTCCTACTTCAATTAATGAAAGTAAAGGACTTATTCTGTGCAAAGCACTGGACTAGATTCTGAGGATACAAATAGAAAAACAAGATTATCTTTGCTCTCAAAATTCTCAAATGAAGGGGAAAAATAGTGTTAGTTACAAGTCAAAAAGAAAGTCTCTATACTCTGTATGATTCAGAAGTAAAGGAGATTAATGTCACTTTCATTAATATAAAACCACATTCGTTTCTGATCTTAAGCCCTTTGATTTGATGGTGAGAACTTCCTTTTTTAGAGCTGCTGAACGGAAGTTGCCAAGTCCTATACTGGCAAGACTTGCTTCCCTGGAACCTGGCTGTGGGGGGCCAGGGTAGAAGCAGGACAGATGTGATCTGGGTCTACAGTTCATCTGTGGTTGTCTGGTGGTAGTGGTGGTAATGGTGGACCCCTTTCCCAGAGGGGTTGCTCCCCATAATGATAGGTGTAAGAGCTGAGCTGTGAGCAGACAACTGGCAGATGGTTTTGAAGAGTAATGCCGTTCCTGGAACTCTGGGATTCAGGCTGTCTTCGTCAGTGTCTGAGAAGATAATAGTAGATGTAGCTTGATCTGCCTGGCATATGCCACTTCCTATCTCTCCGTTAGGGTGCCTTGTTTATTTGCTGTCTTTGTGAATCAGGATTTTTAGTTCTGCTTAGTCAAATCCAAAGCAAAAAATAAAGTAGGGATATCTCTTTTAAAAAATATACCAAAAATAAAGCTTTTGCTTCACAAGAAAAAGAATTAAGGATCTCATTAATTTATTTGACTGTGTTCTGATAGATATTTAACAACTTTATCACTAAAAAATGCTGTGTTTCAAATAAAGTTTTCTATATGAAAAAATTTTGTTGTTGAATTGTTTCAGTCATATCTGACTCTTTGTGACCTCATCTGGGATTTTCTTGGCAAAGATACTAGAGTGGCTTACCATTTCTTTCTCTAGCCCATTTTACAGATGAGGAACTGAGGCCAACAGGGCTAAATATCTTGTCCAGGGTCACACAGCCAGTAAGTGTCTGAAGCTCGTTTTAAACTCAGGGAGATGAGTCTTCCTGATGCCAGACCCTGTGCTGTATCTATTGTACCACCTTACTGCCCTTATGAAAATTATTAATTAAAATAAATAAATAATGATTAAAATGATTTTATTTCTTATGTGCACATGCATAGCAAACTATAATTTATTTCCTTTCATATTGAATAAGGGGTACGGTATGGTATATTGAAAGCCAAGAGATACCAGAGCCAAAAAAGATGTTTAGGAATCTCCAATATAAAATGAAAAATTAAAAATAGATCAAATGTTGGAGAATGAAAGGCAGCATGGAAAGAACACTGAATTTGGAATCAGGAGAGTTGGGTTCCAATATCACCTCTATCCCTCACTACTCTAGCGATCATTTCAGTTCTGTGGACTTCAGTTTCACCATTTTTAAAATGAGGGGGCTGGACTGGATGGCATCTAATTGCTTTTCCCTTTAAATCTGTTCTCCTGTCATCCTGGGAAGAACCTCAGATGACTCACGACGTTGCCTGAGCATGGAACATTGAACATTTCTACCAGTTGAAATTTTACTCATCCTTTAAGTAATAACTCAGGATCTGCCATGTAACAACATCTGCTCCTCAACATCTGAAAGATGAACACAATTCTTCTTTCTCCCTTTGGACCCTGGTAGCTCTTTGTACCTCTTGTACAGGGTTACCCTTTAGCTTTTTTTATTTGTGCACACTATGGTTGATCATTTTATTAATCAGTTATCAAGTCTTTCAAAATTGTTTTAATATTGATGTTATAGTATAAATTCTTCTAGTTCACCTCAATTAATTTGCATAAGTTTATACAAGTCCATCCCTGTATCTTAGAAATCTTTTCCTCATTTCTTCTAACACCATAATATTCCATTACATTCCTATCCATTCAATATTTGTTCAGTTATTCCCCAGTTGAGAGACGTCCCCTTATTTCCCAGTGTTTTGAACTTTTTGGTTTTGAGGGGTTGCTACCACAAAAAGAACTGCTATACATTTTTTTGTGCATGTAGGATCTTTTTCTCTTTCTTTGATATCTGGGATATCAGCCTAAACAGTATAACTGAACCAAATGACATATCCTATGTAGCATCCTTTTGTGCATAATTCCAAAGTGTAATCCACAATGTTTGGACTCATTCACAACTCCCCCAAGGAGGTATCAGCGAATCTGTTTTAGGGCAGCTACAACACTCCTTTTCTTTTCTTTTTTAAATGTCATCTTTGGCAAGGTGATGGGTATGAGATAGAACCCCAGGATGACTCTAATTTGCTTTTTTCTAATTCTTTGTGTTTTAGAGGATTTTTTCCACGTGGTTATAGATAGTTTGAGTTTCTCCCCTTGAGAACTTTATGATTTGGGAAATGGCTCTTAAATTTGATTCAATTCTTTCTATGAGAACTGTATCAAAGAAACTTGCTGCAAATATTTCCCCAACTAATTATTTATCTTCTAATTTTCCTATATTAGAGTTGTTTGTGCAAAAAACTTTTAAAATGTCACATAATCAAAATTATACATAATGTAATTTTTTTATATAAGCCTTTTTATCCCTTGTTTGGTCATAGAACTCCTCCCCTAGCTGAATCGTAATTTCTTCCTTGTTTCGTTAATTTGTTTATGAGATAGGTCACTATGTTATCTAATCTCAAATGGGTCCTCCTTTTTATTGCTTCCTTGATTCCCTTCCTTTGATCACCATTTTTCCTTTAAGTATTCACTAAACACATCTTTAATAATATGTTAAAAAATTTTATGAGGAATCCCAGAATCTTAAAGCTAGAACTTGAAAGTGCTTCTGAGATCATCTATTCCAAATGATTCACTTTATAGAGAAAGAAACTTAATGAAGTGATTTGACTAAGACCTCACAGGTAGCAAGTATCAGGGATAGAAGCAAAATCAGACTTAGTAGATTCCCTTCTCTTTCATTTTTTTTTTGAAAATCAAGACCATGTTTGTCCTTCATTTGTGTGGTACCTCTTCCATTCAGGCAGCTAGGTGATGCAGTGGAGCACATGCCGTGCCCAGAGCTAGGAAGTTCTGGGTTCAAATATGACCTCAGATATTTAATAGCTGTGAGACCACGGGCAAATCACTTAACCTTGTCTGCCTCAATTTCTTCATTTTGAAAGTGGGGACCTTATCTAATAGCACTTACTGCCCAGAATTGTTGTGAGAATAAAATGAGATGATGTCTGTAAAGTGCTTAGAACAATGCCTGGCACTTACTAGATGCTCAATAAATAAATGGTTGTTTCTTTCCATCCTTCCATCCTCCACAGTCTTTCATATATCACTAACGGCAGCTCAGCAATCAGATTTACCAGCTTTTCCTTTATAGATATGCCTCCATATATTCCTGTATGGTTTAAATAGATTCTTCTGAATGCAAATTAAAGCAACTCTGAGGTAACACCTCATACCTATATGATTGGTGAATATGACAAAACAGGAAAATTATAAATGCTGGGGAAAATGTGGGAAAATTGGAACACTAATTCATTGTTGCTGGAGATGGAACGATCTAATCATTCTGGAGAGCAACTTGGAATTATGCCCAAAGGACTATAAAAATGTGCATAGATCCAGCAATATCATTATTAGGTCTGTATCCCAAAGATATTATAAAAAATGGAAAAGGACCCCAAAATACGAAAATATTTATAACAGTTCTTTTTGTGATGGCAAAGGCTTGGAAATTGAGAAGATGCCCATCAATTGGGGAATGGTTGAATAAGTTGTGGTATATGAATGTAATGGAAAACTATTGTGCTGTATTGTACTGTAATATAATAATATATTGTACTATAATAAGAAATGAGGAGGAGGCAGATTTCAGAAAAACCTGAAAAGACTTACATGAACTGATGCAGAGTGAAGGGAGCAGAACCAGGAGAACATGTAACAACATGGTATGATGGTCAACTTTGGTAGACTTAGCTTTTCTCAGCAATACAATGATGCAAGACAATTCCAAAAGACTCACGATGGAAAATGCTAGAGAAAGCTAGAGAAAGAACTGTGGAATCTGAATGCAAATCAAAGCACACTGTTTTCTCTCTTTTTTTTTTCTTTTTGTGGCTTTGCCCTTTTGTTGCCAACTCTTCTTTCACAGCATGCCTATTGTGGAAATATGTTTAACATGATTGTATATGTATAAATTATATCAGATTGCTTATTGTCTTAGGGAGGGAGAAAATTTTAGAATTCAAAATCTTATAAAAGTGAATGTTACAAACTATCTTTACATGTAATTGGAAAAAAGAAAAGACTATTAATTGGAAAAAAAGAAAAAATTTGATTCTTCTGAAGGTAAGAGAACAAGCAGATGTCTTTTTGAGGCTCTTTTGAATGCTATTCTGGAGTACCACCCTTTCGATATTGGGAGGTGAAAATGCTGAATTTTATCCTTTAAACAATTTTAAAATTAAACTTACCTCAGTAGCACTATTTTCTTTATGTAATTTCAACACTTCCTATTTATTACAAAAGCTTAACCATACAATATGTTTATCTGATAAACTCCTGAGTAGCATGGTCTATAGGGCATCTTGCTTCATGTCAATAGTACCTAGTACACTATCTTGTACTGAGCAAACATTTGAGAGACATTTGCTGAATGGAACTCTCTCATTCTCAACCTTGCTTGGTTTTATAATTTTAATTCCAAGAATTTGAGAAGCATAGACATTAAATGGAGAATAGTTGAGGTGGGTGGAAATGTTATGAACACTCCAAGTGTACTATTTCTAGGCTGCAGTGGGTGCATATGAAATAGAAGAACATGTCGTCTAAATTTACAAGCTTTTCATTTTTTGACAGTGCTTAGCAGGCAGTAATTCTATCTTCCTGTGGGCGTAAAGGCCTTTCAAGAAGCCAGTCATGTTAGCTATTTTCCGATAGAGCAATGACGTAAAGTGGCACTTAAAAATAATTGAAGATAGTTGAAACTGAAAGTTAAAGGTATTACTTAGATATATAGTTTTATGTTCTATTTGAGCCTTGTTAGAAAATCATAATTGATTTCTTCTCATATGAATAAAGCTTGAAAACATATGAAAGTATATACTATGAATCAATCTAAAAATATTTCTTAAATGTTCACTAGAGGCAGCTAGGTGGTGCAGTAGAGTGCTGGGCCTGAAGTCAGGAAGATTCTTAGTAGCTACGTGACCCTGGACAAGTCACTGACCCCAGTTGGCCTCAGTTTTCTTATCTGTAAAATAATCTGGAGAAGTAAATGGCAGACTAGTGGGTATCTCTGCCAAGAAAACCCTAAATGGAGTCATGAAGATTTGGACAAAATGACTGAAAAACACCTGAACAAAAAAATGTGCCAGTCACTGGGCCAAGTACTAGAGATACAGTATTGAAGCATAATCCTTACGTTTTAATTTAAGTTCTTGAAGCATTTAATTTTTTTGAAAATCATACTTATTCAGCAGACATCTTCTATCTGAATCTCTTGCAAAATTAATCTTATTGAAATAGCACAGAAGAGTCTTAGAAGTTATTTTCAGCAATAATTGCTTCAAACAAATAAGAATGCCTAACATTTACACAATATTTAAGGGTTTCCGTGGTGCTTTGCACATATTCTATCAATTGAATCTTACAGCTTCATGATATAAGCACTCCTACCCTTATTTTATAGAAAAGGAAACTGAAGCTCAATGCATTTAAATGCACATTTTAAAGGCAATATAGTGTCAGTGGATTTTTTAAAAAAAATTTTTAGCTTCAAGTTGAGTCCTTTTCCCACATGTTACAACACTTTACCAAGTGGTTAGTCCATCCCAGTATGTTTGTGGTAGGTGAGGACTATAACATGTTTCTTAGCTATTATAAATGTACCTGGCCTATATACCTATATTTGTAACCTGTTCTGAATCTCTCATCCAAGAACTTACTCTCTTCCTCACTTATTTTCTTTCAGAATAACACTCTGCTGCTAACTCTCTCAATCTCTCTCTCTCTCTCTCTCTCTCTCTCTCTCTCTCTCTCTCTCTCTCTCTCTCTCTCTCTCTCTCTCTCTCTCTCTCTCTCTCCCTCTTTCTCTCTCTCTCTTTCTCTCTCTCTCTGTGTATTTAGAAATGGTAATCTTTTTTCTTTATCCCTTATTTGTATTTTCCTGGTATCAATACCATTATTTCCAAATAATTATTTCCAACACCTATGCTTATTCTGGTGTTTTGCTCACTGGACTATGAGTACTAGCCAGTCTTTCTTTCAGCCCTGAAGCTAACCCTCTTTTGTGTGTTGTCTCTCCTCATCTGAATGAGAGCTCCTTGAGAGAAGAGACTGACTCACATTTCTATTTGTATCCACAGAGTTTAACACAGTGCTAGTCAAGTAGTAACTGTTCAGTAAACACTTTTCCATTTCATTATTCATGGATCTTTTCCCCGTAAACTCCAGTATGGATTGTGAGTTTGTTTGAATGTACCTAAATTCTCCACACTTCTTTAGACTTTAGCTGTGATGGATTTTGATAGCCAAAAACAGCCATAAAAATCTTTTGTTTTACTTTACTGCTTTTGCAAATATTGTGTAAATACACAAGAGTTAGCCAAGAGCATGAATGTGTTTTTTTTAATAGAATCACTAAATTGTGACCTGCAATACGTTGTGTCCTTATTACCCTCGAGTAAGAGAGAATATGCCAGCACTGCACACTGCCAAGTGGAGACCCCACCCTCAGTCAATATTTTCAGAGAATGACAACTCTTTGGCGAAAGACTTTATTGGAGGTGATAAATGGTTATCTTTCACAAAACAAGGACACACAGTCCTCTTATGGAGACTATGTTCTCCCTTTATGGAGACTCAAGCTCAGGCTTTAGCCTTGATCTAAGTAGATACTCTTTTTGTTTTCATCCCTGTTTTCCCTGAATGATGGGGCTTTCTGCCTGTTGCTGTGGTCACTCCACTGGATGGAGCAGAAAAAGGGAGCGTGGATTGGAGAGGCTCACTTTTAGCCTGTTGTTGACAGAGCAAATTAGGTCATCCAGATGTGCCAAGAATCCTCTCCATGGTGGAACTCTGTGGGAGGCAAGTGCAGTCATCAGTCCAATGTGGGGGACGGTATGAATCAACCACTAACTCAGCTGATTGAATTTTTCATTGTCAGATCTGACTCTGATGTTATATAGAAAAAAGGAGTAAACAGAACATTATTTGTCGATACTTCTAATTTGCTGACAAACAGAACATTAGTAGTGTATTGATACCTCTAATTATTAACTGTATTTCACTTTTGCATTAAGTGCCTTTTTCTGTATTATGGCACAAACTTCAAGTGCTTTCCTAAAAAATTGCGTTCATAGAGTTTTGTAAATCAGATCATCTACAATGCATTAGAGGAGCTTAAAAATCATAGAAATCCTATAAAATTTATAGAAATATAATTTATAGAATTTTTTTTAGTAAAAGAGATATCCCCAAATGTTATGTAATACAAATTTTTCTATGTCAGTTTCTCTAAAGTAAGGCAAGTCTTTCCTTTATTTCTTTCTCTTTCCTTCCTTCCTTGTTTCCTTCCTTCCTTCCATCTTTACTTTCTTTCATTCTTTCTTTTCCTTCTTAGCACAGGGTAGTCTTTTGTCTACTCTATAGAAAGCTGTAATGCATAAAATTGCATGAATATTTCAGGCATCTTCTTCATTTTAGAATTATACAAAAGTTGCTAAAACTGCTACTCAGTATTTACATTTTATTTTTTTTAAATATTACACCTCTAATCCTAATTAAGGAATTATAACAAATCTTAAATGTTTATCTTCCATGTAATTGTAGTTCTGAAATAAAAAAAAAACCTTTGTAATTTCTGTGTATAGTGTTATAAAATAACCATACATTTAAGGAGTCTGATTGTTTAAAAAAATCACCCATAGGATTGGGTGCCTTAGTTTTTGAACTGCATGTTTAAATTCTAATTAAGTGTTTTAAATTACCTATAGAAAATGGAAAAAAATGCCATGTTCATAATACAGAACTGTACTGATGTCTACCTTCTGATAGATGCTGATTTTTCATGAGAAATGCATATGTATTTATTGAAATTAAAACCCATGGAACTACCCAGGATCATTTGAGCCCTCCCTCACAATACTCAAATGGGGACAAAACTGTTCTAACCAATTAGAACAGGCATACAGACATGCTTTGCATACTCCCTGAGTAAACCCAAAGCTCTCTTTCTGGATTTAGCTGTTAGGGAACATTCTTCTGACAAGGACCAGACCCACTGGACATTTCCATTATCTTGTTATTTTATGTCTCTCCCTTGTTTAGGCACTATCTTAAATAATGGTACCTCTCTTTCTGTTTGTGATAGAACAAACCCAGACATCTTGGCATCCTCCTGGGACTATAATTTTAATTGGCACTGTGGCATCTCTCTTATCTTATTGCTTTATGGACTTTATCCTATTTAGACATTCTTGTTTTTTCCATGTTATGGTTGATACATATAGAACCTATAATTTTGGCTGACACGGGCATCCTGAGTCGAGAAGGCAGGGGGGCTTGTTCTGAGTGTATAAAATTTCCCTTCAAAATATCCTTTCTTTGAGTTCAGAATCCTTCTGACTTGCCATGCATGCATGTTTACCATGGTTTAAGGGAAATGAATAACCTATATACATACTATATATATATGTATATTACACATATATGTGTATAATATACATATGTGTGTGTGAAGCTTAATTCAGTTTGTTTCTATATAGATCAAACCTCTGTTTATGGTTGACCCTACAACAGACCTATTTGGCTACAAATATCTACTACAGTAGACTACCAGTTATTCTCCAGTTTCAACTTCTTCCTTAAGATCATGTTGTAGAGTGGGAAAAATAGTGAAATAGAAACCCAGAAACCTAGTGTCTTAATCCTGGTGGTCTCAGACAAACAAATTTAAATTTTTATAGTTTAGTTTCCTTGTCTGTAAAATGAGAGTTTTGCCAAGCTAAATCTCTAAGATTTCTTTCAACTCTAAGATTCTGTGATTCTACCAAATTAAATTCACAGTTTGGAAGCAGAATGAGAGTTGTTTCTGCTTCGAAAAAGAAACAATGACTTCACAAGGGTAATGTCTTGACTTGAACAAGTTGGATTTAAGTGAGGCAGGATTCTCAGCCTCACTCTCTCCTCCAGAGTCATCAAAGTCCATCAAGAATGCACAGGTCAAGATGGATAATCCAGGACCCAGAATGCTGTGGGTAACCCTGTCCTTTCTAAATTCAAGTCTTTTCCCTGTCTCAGTTTGTCTGTGGCCACACCCAGTCAATGACTAAGAGCTACTATGTTAGAGTAGAAACAAAAGATGATCCAATTTATTATTACAAAGACAGCAATCTGGGAGGGAAAGACCCTCAGAGTTTCTGGCCTGAACAGAAAACAATTGCTATCTACACTCATTGTAAGCCATCAAAATCTATCAATAGAATGGGATATTGTAAAATGTCAGATATTGCTTTTTGAGATTTAGTACCATTTTTAGGGGTCTCACTTGCTAACCAATTTACAGATAATGCAAAAGAGAAATAGTTTCAAAGGATTCAAAGACATTTTGATCATCACTCAGGGTCACAACTTGCATGTCATCCTCAGCTCTTCGTTCTCTCTCACCCTCCTCTCCCTCCATCTAATCAGATGCCAAGTCCTACTGTTTCTACCTTCACAACCTCCCTTGCATATGACCCCTTCTGTCCTCTGACACTGACACCACCATTCTGAAGCCAATCAAAGGCTTATCACCCTATACTTGGGACTATTGCAATAGCTTTCTGTTTGTTCTCCCTCCTTCAAGTCTTTCCCCACTCCACTCCACCCTCTATTCAATTGTCAAATGGATCTTCCTAAAGTTCAAGTCTAACCATGTCACCCTCTTATTCAATAAACATCTATTACTTTGAGGATCAATATAAAATTCTCTGTTTGGCTTTTAAAGTTCTTCATAAGAAACTTTTTTAGTCTTTGTCTACCTCAATCTTCTTCTCCCATAGTCTGAGATCCAGTGACACCAGTCTCCTTTCTGTTTCTCCCACAGGATACTCTATCTCTTGATACTAGGCCTTTTCCCTGGTTTCTTCCAAGCCTGGAACTCTCTCCCTCATCATTTCTGCTTCCTGATTTCCCTGGTTTCCCTTTCAAGCCTAAGCTAAAGTCTCACCTTCTACAAGAAGTCTTTCTCTGTCCTACTTAGCCTTAGTGCTTTCTTTCTGAGATTATCACTAATTAAGCTATATATATATCTTTTTTTTTGCATATAGTTTATATCATGTTGTTTTTCTCAGTAAACTCATACATAAGCTTCTTGAAATTGAGAATTGTTTTTTGGCCTTTGTTTATATACGCAGTATTGAGCACAGTGCCTGACATATAGTGCTTAATAAATACTTGTTGCCTTGACAGGTTAGAACAACGGGCTAAATTTAATGAGAAGATATTTTATAGGGGTATGTGTAAATCTTACCCTTCATTTAAAAAAATCAGCTTCATAAGAACAAGATGTGGGAGGCATGGATACACAGCCATTCATTTTAAAAGGTCTAAGAGTTTTCTTTGACTTTGTGTTCAATATGAGTCAACAGTACTGTCACCTAAAAATGTTAATGCATTCTCAGGATGCATGAAGAGAGGTTTAGTGTTCTAGAATAAGAAGGATAATAGCCTTTCTGTACTTTAGGACTACACCTGAAATGTTGTGTTCAGTTTTCGGTGCCATAGTTTAGAAATTCTGTTGATAAGCTAGAAAATGAGTAGGGGAATATGGCCAAAATGTGGAAGGGCCCCAAGATAATGCCATGTGAAGAACTGTTCAGCAAACTAGGGATAGTTGGCCTGGCAAAGACAAAACTTAGGAGGGATATGATAGTCATCTTTAATATTCACATACTTAAAGGAAAGTCATATGGCTTGTTTACCTTGTCTCCTGTAGGCAGAAGTAGTAGCTATGGGGAAAAGTTTCTTTTCATATACATATACATATACACACATATACATATGTGTATATATGTGTGTGTGTGTGTGTGTGTAATTTCCCTCCAATTACAAGTTAAAGCAACTTTTTTTTTTTTAAAGCCAAAGAAAACAAAGTTTATTAAGGATTCGCCAAACTGGGTTGTCTCTTAAGGAGCCTAAGCATTTGTAACGCTTGTATTCACAAGCGGGCCAGATAGAATCCCAGCTAGACAGGGTCTGAGCTGGATTGAATCTGAGCTAAAACAACTTTTTTCACATTTGGGTTTTTTTTAAGTTTTGAGTTCCAAATTCTATCCCATTTTCCCTCCCTTTTCCCCCTCCTCCTTCCCTGAGACAGTTCAGATATAGGTTATATATGTGCAATCATGTAAAACAGTTCCATATTAGTCATTTTATATAAGATGACTTGAATTAAAAAAAAAAGAATGAAAGTGAAAAATAGTATGTTTTAGTCTGTATTCAAATAATTTCAGCTCTTTTTCTGGAGGCAGTATGCTTTCTTTGGGATTGCCCTTGGATTACTGTATCGCTGAGAACAGGTTAGTCATTCACAGTTCTTCACCAGACAGTATTGCTGTTACCAGGTACAATGTTCTCCTGGTTCTGTTCACTTAAATTTGTATCCATGTATACAAGTCTTTCCATGATTTTCTGAAATCATCCTGCTTGTAGTTTGTGATAGCACAATAATATCTCATTACAATCATACACCACAGCTTGTTCAGTCATTCATTCCCCAGCCGACAGGCATCCTTTTGATTTCCAATTCTTTTTTTAAATTTTATTTTGTACTTTAGTATTTTAGTACAATTTAGTATTGTATTTTAGTATAATAAAAAGAGGATTGCACATGAAACTACAAGTCTACTATGTACAACTTGCTATTCTTTTCAAATATACAACAAAATTACAATGTAATTTTTTCTTCACTCCTCCCTTTTAAGTGGCTGCCATTAGACACAAATAGGTATAGATATGTAAAATTATTAAATTCTATTCATCTATTTATCAGTTCTTTCTTTGGATGCAGATAACATCTTTCTTCAGATGTCCTTTATAGTTAATTTGGGTATTTAGAATAATCAAAACAATTTATTCACTCAAAGTTGTTCTTAAAACTGTATACAATGTTCTCTAGGATCTGCTCATTTCACTCTTCCTTATTTCTTGCAAATCTTTCCGTCTTTCTCTAAAATCACTGAGCTCATTTCTTATAACTCAGTAGTATTCCATCACAATCATATATCACAACCCAGCCATTCCTCAACTGATGGTCATCTCTACAATTTCCAGCTCTTTGCCATCACACAGAGAGCTGCTATAAACATTTAAGGACAAGTAGGTTCTTTTTCTTTTCCCTAATTATCTTCAGAAATAGACAAAATATTGGTATTGCTGGGTCAAAGGGTATAAGTTTTGCCCAGTTTCTGCCATACAGAGAGGCTCTATTTAAGGAAGAACTTCATTAAATGAGAAGTCTCTAAAAGTTGGATAGACTCCTGAAAGAGGAAGTGAGTTGTTTGGTTCTACCCAATCCTTCTTCCTCCTCACCCATTACCCATTATTTCATAATGTCCCATCAAAGAACTTACAAATTGTTGGAGATGTTGTAGAAGGCATTCTTTGTTAGCTTTGGGTTGGAATGGATGACTTCTAAGGTCCTTTGCCATTCCAAGAACTTCTGATTCTGTAACAGTGTGATCACTACTGTTTCAAAGTTGAGAGCAAACAACCATGAAGTGACTAGATAAAAATTTATCTGGGAGAGTGTAATGCCAATCTTGGCATCACACCCGAGGATTGATGCTGTGAATGATTTTAAGGGTCTAATCACATAGTATACTGAATTCTCTATTCAGCAATAAACTAACCATTATTCAATAAAGTAAAGCATAACGTTCATAGCAACATCCTTAAGCAAAACAGATCATCTAATACATATGTACATATATGTCATAACACTCAGTATGTCACATGGTGCGTTGCATATATGATTGCAATCCCAAAGTACCATACCATCCACCCCTAGGTCACCATAAGAACAATCTTCTTAATCAATACACAGTGTCCAAGTAAAGTCCTCTCTCATCTTGACTCGAGGCTGACTTCCAAACCCCGTGGCTTCTCTTCTGGGGGCCAAACGCTCCCAGCCCTTGCCTGGGTTCACACAAAGGCAGCTCTCTGCTCCTGCTCCTTGTCCCAGCTCACAGGCACTGTTCCACTCCAAACTCTTCCTGCTTCTGCCTGACAGCAGATTCCAGGGGCTCCTGCCTGCAACTTTGTTTGTAAGAAAACAAAGCTTAACAGGACTCTATTAATCTTTATAAACATTACCAGTGCCATCATCTCAATTCACTCATAAAGACCAACAGAAAGGGTTTCTGTTTGAGAAATTAACACAGACCAACAGACAGGACTTCTGTCTGAGAAATCAACATATAGTGCTTCTGTCTGAGGAGTTAACACAGATCAACAGACTGAGCTGTTATCACAAACATTCCTTCTGCTGGGCCTCCCTACAAGCAAATTCTCCTAGCCTGCTCACAGTTGCTTCTGTCTCAGCCCTGCCTCTCTCCCTCCCTCCCTCCCTCACCCCCCCCTCTGTCTCTCTCTGTCTCTCTGTCTCTCTGTCTCTCTCTCTCTGTCTCTCTCTGTCTCTCTCTCTGTCTCTCTCTCTCTCCCTGTCTCTCTCTCTCTCTCTCTCTCTCTCTCTCTCTCTCTCTCCCCCTCTCTCTCTCTCTCTCTCTCTCTGTCTCTCTCTCCAAGCAAAACAACGTATCTATACTGTTTCTGGTCAAAGATTCTTGATTGATTTAATCAAAGGTAAGATTCAGTCAAAAGCACTTAATTGGCTAAACTTCAATCCAGAAAAATAGCAAAAAGAAAAAATCCTGCTTTGCTTGCTGTTACAGAGGGCCCATTGATTAGATAATGCTACCATTCACTGAATCAATGACACAGAGGTAGCTATCTGCAGATGTTATTCATGCTCAGAGAGCAGGTTTATCTGGATGAAAAGCCAGGGAGCCCAGAGAATCAATTTCAACAACTTTATATAGCATCTGAATATATAAAAAGGGGTGAAATGGAATTTTACAGAAAGTCGGAGAAGATAAAAGTATATACATCAGAATGGGAGGATAAGGATTTTGCATCTAGAAGGAGAGGGAACTAGCTGGTCAAAAGTGGAGCTTGAAGGCTATATTCCAACTTTGTGTAGTTGATGTGATAGAAGCAGTGTCCTCTGTTAGCATAATGGTGGCAAGCACTTAAAGTCAGTTTCTTTCCCAACGTAGTCCTTCTGTTGTCACAGTGCCAGCAAGAAGCACCACATGATCAATAAATTACAAGGATTGAGTATACCTGAACCAAATTCAGTGTTGTAATCAAATGGAATTTATAACAATTTGATTTGATTCAAATAAATTGAATAAATATTCGCTTCATTCCTAGTAAGTGCCAGGCACTATGTTGCAGGCTCATCTTTAGTTGTCCTGACCTCTACCTTGCCACTGTACCCAGATGGCTCCAGAGGAGAAAATGAGGCTGGTGACTTTGCACAGCCCTGCCTTACTTAAACCCAATTCATTTGCAAGTCATAGCATCATCTTCCTAATGTCATGGTCCTCTTTGAGAATGAAGGACAAACAACAATGAGGTACTGTGTTAAGCAGTGGAGAATCAGATAAGGAAAATGATACTTATTCTTACCCTCAAGAAACTTACAATCTAATAATAGAGATATATATGGATAAATATGATGCAAAGCAACATGTAGTAAGGACAAAGTACTGTAACTCCTTCAAGATTTGAGGTAGGAGAAGTCCTACTCAGTTAGAGGGATCAGGAAAGACTTTATTTATGGAAGAAGCCACACCTGACATAGTAAAAGTGAAGGGTTTGAACAGGAAGAACATGTTCCATTCATGGGAGATGGCCACCATGAAATCCTGGAGAGTGGAGAAAGCAAAAAGACATTAGAGAACACAGACTGACAGGAATGTAGAGTGAATTAAAGGAAGTACTATGAAATGACTAACAAGGTAGAAGAAAGCAGAGATTAATGAAGTAGTCTGGGCATGGATTCAGCACAACTGTGCTCACTGAGTGAATTTCAAATTCATGTTATAAAACTTCAACTTGGCCCCCAGGGAAGGAAGTAAAATAATCATTTGATTCTTTCTTTAATTGATTCCCTATTTCCCTCTCCACAAGTTTTTTTCCTCAAAGCTTGTCTTATTTGAACTACCCACATCTCTCACCTGCTTTCTTTCAGCTAAAGATTTGCCTCCTACTTTACTGAGAAAATAAGTCATTCAATATAAATTCTCTCTTCTCCCCTTCTCTTTGTCTCAAAACATCTCTTGCATCTAATACCTTCCCTCTAATCCTACAAACACCACCTCAGTTCAGGCCCCCATTGCTTCTCACCTAGGTTATTACAACAGCCTCTCCTAACTGCTATCCCTGCTTTGTTCCTCCCCACTCTGGTCCATCTTTCACATGACTGAGAAACCTATTTTTCCTTAAGTACAGATGTACACATATCACTCACTATTCAGTAGACTAAAGTGACTTCTAGTTGCCTCTAGAATTGTATATAAACTCCTCTATTTAGCTTGTAAAACCCTTCATAACATTGCCCCAACCTCATGAGATATTTCTCCTCATTCTGCACTTTGCAATCCAGCCAAACTGGCCTTCTGTCTGGGCATCCTGAGGACATGGTGAACTTGCCCTCAATGGAGGCTTGATTCCTACTACTCAGGAATATTGCAGAGGGGATACTTTTGGGGATGTGGAACTAGACTAAAGTCTTCAGAGACCCTTTCTAACCCTGAGGTTCTGTAGCTCTGTCTAAAATGCTAATGGCAGGTGGTTTATACTTTTTGGAACTGATACATCTTGATCTCAGCTAGGTGGTACAGTGGATAATGAGCTGGTCCTGGTATCTGAAAGACCTATGTTCAAATTTAGCCTCAGGTACTGACTCACTGTGTGACCCTGGGTAAGTCACTTAACCTCTGCCTGTCTCACTTTCCTCACCTGTAAAATGGGGATAATAATAGCACCTACGTCCCAAGGTTGTTGTGAAGATCAAACGAGATAATATTTGTAATGTAGTTTACAAATCGTAAAGCATTTTTAAATGCTGTTGCTTAGGAGGAGGAAGAGAAGGAGCATCCTTACATGAGATAGTACATTGTAATAGCAAGGACCCCGGCATGCACAGGAAGGCCTGCTGTACAGGTTCTTAGATCTGTTTTTCTAGAAGGAAAGCAACTTTTGAGGTGTCAGCCATCTACTTTAATTAACTACATATATCATTCACTTAGTTCAGGGACAAAGTCAGCACCCTGAACTTCAGAGAAAATACAAACAGAAATTACAAACAGAAAGACCAACAGACAGGGCTTCCAACTGTCTGACCATAGACTATACATACATAGTTACCAGAGAGAGAAGCACCGACATCTGGGATTTCAAAGCCTTAGCAACTCCCCAGAGTCTCATCTGGCACACCAACCTTCTTCTAAAAAATAAGCTCCCAAAGCAAAATCTCACCTCAGAGTATTTATTATACTCTTTTCAGAGTCCGAGGGCATGACCCCTCATGACCCAGTGCCTCATTAGAAATTAATAAAAGGTATCTGAGACCTATTAATGGGCAGGATAGATCTTTAACTCTTCCCCCTACCCACCATTAACTTTACATGAACATTACATACATCTCCTGTCTCATTGATTCTACACAGACCTCCCTTCTCACCTCCACCTCTTAGAACCCCCTCTCTTTCTTTAAGACTCAACCAAAGCACTGGTTTCATGAAACTTTTCCCAATCTCTTTGATTTTTAGTGCTCTCCCTCTCAAACTACCTTGTAGTTAACTAATTTGTATTTTTCCCTTTATATTTATTCTACATATGACTAGAATGTAAATTCTGGGAAGGCACAAAAATAATATCTGAACCCTGCCCTCAAGGAGCTTATAATCTAGTATGGCAAGGTCAGGCATGTCAGAGGTCATTATAACAAAAATTTGAGCATGTTCAATGCATGAAGAATATAAAATGCTATGAAATCAGATTAGAAAGATATTGTTTCTAGCTAGAGGTATCAGGGAAGGTTTTATATGGGAAAGAAAGATTTGTCTTGATAAACAATATTACAAGGTTAGATCACGAATTAGACTATAAGATGATTACATTAGCCACTTGAGGAGGAGCTCACATTCAAAGTTGGCCAATCTGTGGCTCGGTTCTTTAGTATAAGAGCACCAGGCATTGTATCTTTTGTATGTTGGTATTATTTTTCCCTTAATTGCTTAGTGAAAATCCTTTGGAAAAATTCCCAATCTTGTCTAAGGTGAACTTAACTAAGAAAGGATCCATCCACATCCAGATTTAGGCAATCAGGGAGAACAAACCGTCTTCACCTTCTAGAGCCCAAATGGGGCAGTTTTAGAAAAGGTGGAAGTCAGATACTTCAGAACAGATCTGTGATTGGGGGTATTAGAAAAAATCTCAGGTGAGGTAATCTAGGATCTTAGAGTGATATTCCTTTCCCTGTGTGTTTTCTTCATCCATCCATTCAACAGATGTTTATTAAATACCTACTATATGGCATCATATAGTAGGCATCATATCAGGAGCTTGGAGTACAGGTCTCACTTTGACCACAATCGGGAAGGAGTTTTCTTCCACTGGGAAACAGGTTATTGGACTAGTCCTGTTCCTAGTTCTAGCCAGTGGCTGATGGGTTTATGGGACATGAGTTGTCTCTCAGTGAGGTATGGAGGTCAGGCTCTCAGCCCTTGCTCTCTTCAGGGAAGGCCAGCCTGTGAAGATGTGGCTGCCGAGGGTCTTACTCTCAGCCTTGGTCAGTGACTTATGGACCTAGTTGAAAAGGATTCCTCTACTGCTGAACCATGGGATTCAGTGACCTGGCCCTGGCTTTTCTCTGGAGAAGGCAGATGATGTCAGTGCTAGTCGATCCACTTTGTCCATGAAGGTACAACTGCTAGGAAATGTATTTTCAGCTTTGAACGTTGGATTATAAAGCTCCCATCAATCTCCAACTTTGTAACTGTGAGGAGTCCAATAAAATAAGGTTCCAATTAATCATCTATCATACCCCTAGCTCCTGATTAGGTACTAGTGGTCCAGGTTTGATCTATTGTGGATCAAAGAGGTTCAGTTGCATTCTGACAAGAAAGGACAACTCCAAGAGTCAATACAGGAGACTTTATTAGCAGTGCATTGATCCTTATCTCTACCAAAGGGTGATGATGGGTGTGAGCAAAGTTCAAAGGCCAGAAGCACATTTGCAACAAAAAACCTATAGGAAAGATTAGGGAAGGAGAGAGAGAAAGAATACTCCAGGGAGGAAGATCCCACTAGAGGAATTAGGTCAGACCAATGAGAAGGCATTACTGAGCTTTGAGCATCAGCTGAGAGTGGGAGATAATCATTCTGTCAAGGGACTGGCAGCAATTGCTTCATTGATTAGGGATTTGTATGGAGTCGTTATATTGTCCTTCAAGCACATTCTACCCAGATTCCCCCAAAACTGCATGTATATGGAGGGACGGTTTATCTCCAAATTCAGGGTAATCAAAATCCTACCTGTTGTTCTGACCTTGGGCATCTTAGGTAATGATGGCCTTGTGCCAAGGACCAAGGAAGGAGATTGTCACTTATCACAATACACAGCTGTGGAGGGAACAAGGCATGGCCTATATGAAGTAAGCCAGCTAGTAAGTTTCCACAGCAAATAAAAGTGTCACAAGGTGACCCCAAGGCAAAAACAGAGTCCAAGAAACATCAAAAGATCATGCAGTAATGCATATTTCTACTAAAGTTACTCTTTGTTTTGGGTGAAACCTGTGATTTCACAGGGAAATTTACTTTGAATAAAGATCTTTACCTAGATGGGGTTGCAACTACCCTGCACCTTGTCTTAAAGAATTGTCTGGGCCAGATGGAGGCTGAATTTGAATTCATGTCTTCCCGATTCCAAGGTCACACTTTTTTCTACTGTGCCGTACTACCTTCTTATGAGGTTGTATAAGGAAGTACAAGTCATCAAAAGTAAAAAAAAAAATCACTAGTTATTCTACCATACATTAAATTAGCTTCCACTCAAACATCTCTCCCTATTCAACACTAGTGTCTGTCCCACCTATTTCTTCCCATCTTGTCAACTTCTTTGATTGTAAGTCCCTTCCTGATTTTTGTAGATGCTTCAAGACAACAGTTTATGATAACAAACGATTAAGAGAGACCTTTGGAACATTGATGAAGGCCCCCAAATATTTTTGCAGTAAAGACCCTCTTTATGATTATGCATACAAAGTCAGATATGAACTAAAGGATGTTGCATAGTGTTATTGTACACTTTTGTTAGTAAAAATTAAACTAAAATCAGCACTTAAATCATTGTTCTAAGAATTAGTCTTGGTTGGAATTATAACTAAGAATGCAAAATATGAAATAAATTAAACTTCATAATTTTTAGTTTTATTTTTCTAGAAAAATTCCTAATCCTCATGCCCCCCCCCACACACTACTTATTAGACAATATTGGCCACTACTTAATTGGAATCAAGTATCCTCAGATGATGAAGTTCTCCTGTTCTTTATTTGAATTCCCCAAAGTGCCTGACACTATATGGGATATACATCATAGTGTTCAAAAGCATTGATTGGCTTTTTATATCAGTTTTGGAAATGATTTACTAAGTACCAGAACTAGTATGTTTCAAGCATTATGCTAGGCATTGGAGATACAAAGACAAAAATTAAATAGTTCCTGTCCTGATTTACAATTTATTGGGGGAAGACATGTACATGTTTAGGCACATATGAATATATATGAAATATGTAGAAGGAAGTGGGAAGGGTGGCACTGGCATGAGATAGGGAGACACTCTCAGGAACAGCCACATGTAGGAGGTTGTTTTTGAGCTGAGCTTTGAAGGAAACTAGAGATTCTTTTTTCATGAGATTAATTATATATATGAAGTCATGAAAGACTGTGATGGCAGTCAAATTAGGATCTTTTGCTGCTTTTGGTTTACTAAAAATGCATCCGATTAAATAATGTGGTTAAAGAAGATCTTCCCCATCCATTGATGGGCCTGCCCATTGAGGGAAGCTTGATGAGGGGAGTCGTTTTGTAGGAGGGTCCCAAGTACCTTTTGTTTGTTCTATTGAGGCACTGGGTCAGAGGGTTATGCCCTCTGGCTCTGAAAAGAGAATAAATACTCTTATGGTAAGTTTGTGGGGCTTACTGACTGGAAGTATTTGTTTGGCAATACAAGGACTTTGGGAAACTGCTCTTCAGCTCCCCTGGCTTTGAAAACCCAGATGTCAGTGCTTCCTTCTCTAGTAACTATGGTCGACAGGTGCATCTGTCTGTTGAATTCAGTCAGAGGAAGTCATGTCTGTTGATCTTTGATTTCTCTGTATTTTCTTTGAAGTTCAGGGTGCTGACTCCCTTGAGCTAGGTGAATGATATATGCACTTGGTTAAAGAAATGATACATGTGCTTAATTAAAGTAATTTTTAACCCCTTGAAAGTTGCTTTCCTTTTATGAATGCAGATCTAAGAACTTGTGATAGCAGGTCCCCCTGTATATGTTGGGGTGCTGATTGTTACAAAGATATATTTGCAAATTAAACATGTTGCCTCCAAAAGGCAAGAAAAATAAAGCAATTTAAACAATTAAGCTTCAGTCTGCAATCAGAGTTCATCAGTTCTCTTTCTGGAGATGAATAGCAATTTTTACATAAGACTTTTGTAATAGTCTTGGGTCATTGTATTGATGAGAATAACTAAGACTTTCACAGTTGATCATCATTACAAAATTGCTGTTACTGTGTACAGTGTTCTCCTGGTTCTGCTCCTTTCACTCAGCATCAGTTCATGTAAGTCCATCCAGGCCTCTCTGAAGTCCTCTTGTTCATGATTTCTTACAGCACAACAGTATTCCATTACATTCACATGCCACAACTTGTTTAGCCATTCCCTGATTGATAGGCATCCCCTCAATTTCCACTTCTTTGCCACCACAAAACTGTTGTTATAAATATTTTTTGTACATATGGGTCATTTTCCTTTTTCTTTTATCTCTTTGGGATATGGACCTGAAAAATAGAGATTCTGAAAGGTAAAAGAAAGGAGGAAGCTCATTCCAGACATGGGGAACATGTTTTGTAAAGAGAAAAGTTGGAATGTGTGTGAGAAACAGCAAGTAAGCACTTTTGGCTGGATCCTAGAAGGCAGAAAGTATGTTGTGTCCAGGTAGTGAAGAGTTTTCAGTCAAATACTTGCATTTGTTCTGGAGATTTAATTGTTTATAATTAGATTTCATTGTCCATGAGAGCAACTGTTCCATCATTGTTGGTCCTTTGAACATATATTTTCAAAAAGTGACATGTTGAAATTCCATATTGATGAAGCCAGATAGTTATTCCTAGTCTTCTACTGTTAAAGAAAGGCTAAATTAGAGCTCTTCCCTGTTGCAACTTGAAGGAGAGCTGATCTGAATCTGAGAAGTTTTAAAATGAGGCTCCTTCATCAGTTTCTTCCATGCATTTCAATTTCTATGTTGTTGTGCAATGGTTTCAGTCATGTTTGACTCTTCATGACCCCATTTGGAGTTTTCTTGGCAAAGATACTGGAGTGATTTAGCACTTCCTTCTACAGCTCATTTTAGAGATGAGGTAATTGAGGCCAAGAGGGTTAAGTGACTTGTTCAGGGTCACACAACTAATAAGTATCTGAGTTCATATTTGAACTCAGGTCCTCCTGATTCCAGGTGTGACACTATATCCATTGTACCACTCAGCTGCCCACAATTTATATATTTCAAATGCCTCTCCCAAGGAGTGATTATACAGTAATTCATCTGCATTGTAAAGGGGGAAAAGAGGAAGTCCATGCATGACATTTATAAATCCAAAAGAGATGTATTAAAAGATATTCTTTTCAGTCTGTGCAAGGATGATGATGAAATGGCCTTTCAAATATGTGTTCAGATTTGAGTGATGTGATGGTGTGGCAGTACCTCTTACGATGGCTCCCTAGCTTCCCTTGAGCATGGTAATTGGGTTGAGAGGGATGAAGGAATGGGCCTGGAATATTTTGGAATTTGGCTAACAAGCATGTGGTGGGAGCAATATTCTAACCCCCAAGCAAATTAATATGCTGGGGTTTTTTTTTCCTTAAAAGGTATTGAGACCATCCTCAAGACTTGATTGGCTCAGGGATCTAAAGGCTCAGGCTCTTAACATTACTGATGTCCACAGGGGACTTATTACTGCTTGAGTACAAAACAGTATCAAGGAACTCCAAGGGCTCTCTGATATTCCCGTGGTGGATCATAAGAGCTAGTTTGGGTAAATGTAATGTTAATGCAAGTTTAATGGTGGGTAAAGGGAAGAGTTAAAAATCTTCCTCACCCATTAATAGACCTCAATACATTTTGTTAATTTCTACTGAGGCACTGGGTCAGAGGGTCATGGCTTCAGGCTTTGAAAAGTGTATAAATACTCTGAGGTGAAGTTTTACTTTGGGGCTTACTCATTGGAAGTGTTTGACCAGATGAGACTCTGGGTAACCAATAAAGACTCCTTTCCCTCCAACTTTGAAAACCCAGATGTTGCTTCTCTCTCTGGTAACTACGTATGCATGTAATGGTCAGGCAGTTGGATCTATCTGTTGATCTGTGATGTATGTATGCATTGCTTATGGTCAGACAGTTGGAAGCCCTGTCTTTTGATCTTTATTTCTCTGTTTGTATTTTCTCTGAAGTCCAGGGTGCTGACTTTTTCCCCTGAACTAAGTGAATGATATATGTGTTTGATTAAAGTAGATTGTTCGCCCCTCAAAAGTTGTTTTCCTTTTAGAAATGCAGATCTAAGAACCTGTTCAGCTGACCCTCCTGTGTATGTCCTTGCTGTTACAGTAAGGCAGCTTCATTCAGCTGATTAAACTCAAGGTGACCTTCAATACTCCTTTTTGTTAAATATCCTTCTCCTGCTATTGCTAGATAAACCTCCTTTTGTTAACATCGAGTGATCAGCCAATGTCTCATTTTGTTCCAATATTGAACCTAAAGTACTAAAGTTGAGCCCTGCCCTAACAAAGGGAAATTGGGGGGAATCTTAGCATTTATCCCAGATATTATGGGGCTATTTGGGGTCATAATTGGGGAGGGAGGGAAATCTTTTCATTGGTTTCAGGAGGAAAGTCAACAAAAAAGCAATAAACAATTAAAACCATACAAATATACAGGATAGTAGACAGTCAATATGAATGTCTGTCTCCCTGAAGAATTCTGTCCTTTGAGTTGTCTGGCCAGTATCAGGAGAATGGTTTTGGGCTATTGTCTTAAGTGAGGATCGTAAGCTTTATGGAAGTGCTTATACTTTTACTTATCAGGATTCTACGAAGAATGCTAACTCAGTCTCCTCATCAGTAAAATGGACATAATACACATGTATCTTCACAAGGGAATAAATATGTTCATGATAGATATAGCTTTTTAGAGAGGTGTGTATTTATGAATATATTTTCTAGCAAGCAATATCAATTTATTGACATTTTCCAAAATCAGAAAAGATAGTACCTGCAGTTAAATTCTAAGAAACAACTATAACCTTATATACACAAAAAGAAAGATTGTAGAAATCATAAATCATACATTACAAAATGAATTGGGGTGGGCATAAGGTAAGGAACCCTGCAGCACAAGCTCCTAAAATGCACTCCTTTTGCCTTTTCTGTCCCAAACTGAAACTCCAGGCAGTGCTCCAGTGAGCAAATGCATGCTATGGGCTGCAGGGTAAACATGACCAGGTGAGCCCCCTCTGTCCAAAGGCAGCAGCGAATGCTCAGATATGACTCACAGTTCATATTCTTCCTTTGCCTGGTGACTAATGCCTCGCAGATGTTCCATTGTTTGGTGAAAGCAATTATAAGTGACGTCTAAGTCTCTTTCAATATATTTCTCTCCTTTATTTGCTTTTTAAGATTAGTTATTGTCTTTTTGGAAATAAGGCTGTTGGTCAGTTGTCTTTTTTTGGTGTGCTTGTGGTTGAACTCAAAGCTGCAAAATTGAGAAAGCCAGTAGCTCAAGAATCAGGTACCCCAAATGGGAACAAAAACAAGTCAACCCACAAATTTCTGTGTATATATTTGACCAGAGTGAAGTACCGTAAGTCAGCAATCCTGAATTTTATTAGGAAGATTATCAGTGCTTCAGCCAAGGTTCCTGACCCAGCACCTCATCTTCTTTTCTCAATCGCTGGACCCAGCAGAGTGGGACTCCAGGCCTCACCACTCTCAGGAAATGGATTTGGAGGCTGCTTCCCCTGGAACTGACTACCAGGTTTGCAAGGAATGCCTGCTACCCTCTTCCATGTCACTGAACTGCTTGAAAAAATAAGTCCTCAACTTTCCATTTCTACCAAATTCCTTGGTGGGTGGAGGTCAAACAGGTGGCAGTGGGATGTCCCATGTAGAGGACAGTCTCCTTTACTCAGTGTCTACCACTAATGACTGTGAAAATAGTGTATCAGTCCTTATAACTGGGAAAGTTTGTTTCTAACCTTGACCTCTTTCAGGGTCTGAATATGGAGGTTTGGGCTATGTGTAGGGACACTTCTTACTCTCCCTTGCTTCATCCAGTTGTTTGAAAAAACAGCAATGGTGCTGCAGCCTTCTAAAATCTCAGAGAATCCACATACCAGGCCTCATACATACCACCAGGACCTTGTTTAGTACTTATTTTGGTTGTTTTTGTCATTTTCAGTCGTGTCTGACCCTTCATGACTCTGTTTGTTTTGGCAAAGATACTAGAGTAATTTGTCATTTTCTTCTCCAATTCATTTTACAGATAAGGAAACTGAGGCAACTGGGTTAAGTGACTTGACCAGGGTCACACAACTAGTAAATGTCTGAGATCGGATTTGAACTCAGGTCTTCCTGACTCAAGGCCACTATCTTCTGCATCAGCTAATTGCCTTTGTTTGGTACTAGAACCCCAGGTACCAGGCCCAACCAGTAGTCCGCTGTATGGTCCACATGGAGGATATCTTCTGGGTATGAATTATTCCCAGTAGGCTGAAATGAAGCCAAGGAACCAGCATTAAGTATCAGCCTAACAATGTTCTGGGAGGCATTCTCTAGAAATCTTGTCTATTACATGTGTTTCTTGGATATGCGTGGAACATATAGACTTTTAATGTCTCTTTTTTATTTGACTGATTCACCTCTTTTCCTATCTTATGTCTGTCTGACAACATGATTTACATCAAAGGTTCTTAAATTTGGGGGTATTATGGGTCCTTTTGGCACTCTGGCAATGTCTAGGAACTGCTTCTTGGAATAGTTTTTTTTATATGCATAAAACTGTGTAGGATTACAAAAGCCAATTACATTGAACTACAGTAAAAACTACACACACATACACACACATATACACACACATACACACACACAAAATTCATGATCCCTATGTTAAAAAACAACTAGGTGGTGCAGTGGACAGAGCAGTGGTCCTGGAGTCAAGAGGACTTGGGTTCATATTCAGTCTCAGACATTCACTAACTCCAGGACCCTATGCAAGTCATTTAATCCTGATTGCCTCCTCCCCAAAAAAACCTTCAACTCCAAAATATGTTTATTCTGCACTTTTTCTCTTGTTCAATTTTCCCATGGGCAATATGCGGTTGTTGCCTGTTTTCATGTCTGCTCTACGTCTCTCTGTTGTCTTTGGTTCATCTACAACTTTCAATTCCTTGGAGACTGTGCAAGATCCATAGTCATAAAGCATCCCAGAAAGGATTTTCTTAAAAAAGATTGGCCTTTGTTTCTGAGACAAAGTTGGGGTCACCAGAAATCTTACTGTTCAGCTCTATACCCAACTGATTGCTGATGGAGTCAGTCCAAGATTTTTGTGCGGGTAGATGAGCTCTATTGGTTGACTGGCCAAACTGCATGTCGTCATCTAGCCCAGTTGCTGGAGTCCCAGTGGTCTCCAAACTTTTTTTGATAATATGCTCCTATTTTAAAAAAATATATTTTTGAGCATGCACTACTCCCAGTATGCGTATATTTACTTATTTGTACATTATAGACATGTACTAATATACCATTAGGACAACTAAGTGACATAGGGATAGAGTAAAGGGACGGAATCAGAAAGACCTGAGTTCAAATTTGGTCTCAGTACCTTGATAGATGGACCTGGACCCTGGACAAGTCACTTACCCCTGTTGGTCTCAGTTCCCTCATTTGTAAAATGAGCTGGAGAAGGACATGGCAAACCATTCCAGTAACCATGCCAAGAAAAACCCAAATGTGGTCACAAAAAGTTGAACACAACTAAAACAAAAATATACTATTATTTGTATTTTAAAATTTTAAGAAGTATTAACAAGGATGAGATAAAGACCATAAATCAATAAGCATTTATTAAGTATATGCTATGTACCAAGGACCATAATAAACTCTGAGTGTACAAGGACAAAAGAAATTCCTGTCCTAAGTGCTTACATTCTGTCAAAGGAAACATGAAGATATATTAACAGATTAAAATAGATATGAGGAAAATATAAGATAATTTTGTGGTCAGCTTAGGTGACTGGGAAGATGATGGTGTACCCTCAACAATAATAAAAAAATTGAGTTTAAGATATCCACAGAATATCCACTTTGACATATCTAATAGGTAGTTGGAGATGTGAGATTAGATGCTGAGAGATTAGTGCTGGAGAAGCAGATCTTAGAATTGACTGCACAAGAATGATAATTGAAACCATGGGAGTGGAGGAGATCACCAAATAAAATAGAGTAGATGAAGAGAAGCGAGACCAGGACAGAGGCTGGGGGAACCCCCACAATTATCATGCGGATAAAGATTCAGCACAGGAGACAGAAAGTGGTGTCAGGAAAACCTGGAGAGAACTCAAAGAAGAAAAGGTGATAAACAGTCAGTTTTCCGAGGAATCAAGAAGGATGTGAGTTGAGAACAGATCATTAGGATCAGCAATAAAGAGGTAATTAGTGACTTTGGAGAGAGAAGTTGCAGTTGAATGATGGGACTGGAACCCAGATTGTAAGGAATTAAGAAGAGTAAGAGGAAAGGAAGTAGAAACACTTATTATAGCTAGCCTTCTCAAGGAGTTTAGCCAGGAAAGAGAGAACAGCCATAAGGAGAGCCAAAAGATGATGAATGAGGGGAAGGAAAGGGATGAATGGATCAAGTGAGATTATTTTGAGGATGGGGGACATGAGTATATTTGTGGGCAGTAGTGAAGCAGGAAGTAGATAGGGAGTGATTGAAGATTAGTGAGAGACAAGGGATAATAGAGGAGGCGATCTGCTGCGGAGGATGAGATGTGTGGGATAAGTTGTGCAAATAGAGGATTTTGCCTTGGCGAGAAGGGCCACCTCTTCATGTGAAATAGGGGTGAGGGAGGAGATGGTAGCAGAGTAATGTGAAATGAGGAAAAGGGAAAAGATAGAGTTTAGTTAAATACAAGGCAAAGTTTCTCACCTGAGGAACTAGACAAGGGAGGGCTGGACAGAGGCATCAGAAGATTTGGAAGAGTCACTGTGATGAGTGGGATGGTAAACCAATCAGGAAGGTATAAAGGGACTGCCCTGCCACAGTGATGGCCCAGTTGAGATTATATAACATCAATTTGTAATAGAAATCACTTAAAGTCTCTGAATTTCTCCATCTGTAAAATGAAAAAAAACTGAGCTAGATATTTGTGGAACTTCTCTCTTCTTGCTCTGAAATTTTTAACCAGTCACTATCAGATTCATGTCCCTTACAAGTATGGAGAGCATTCCTTCCACATTTTATCCAAATTACCTCTGCAAGTGTGTAACAGGGCAGAGAAAAATGAGACACATGAATCATCTTAATTCATCTGAAGTCAAACATTACTTAAATACTGAGCCAAGCAGGATCCATGCATCCTCCAAGGCTCTTGAATTTACAAAAAGGGAGTTTACTGTGACATAGAAGGCTCCATTTCAGTTATTATGAAGTATTTGAGCTCTGAGTAAGGAAAGTGACTCATTTTTCTCCTCCTACAAAGATAAACAGGAAGCTCTAGATCTCTGGTCTCTGGTTTGTTTTTGATATTTTCTTATTTAGGCAACATTTACTGAATATACATTAGACAGAGAGGAAAAGTGTTGTCCCTGCATTTAAAATGCTTATAGTCCACGATGGCCAGGGCCATCTCCAATTGTCCTGATCTATATCCTGCCACTGGACCCAGATGGCTCCAGAGGAGACAGGGAGGCCGGTGACTTTGCACAACCCTCCCTCGTTTAAATCCAAGTCTCTTGTAAGTCATGGCATCACCTTTCTGATGTCAAGGCACAACAAAGGACAAACAATGACAACAGTCCATGATGGTTTTCCAGTAGCCCATTCGCCATACCTTAGGAAAGTTTCTCCTTTATCTTGGAGTGATTCTCATTTGTTAAGGAATGGGTTTTAATAGGGACTGATGGTCCTCATTTAGGTAACTTCTAGTAAGTTCCAGAGAAAGTATTAATTTGTAATAGTGTCAAAGTACCTTATGTGATGCAACTCAACATTGACTTAAATGAGATTTTACCCTTCAAGCTCTTTCTTTTGTCCACTAACATAGGAAAGACTAGGTTACTGGGTAGCTTGGAAGTTACTGGGGTTTTGGGAGGGGGGCAGAAGAAGGAAGGTGGTAACCAACTCAATTTCTGATTTACCAAGGTCCAAAGGTACCTAACTTATAATAATAAAGTAGTTTAGGTCCTGGAAGAATATGAATATGAAAAATATGAGCTTAGGCTGCTGACATAATTTCCTTATCACCTGAATGCATATAAAGCAGCCACTGGGCGTTCAAGGAACTCTGATGCTTGATGGACCACAATAGGCGAGAGAGCATCACTCAGGTGTATCAACTCACAGTGTCCTCAATGACCACCCTTTTTGAATAGCCTTCTCCTGCTGTGAGTCAGTCAGTTAATAAACATTAAAGGCCTACTATATGCCAGGCACTGTTCTAAGCACAAGGGATAGATATAAATAGCAAAAAAAAATACCCAAAACAAATAAACCCTCCCCTAAAGAGCTTACAATCTAATGAGGTAGACAACATACAAAAGACAGCTGAAAAGCAGGAGTGAGGGTGAGGAGAAGGAACCTGGTGTAGGGGCCATGGTGGATGGATCAGAGAAGTCCCAACTCGGTGCCATCAGGTGAGAAATGAGGAGGATTCAGTCCAAGTCAACCTTCTTTTGTTAATTACTGAATGACCTACAAATGTCTCCCTTCATTCCAGGATTGACTGATGGTATTGGACCTGAAACAGCCCAGCCCAGTAGACAGCCCATGCTCCAAAGCTGTTTGGGTCAAGATGGTGTATCATCCCCATGTCAAAGTGCCCATCTGTCTATACCTGGATGCTTTTGGTAGCCTACTTCAATTTACACTTTATAAAGTACAGTTGCTTTGAGAAAGAAAGGTTTTCCCTGTTATGATTATTTCAATTTATGTGTTACAGCCCATGCACACCCACCAGACACCTTTTCATTGCCCTTTGGATGAGAATCACTTTTATCCTTCAGAGACTATTAGCATTCCATGACTCACAACTAGACAACAACACTGGCAGAATATTAATGTTAAACAGATGGGGAAACTTAGGGTCACTAAAAGGCCTTTCCATTTTTACAAAACCATCCAGTTCACTCTTCTTTTCTTGTTTAATTCTGTGACTAACTCACTGTTGCTAGGTGGCAGTTGAGTGGAAGACTTCGAATCTAGCCTCACATATTTCCTAGCTATGTGACCCTTGGCAAGTCATTTAGCCTCTGTCTACCTCATTTTTTTCATGTGTAAAATGTGGGGATAATAATAGCACCTACCTTCCAAGGTTGTTATGAAGATAAAATGAATTCAGATTCATAAAGCACTTTGGAAAACTTTAAATGCTATATAAATACTATTATTATTGGTGATTTTATCATTATTATCCATTTGGACTGTCTGTCTAACACACACACTCACATTCCAGTAGATGAATTCTCTAGGTTGTCCATTGAGTTTCATGTAATAATAAATGCTAGCCTTTATACAACTCCCCAAGATTTGTAGAGTACTTCACAAATATTACCTCATCACAACTCTGTGAGGCTTGCGATATTACCATCCTCATTTTACAGATGAAGAAACCAAAGCAGACAGAGGTTTAGGTGACTTACACAGGGCCACATAGTAAGTGTCTGAGGCAGAATTTGAATTCAGACCTTCCTGACTGGAAGGCCAGCACTCCATTCACTGAGCAACTTATCTGGACATTAACATTCTTTATCCATTTGGTTTTTCCTATGTGAATGGTTAGGTCAAACTCTATTGAGTGACTATGGACCCCATTTAGGCAACTTTTCAATGTTCCCTAGGCTTGATACAACTAGAAGAAAGTCATCCACAAACAGGAGCTTAATGGACAGGTCACATGTCAAGGGTAAGATGTAATAGATGGACTGCCCATATACTTCATTTCAATGTTTATGATGTTAAGAGAAAGTAAGGGTTATTTGAGCTTGTTGGGTGGATTCCCTGAGCTAAATATATCAGAGAACATGGAGGAGAACTGCAAAGAAAAGTCAAGCACCATTTGTTTATTTTTTTGATTAATTATTTACTTAATTTTAATCTATGGAATAAAACAAGTATTTCCATGACATGGTATAATAAAAAAAAAGATGATTGCACATGGAACTGCAAATATGTTTTGTATAATTTGCTATTCCTGTTAAATATTTATTACATTATTATGTAAATTCCTTTTTTTCATTTTGTTCTTTCCTCCCTCCTTCCACTCTGGCCATTAATCTAATGGTTGCCAATAGATACAATGCAAATAGGAATATATATGCATGTATATACAAATATAATTATTCTATACATACTTCTATTAGTTCTTTGGATGCAGATAGTATTTTGCTTTATATGTCCTTTATGGTTAATTTGGCTTTTTATAAGTCAAAATGACTTGGTTGCTCAAAGTTGTTCTTAAAGCAATATTGCTGTAACTGTATACGATGTTCTCTTGGTGCTGCTCACATAACTCTCCATTATTTCATTTAAGTCTTTCCATATTTTTCTAAGATCATTGAGATCATCATTTCTTATAGCACGGTAGTATTCCATCACAATCATGTACCGCAATTTGTCCAGCCATTCCCTAATTCATGGGCAGCCTTGTAACTTCCAGGTCTTTGCTACCACAAAGAAAGCTACTATAAACATTTTAGAACATAGAAGTTCTTTTTCTTTTTCTCTAATCACCTTTGGAAATAGATATCATAATGGTGGTATTGCTGGGTCAAAGGTTATAGTTCTGGGCATAATTCCAGATTGTTCTCCAAAATGATTGGATCAGTTCACAATTCCACCAACTATGAATTAGTGTCCCAATTTTTCCACATCCCCTCAACATTTGTCACTTTCCTTTTCTGTCCTTTTAGCCAATCTGGTAGCTGCACCTACCATTCAGTTATCATTTGCCAACTATAGTGTAGAAGAGGATATTCTTGTCTATGAGATCACCAATCCACTTATAATGTATGAGTTTGAGGGATGATTATTTTACTTCACTAATATTTGCTTCTTTAGATTTCTTTAGGACTTCTTCCAAAGAGCCATGATTATTCTGGGAGATATGTATCTACATTTATATTGACTGGCTGGAAATTACTCATTAAATGTGCAATCATTCAATCAAGTCTCTCAGAGCACTCAAGCAAGACTTTTAGCAGTCTAGAACCCACATTACCACTTCCTGATTTATTTATTTGGCATTTTAAATATCAATTTAGAAAAAAAAATAATTGAATCAAAAAAGTCAAACATCAAACCAAACAGCCAGGGGTCATCAATTGTTAACATTTTTAAAAATTCCATAGTAAAAAAATGTTTGGTTTTCCATTACTTAATAATGTCAAAGTTTATCTCATGTGGTTTTTTCAATTTGATTTTGGGATCAATTTCCTTCTTAGTGGCAGTGACATTTCTTTTGTTTTTATAGACTATGCACCAAGATTGTTGACATATTTTATTTCATAATTAAGTCAGCAACCTTTTAGTGACTGTGGTTGAAGAGGGTGTGCTGTGAGCTAGGGAGGGGATGTGCTGCTATGGTTAGGGTTGGGAGGGAGGGTGCCAAGGGGCCATAGAGAATCATCAGGTAGACAGCTGCTATACTGCTTATAGCTGATATATAAAAATGTAATACTTTGTGCTAGCTGCAGTTTCTCTAAAAGTATATATCAACAATATTTTTACAGAATTAAACCTTGTGCTAGCTCCAGTTTCTCTAAAAAAAAATTTCCCTATCTGCCTTTTCTTACCTACCACACCATGCTAACCTGTATTTTTCATACCTACCAAACTAGATGCATTAGAAAGTAGCCACTACAAGATAGGAAGAAGAATCTCTGTAAAATAATAAATATTACTGGATAATATATACCAGACAAAATTTGAGGAAATAGCCAATAATGAAGTCTGTGACTTCATACGTCTCTATGAAAATGCATAAAACAGGGAGGTCACAAGCAAAGCTAGGGATCTTAAGGCAAAGAGTCGTATTGAACCTCACAAGTATAACTGATGCTAGTGGGCTGGAATTCACACTGGAATATTGCTTGGCAAAGGTACACCTTATTAAAAATAGGAATAAGAAGTAGGTTCTGGTAGTAGGGTATATTAAGGTATATGTATGCTAATAAATCCAAGAACCCAGGAAGAGAAATCTTAGCTAAATATAAAGTATGCATTAAGTGCTTATTATATACCAGGAAGTATTTGGGTGAAGATCAATGGAGAAAAATCCTGGCATATACTATGTAACATTTGGATTAAAAAAAAAAAGATGTTTGGGAAAAAAAAAATCACAAAGTTAGTGTGATCTTGTAAGTCAGCTAGGTCATAGCATGGATAGAGTAATAGACTTGGAGTGAAGAAGATCTGAATTCAAATTCTGCCTCCTGAAGTTATCAGATGTATGACTTTAGGCAAGTCAGGCAATCTGTCAGCCTCAGTTTCCTCACCTGCAAAATAGGTATAATAATGGCACCAACTCTGTAGTGTTGTTTTGCAAACCTTGAAATCTATAGTAGTAGTAGTAGTAGTAGTAGTGGTAGTAGTAGTGGTAGTGGTAGTGGTAGTAGTAGTGGTAGTGGTAGAGGTAGAGGTAGTGGTAGTGGTAGTGGTAGTGGTAGGCGGGAGGAGGAGGACACAGCTAGGTGGCTCAGTACATAGAATGCTGATCTTGGAGTTAAGGAGACTCATCTTCCTGAGTTCTAATCTAGCCTCAGACACTTACTAGCTGTGTGACCCTGGGCAAGTCATTTAACCCTACTTGCTTCAGTCTGCAAAATGAGCTGGAGAAGGAAATGACAAACCACTTCAGTATCCTTGCCAAGAAAACCCCAAATGAAGTCACAAAGAGTCAGAGATGACTGAAACAATTAAGTAGTAGTAGGTAGTTGTTGTCATCATTATCATGGGAGACTTCACAGAATACTTTCTGCTAAAGCTAATAAATTTTCAGCTTACCTCAATGATAATTTAATTTTTAGAAGATGTAAAAAGCAAGGAAGGGAACTGCTACTAATTCTTGATTGGATTCTAACCATCAAAGGTGAATCAGCAACTCACACAGAAAATATAGCACTTTAGTTGGGAATCGACCACTCCATTTTAGGATTTGTGAGAGAGCAGAAGAAAACCTCCCATTGTTTCACCTGTATCTTAACTTACCAGAGAAGATTAGATTTCAGCAGGCTCAGAGAACTGTTAGTATCCCTGTGGATTAAAATTCAATAGGGAAAGTCAGCTGAAGAGGGATAAGAAACTCTCAAGAAGGAGATTCTGAAGGTGCAAAGCTGAATCATTCTCAAGAAAATCTTCCTAAAGATAAAAATATTTATCCAACTTTTTGCAAAGACACATATAGAAGAGTAGAAGAGCTGTATAATGATAGTGTCTGGGACACTACATTTCAAAATGAATGAGCTGTTAATGAATATTTAAGTGAAGGTTTTGTTTTGAGCTATTGTTAAAAAAAGGAAGATAAAAGCAGGATGAGATCTCGTTCACAAATCACTGAAAGAAATATATATTTTACTTTTTTCCTCCTCTGCTAAGGAGAATGATCTTTGAACTAAAAAGGATAGGGAGCTGTGTGTAGTCACTTAATTCTTTTTCCCTCAGTTTCCTCATCTGGTAAAATGAGCTGGAAAAGGAAATAGCAAACCACTTCAGTATCTCTGCCAAAGATACTTTTAAGGAATTGAAACCCAAGATAAGTAAGGAGGTTAGAAGAGAGTTCCAAATTGGCTTTGCTGAGTTCATACCACATATCCACACGTGCTGATAAAACTAAGTGATATAATTGCAAAGATGATCATGCATGTTTAAAAGATCATGAAGAATTGGAAAGGTGCAGTGAAACGAGAGAAAGACAAATGCCAGGACATTCAGAAAAGGGAAGAGAATGGAATGTAGAAACAGCTGGTAAGCTTGTACTCTTGACATGTGACCAAGCCATCATGCTTTTGTTTGTGGAAAACATTGTACTGGTTGTACAAGAAAATTGCAAAGTCACCCAAATGTGATCTACAATCGCTGACAATCATTTGACCTAGCCATCTACAAAGGAAAAACCAAGTAGATGAAGAATGTATATTTCCAGATTATTACTAGAAAAATTCTAGCACATATTAAGGGGATAGCCTGTAAATATCGAGCAAGGAAAGTTTTGATCCCTTCAAGAACAGCTAATTTTTGTTTTTCAGTCATTTTTCAGTCATGTCCTACTCTTTGTGACCCCATTTGGGGTTTTCTTGACAAAGATACTGGAGTGGTTTCCCATTTGCTTTTCCAACTCATTTTACAGATGAAGAACTGGGGTGAACAGGGTTAAGTGACTTATCCAGAGTCATATAGCTAGTAAGCACTTGAAGCTGCATTTGGAATCAGAAGGATGACTGACTCCAGCCTGGTATTTTATACACTGAACCACCCAGAATGGATCTTCCCAGACTAATAACCTTTTTGGAAAAGATTTCTAAATTCTTAAATCAAAGTGATGCTAAATGTTAGTTGGCCAAAATTTCAGCGAAACAATCAATAAAGTCCATCGTATTTGTTTGTAGACAAGATGGAGAAATATGGTTCTAATGATAAAGCTAGGTATATTCAGAACTTGTTGAAAGCCTATAAACAAAAGTAGTCAGCAATGGGTAGCAAGCAACTTGTAGAGAAGTCTCTACTTCAGGGATCTTTCCTTAGACCTATTTTAGTGAAGATTTTTGTCCATGACATCAATGAAACTATAGATACTTATTGAATTCATAAATGACACAAATGCTGGAAGAGATAGCAGATGTCTTGAGTGATACGTTGGAGAAATTACTCTTTGGATTTCCTGAGATCCCCCAATTCAGAGTGAGCTAACCCATTCGGCTTGTGCTGAGGCAGAGCTGCCCTGGTAATTGATTACAGGTCAAGTCAAACTTCAGACCAAGCTCCATGGCATCTAGTCATCCCACCAAAAGACCAAGGCCTTGCCAACACAGACATCTTTCCATCTGCCCTGCAATTGTTTACTTATCCTTTCTTTAAAAAAATTGCCCTTTTATTCCCTTTTATATTTTTAACATTCCTTTTAAAATTTTGAGTTGCAAATTCTCTCATTCCCTCCACTCCCTCCTACACCCACTGAAAAGGCAAACATTGATACCCATTATATATATGGAGTCATGCAAACATATTTCTATATTAGCCACCACATAACATTCTGCCATCCACTTATAGCCTTATCCCATTACCCAGTCATTTGCTAAGTGTTATTGCTTTGACCTAGTGGCAGCTAGGTGGTTCAGTGGATAGAGCACCAGTGCAGGAGTCAGGAGGACCTGAGTTCAAATCTCACCTCAGACACTTGACACTCACTAGCTGTGTGACCTTGGACAAGTCACCTAACCCCAACTGCCTCATCCTGGGTCATCTCCAGTCATCCTGATGAATATCTGGTCACATTGGATTCAGATGCATCTGGAGGAGAAGTGAGGCTGGTGACCTGCACAGCTCTCCCTCACTCAAAACAAAGTGAAGTGCAAATCATGTCATCATTTCTCTGATGGCATGGTCTTCTTTGACAACGAAGGATGAACACACACACACACACACACACACACACACACACACACACACAATGCTTTGACCTCCTCAGCATTTCTTGAATTTGTCCTCTTTTCTCTACTCACACTTCAGTTACCCACACCAAGTACTATTTAACTTCAAATCCTCAGCACCTAGTGTATAGAAAACAATTAAAAAATATTGGTTAATTGATTAACAGATTTGGAACCCAAAAAGATTTTAACAGGTTAAAATGATGGCCAAACCTAATAAAAATATAAATAAAAAACAAAGTGTCATATTTGAGTTCAAAATATCAACTTCACAAGGAAAAGATAACAACAGTAGCTTCTCAAGACAGCCATCTGTTTGAAACAGATATCTATGTTTTAGTAGACTGCAAGTTCAAAATGTCCTAATGATACGGGGAATGGCACCCCCAAAGCTAATTATGATCTTAGGTTTCGTCAAGAAAGGCTTTGTGTCTAGTTCATGAGAGATAATTGTCTCATTGTACTCTGGCCTGCCCAGACATCTTGGGTGTTCATTTCTCAGCGCAGTGTTTTAGGAAGGATTTGACAATCTGGAAGGCATCCAGTGGAGGATAATTAGAATGATCCTTCCTTCATGGTACTTTTTATCCTGTTATGTTCTCCATGCTTGTATCCTATCAGTAGAATTTACTGACTTATATATTTATCCTGCTGGCTATCCAAAACAAAAGAGGGAAGGAACTCATCTCTCATAAGCCTAAGATTTGTCGTACATGCCAGACATAGGCCTGACAGAATGTCAGCAGCAGCAACATTTGGCTCAAGATGGGGGGTCTTAGGAAGACTTAAGTGGTCTTGAATAACCCAGTTCTTAACCTTTTTCTTTTTGAACAGCCAGATGGCACAATGCATAGAGTACTAGTCTTGGAGTCAGAAGGACCTGAATTCAAATCCACCACCATACACTTTCTGGCTGTCTAACCCTAGGCAAGTCAGTTAATGTGTGTCAGCCTGTTTTCCTCTTCAACAGAATGGAGATAATAATAGAACCTATTTCATAGGGTCATTGTGAGAATCAAAGAAGATAATAAATGGTCAAGCACCATATAAACACTAGCTGCTAGGATTCTTATGTCATTGCCCTCTCTTCTTGTTTAATATTTTTAAGTACATGAAATAAAATACACGATACAAAGGAAACAAATTACGCTGAAATAAAGATGTAATTTTTTTCCTGTTCAAGTTCACAGACTCCCTGAAAAGTCTATTAATGAACCCCTTATGTGCCCTTTGACTGCAGAATAGGAAATTTCTGTTCTGGCGGAATGGTAATAGAGAAACCAAAAAAAAAAAAAATGGGCCACACTCTGCATAAACCTTTGCCTAGATTGGAAAATGGTTCTTCTGTCTGGACAAACCTGCCGCCCATTCTGAAATTGAGCATGTCGAGGGCACAGGGGGCGCTATAAGACATGAACGCATATCCTGTGTCAACTCTTTTACATGAGTAAGTCCTTGTGGTGGGTGTGAAAAATAGTTCCTTTCTCTCTGGAAAAACAACAACATCGTTTTTATTCTTAGCTAAACAAACATGAAATAAAACCAGCATTTACGTATGTAACATAGAACAGAAAAGGTGAATCTGTTATATGTAGCTTGCTTTTCCTTTAAAATATATTACAAATTCAACTTGTAACTTTCGAAGTTGTCCTGCTTATCTCTCGTTGTTTTTGGCCTTTCTTCTATTCTCTTCTTTTCATTTTTTAAATGTGTCAATGACCCTCTTTTTAAATTTTATTTTTCCTTTTTTTAAACAATTATTGCTAGCTTCCTTCTTTCCCATAACACCTACCCTACAAATTGAAAAAGAAAAAAAACAAAACCCCTAAAGCGTATATATATATAATATGTAATATATATGTGTGTGTATGTGTGTGTGTGTATATGTATGTATGTATTTTCAAGCAAAATAAATTCCCACATTGGTTAGCTCTCTAATGCCTACCTAATTCTGCATCTTGATTCTATATATTTTATTGTCAGGTAGCATGCTTCCATCACTGGAATCATTTTTGGTTATTATACTGATCAGAGCTCATAAATCTTTCAGTTTTTTTCTTCATGGCATTGCTACCATATAATTTCTTTTCCAGCTCTAATTACTTCACTCTGCGTCAGATCATATAAGTGTTTCTTGACTTTTCTAACACTGTCCCTTTGGTCATTTCTTATAGCACAATAATATTCCATTATGTTCATATACCATAATTTGTTCAACTACTCCCTAATTGGTTAGCATCTCCCTAAGTTTCCAGTTCTTTGCTGTAAAAAAAAAGAGCTACCATAAATATTTCTTTATATATGATCCCCTTTATTTGAATAATTCAATGAGGGAGGGACAGAGGTGGACCTACCAGCTGTATTCCTGTATCAGAGGGTATGTACAGTTTAGTGATGTTGGAGGCATAATACCAAATAGCTTCCCAGAATGACTGAATGAATTACAGTTCCACCAACAGTTCATTAATATGTTCCTGTGGTCCTGCCCTGTTTTAACAATTATCATTTTCCTTTTTTTTGGACATTTTTGTCAATCTGACCGGAATGAGGTGCAACCTTCAAGTTTGTTTTAATTCTCATTTCTCTATTAGTGATTTGGAACATTTTTTCATGCAACTTTTGATAGATTATATTGTTTCCTTTGGGCAATACCTATGCACACGTAGTGTTTGACCACTTATCAGTTCCTTTCCTGAACCCTAAAAGGATCTGGTGCCAATCAATATAATATCTAAAAGCTCGATATTCCCTTGGGGCTTCTGGCATCCTTCCAACTTCTTCCCCCTCAGTTTGTAAGTCATTCTCTGATATGAACTTTTCCCAAGTTACCATATGGCATAAATTACCTCATTGTTCTGAATACCTGATCATGTGAATTCCAGAAATGCATGACCGTCTGACACAAGGACATGTTTAAGAGAGGACAAAAAAATCTTACTTGTCATTTACATCTTAGCTCAGAGTCAAGGCTGAGTATTTTACCTCCCCAAACCCAAGAGAGACATTTGTGAAACTTTTTCCCTAGTAGCTCAACAACGGAGCGTTTTGGGGAGGCGAATTGTAGCAATAAAAGACAAAAACCTCTTCTGAAACCCTTTTCTGGGTAATTATTTCATTTAAACAATTTCCCCAAATGTGCCTTAGAAGAGAGAAATCTAAATTTACCTTTGATCTGCTAAAAGACAGAGGCATTCCCTTTGAGTCACCTGTTGAAAACAAAGTTCTAGAGAAACTGCTTGCTCCCAGGCTCACTGTCCACCACAAACAAACATTGCTTTGTGGCACTGGGTGTGTGTGTGTGGTGTGTAAATAGATTGTGGGAAGGAAAGGGGCTGGTTTTTCAAGTTCCTGTTTCTCCTGCTCTGTTGGGTTCAATGCAGTTCAGCATTTGATATCCTTGGTCTACAAGAACAGGAGAGGAGATAAATCTCCCAATTCTAGCTTTCTGAATAAGGTAAGGACGGTGTAATGCAGGATAGAGAAAGTGACGGCTTCTTTTATTATTCTGTTAGTTATTTGTTAGGCGTCGGGGGTATCAGGAACCACCTCGCATTTTTGTAATATCTTCTCTTTGTACGTGTAGACTTTCTTTTTCTTTCTTTCCTTTCCTTTCTCTTTCTTTCTTTTCTTTTTTCTCTCTCTTTCCTTCTCTTTCTGTCTGTCTCTCTCTTCCTTTTTCTCTCCTTCCATTTCCTTTCTCCCTTTCTTTTTCTTTCTCTCCCTTCCTTGCTTCTTTTCTTTTCTGTCAGAATTCCTTAAAAAACAGTCTAATTATTGAAATAGTGCTAAGTGATGGCTAAGAGATGGTGACATTGAATTTATTTAGAACACTAAATTACCTAATTTGTTACCATGGTGGGTGTCAAAATGTTATATAGATTGTGAGACAAATGGATTCATTGAATGGGCACTGTCTGTATCCTAAATGTATAACCTAGGGACATGAAAAGAAGTTCAAACTTAAAGGACTTCTCTTTCTGTCACTGACATATTTTACTCTTATTCAGTACCTCTTTGATTTAATCAAACAATTCAACAATTTGATTGAAAATCATGGGGTCTTTTACACCCCATTAAGTCTTTTTCATACTTGTAGAGCCATTCATAGGAAAGATTGTTAAAATTCAGAGCCCTAGAATAATTCCACAATGAATATGAAATTTTCAACACAGCAGGGAGTCCAGACTCAAAGATACTTGAGACTATACACTCTTAAGAAGCATCAGTTTCTCTTATGGTGAGCCACATTCTGTTACTTTTTAATACCATATTTACTTCTTTGAAAGGAAGAAAGATCCCACCAGTTTCCTAGTACATAGTTTCAAACTATGTTGACTGCGTTTTCCTCAAAATATTTAAATGACTGAATGGAAACTCATACATTTCTACATGGAAATTCATTTTTCCCATCAAGGCATATTTCAAGTACTATTATGATTAAATGTTCAGAGAAGTGGAATCCCTCAAATCACCTTATATATTAAAAGAACAAAAATAATACACCAGGAAGTAAATCACTTCACCTCTCTATGCTTCAGTTTTCTTGTTTTTAAAACCAGAGTAATATTACCTGAGGCATTCATTTCACAGTGTTATTATGATTATCAAATGAGAAGGTATATGAAAAATATTTTGTAAATTATAGTGACACAGAAAAGTCATTATTATTTTTTATTTTTATCTCTCTAATAAAGCATTTACTGAATGCCTACCATTTAAAAGGTACAATGCCAGACTCTGGATACAGAGAAAAACAAATTCCTGCCTTCAAAGTACTTATGTTCTGTTAGAGATAAGGTAAAGAAGCTTGGGAATATGCCCTAGGGACATTATATTGAATACTTCCTATTTATTCTATTAAAATTAATCCAAAGTCAAATGATCTTAAGCAATAGGTAATAATTCTTTCTTCAAAACTTGAAGGATCAGTGACTTCATTGCTTTTCATTTATGTCCTACCACTAACACATGATTTTGTGAGCTGTTGTGTCCCCCTCCTCTCCAGAAAATCATGGTATGGTTTTCATCATCTTGTAAATGATTAGCCTCTCCAAACTTAGGCAGACTGGTTCTCAGATGACATTCAGTCTATGTTAGATCCATATTAGGTCCAGCTTCGTAACGCTTCTCTGAGTCTATTTTCTATTGGGCTTTTTGCATTTAGAGAATGAGATGCAAATTGAATTTATAAAAAGAAGCAGCTTCTGTCATTTCAAACTATTACAGTATCTACACAATTCTTTGCTTAAGTGAAAGGCAATATATTTTTAAAACTTTGATTAGTACTTGTATGCATAAAGAGTTCACTTGAAATTAGTAATTTGGAAATTGGGCAGTTAAGTGGCACCGTCAATAGGGTCCCAGCCTTAGATTCAGGAAGACTTGAGTTCAAGTCTACCCTCAGACACTTACCAGTATGTGCTCCTGGGCAAGTTACTTAACCCTGTTTGTCTCAATTTCCTCATCTGTAAAATGGGTTGGATAAGGAAACAGGCAAATCACTCCAGTATTTTTGCCAAGAAAACCCCAAATAAGGTCATAAAGGGTCAACCATGATTAATCAACCAAATAGCAAAAAAATTTGGAAATTATTTGGTAATGAAACCCTCAGTACTTCAGAAGGTAGAGTGTGACACTTGATCTAATGATACAACTCAAAACCCACTCACACCTTCAATTATATAGGCCAAGGATTCCCATAAATCTTCCTAAAGGGAACAGTTTTCAGAGGGAAATTGAGATAAAGCAAAGAAAAGTTTGCTAACAATTAGAGCTTCCTTAGAATGTACATCTGGGTTTAGGGAGCAGTGGGTTCTCTCCAGTGTGCTGGAACTAGCTCTAACTATCTCAAAAGAGATGGTTTAATTTTCAGTGGGAATGTTTTCACCCTAGAAACTGGTAAATACTGCAAATCATAGGTTTGCCAATTTCCAAGAGGAAAATGCTCGCACTGAAAATTAAACCATCTCTCTTAGGAAAGTGGTAGAATATTAATAATCTATTTATAAATTTTTAAATGTATTGTGTATATATACATATATATATATATAAAATTTTTTTTCTGGAGAGCCATTTGCTAAACATTTACCAGCACATCTTTGAGTCTTCCACACTTGAGGTCTTCAAACTAGCTCAGTGGTCATTTTATAAAAATATTGTAGAGGAGATCCTTATTCAGGTGTGCTGAATTACATGACCTCTGAAGTCTTGTCCAACTTTAAGATTCTGTGATTCTATGACACATAGACCTGCATGCGTGCATGTGCACATACTCACATTCATACTCACATTCACACACAATCTATAAATACTGATCTCCTTATGAACGGGCTTTTGACAGAACCACAGAGATCATCTCCCTGAAATTCTGAAAGAAAGGTCAGCAAATTTCCATGTCTGCATTTAATCCTGGCCATCTACTATCAGAATCAAAATAAAGATGAAAACTGGGTAAGGAGAAGTAATGTTAGGCAAATAATTTTCTTTTGAGACCCCTGCCCTCTGTGATGCTGTACGTAGTACACTTCATGCTTACCTAACACTCTCTGTTAGCCTTGTATTATTCAACCATTCATTTATTCAGTTTTGATGAAGTTTCCTGATTACTTAGACTAAAATTAGTCAGAACATTTTCTGCCTTTTCATGATCCGGATACATATTTAGGATATTTGTTGAAATCAGTTTTATAACTGTTCCCATGAATTTGGATGAAAAAGAAAAATGTAATATTAGCAAGTTTCAGGGACCAGATGTGAAATGAGCAGTTGACAATTTTTTTCGGCATGAGTTCTGTTTCCCTACTGCATAATTGTATCTTTCTATGTTTTGTTGGTATATATTAATAATTAACAAATAATCTATAACATATAGTAATCTAGGAAGAAGTGAGACATTGAGGATAGTGTGCTGGTCTTAAAGTCAAAACAAGCCATGGTGTTGAATATGGCTACCATTGTGATGTTGGTGGATCACTTATTCTCTCTTAACTCGTTTCCTCATTTGTAAAAATGGGAATGATAATAGCATGTACCTCCCTGACCTGTTGGGAGTTTTTTTTTAAGGATATAAGGCATTTTCTAAGACTTAAAGCACTATAGAAGTGCCTCCAAGAATAATAACTGCTATTACTTTTTTGTGAGGTTCAGATGGAATCAGTCTGAGAAATTATTTTTCTATGATTGGTCCTGTCAACTATTGTACAAGTAAATAAAATGACCACTTGACCTCTGGATTGAAGCTCAGATCTTCAGTCCTCATTATTCTTTGGTGGACATTAACAATTTTATATTCGTTATTCAAATGATATTTTATATCATTGGAGTTTCCACAAAATGAAGTAGCTGTTTAAGGTGCTTTTCGGTGGAACCATATAAGTTGATGCTATCTATGCATTTTCGATAATTAATATGAAGTTTTTGCATGACTCCTTTATCTTGAGAGCCATACTCAGGAGAGAAGTTGGAACACCAAATTTATAAAATCAATGGTAAAAATGGTTTTTACATGTAATTTGGGGAAAATGAAATATTAAATATATTTTAAACAGAGAGAAAGAAAGCCTTACTCAGTTCTGGTCAAAATGATAATAAACTATTTAATTCTAGGAAGAACCATAGTGAGTTTAAACTTTCTCCTTAGAAGATGCTGTATATGATTTCAAACAATTTTATTTTCACTGCATTAGTGTCATGTTTTAAATAAAGAAAAGTTTTTCCACATGGACATCAAATACTTCTCACTGCATCTGGAAGTGTTTTGTACATTTTTGGTACCTGTCTCAGGGCAGTCAGGTGGCACAAAAGATAGAGTGTTGAGCCTGGAGTAAGAAAGACTCATCTTCCTGAGTTCAAATCCAGCCTCAGACACTTAGTAACTGTGTGATCCTGGACAAGTCACTTACCCCTCTTTGCCTTTGGTTTTTTCATCTGTAAAATGAGCTGGAGAAGAAAATGGGAAACCATTCCAGTATCTTTGCCAAGAAAGTTACAAATGAGGCCATAAAGGTGGGACATGACTGAAAACAACTGAATTGTAACAAAGTATTAGTCTTAGCTGTAAGTGTGGAAGTGAGTAAAAGACCTTGCAAAAATCAGTAAAGGTATTGTCAATGTTATGGCCCTTTCAAATATTAAAAAAAACTTATTGAATCAAGAATGACTTCCTTTTTTATGTCCATGGAACTTGGGCGTGCTTTCTTCACCCCTCAGCCAATGGATTTCTTTTTCATCTAAATGTTTTGTATAAAGTATATGAACGTAGCATGAGCCTATATTTGTAGAAGTCACTGATGTTCTCATCTTTTATAAATGTTTTTTTCTTTTAAGAAAGATCTTATTAGACTTGCTTCATAGATGTACCTGATAAAATGCCTTGCACTGCTGCCAAACCTTAAGCAAGGAATCATGGTTCTTATCAGGACTTACTATTTCTAGCTTTTCACAGAAAGTAGAGTTTTAGCCACTTCCCTTGATTTAATCCTTTGATGTAAATCAATTTATATTAATTATATGTAAGGTTTCTGTTTTGTTTTTGATCCTATTTGTGCTTTAATAATGTTAGACTTTTTTTGACAGCAAAATGAACAGAAATGTTTAATTTTATGTATCTTCCTTCTTTCTCTTTCCCTCTCCTTCTCTTCTCTCTCTCTCTCTCTCTCTCTCTCTCTCTCTCTCTCTCTCTGTCCTCCCTTCCCTCCCTTCTCCCTCCCACCTTCTCCCTTTCTCCTCTAATTTATTTACTCCTCAATCTTTATAATATAGTTCTTGATTAATACTAAATTGTTTATTTTATTCTTTGCACTGACTGGACTTTTCGTATTGCTTTAACTTTTTGACTTTCATTTTCAATTGTTGATTAAATGTAACAAGAATTTCTCATATGTTTTTGTGTTCCAGATTCCATTTTATTTTTGGCAAAAAAGATATTTAATTAGGCAATTTGGTAATATGGTATTCAAGTTTCCTACTCCATATACTAGTTAGATATTAATGTAATTTTCCAGTGTCTTCTTAACAAGTCTTTAACGGTTCTTTTTGTTTGTTTGTTTGTTTAATAGCTGTTTATTTTATTAAATAACCAGTTATAAATTTAGACCAGGGCAGTGATTCATTGGAATAAACATCGAATTAAAACCACAATAACATGCTTCAGCTACTCATCTATCTTGATACAGAATAAGAGGAAAAGAGAGTCAGGGTAGATCACCAAACACAACTAGAATTTCTAAAGCGGCTGATTTAAGAACAATGACCTAGTCCCTATCTACTCTTCTCATTTCACAATGTTAACTGATATGGCCATGGCCTAGGAAGTTCCCATTCAATTATGTATGAACATGGGGGTTCTGTGGTTTCCATCTAGGACCCTACCCATCTAGAATAATACGGACTGGAGCAGCGGGGGAAACAATAGATAACCATGATCAAAAACAGATTTGGATAAGGAGGAAGTGACATGGATAGAGCAATAATCTGTGAATTAGACTGTAGAGATGTTGGAAGAGAGGGGAGGAGGGTCCTATGACATCCAAGTTCTGTAACAGTCAAGAGGGAAGAAGGATCCAAGGAAGGATCTAGGCATCCATTTCAAGAATTCCCAGCGTAATAACACTGGCATTCTGTCTAGCGCTGCCTTCTTTTCTGCCCTAGAGAATCCCCTGCATCCTGAGATTGGGTCTTCTGTTGGAACTCTGTGTTCTGTAGTTATCCCCGAACTCAATCAGCGGGTGCTCTCTAGTGTGAACATCCAATAGTGTTATACAAGAAGAAGCTTTTCTTTTAGGATCCAGATTACATGCTTCAGCACTGATAAAAACTCAAAACACCTTTTTCTGCCCACCTTTCTCCCTACCATATATCAATGTAAATATGTAGCCACGTTGGGGTGAGGCTTCAGGTAGTGCTGATATCTCCCTATGTACTGGCAGACGCATGAGTTTAATGAGTTGCCATTGTTTTATATGATTGACATTTTCAATTGCCATTTTTTCCTTTTTTTCATATGCCCATTCTTATTTTCTTCTCCTTTTAGTGCTTATCTTTTCCAGGCATGACCGTCTATTTAATGTTCTTTACTTATTTTCTTTATAATGGAAGAAAAAGATTAGACTCTGACTTGTTGAACCTTGAAAAATTCTATTAAGAGACAAGTAGTCAGAATACCATTTATAACTATTGTTAAAACTGAATTCAACAGAGGCAGGTCTATTGAAACAGTAGACTTATTGAAGATAATTTTAATTAATCTTCTTAGCAAAATTTCTGGAAGTACTATATTCCTATGTTAATACCATATTTAATTCATTTATATTTTTGTGGCTTATGTGCATAGATTTTGGGGACTTTTTAATTTTAACACTGAAGTAGAAAAACATTACAGGAATTATGGCAACACCTAAGAAATTTGTAAAAAATAAATTTTCTTTTTTATTTTACTGAACTTGATGAAAAGCAACAAATATTAATATTTTCATATCAAAGAACAGAAAAAAAGGATTGTATATGAAATTGTGACTATTACAGCCTGTTAAGTATGTGATAAGTTCAGTGTATTAGTTTCATTGCCATCCCACTTGTGCATCTCTCTAAACTTCTTTCTATTCTCTTCTAGGCATGAAAATAATAATAAAAAAGCTTCAGTGACTCCTTTAAAAAATTTTTCTTCTTGTTTTGATATCACTCCTCCTCCTGTCACAGTCTCTCCCTCCTCCCTTACACATTTTTTAAAAATCTCCTTTGTAACATATAAGCATAATGGAACAAAATAGATCTACACATTGACCATATATGAAAATATATCTCATTTGGTACATTGAGTTCATCACTTCTCTGTCAGTAGTTGGTTAGCATGCTTTATCAATGATCCTCTGGAGTCATGGTTGGTCATTACATTAATCAGAGTTTTTAAATCTAAGTTTTTAAAAGCAAAATTATACTCATTCTTCTGGTTCTGTTCACTTCATTCGAATCTTCCCAGGTTTCTCTGAATCCACTGGTTTTTCTTTTCTTTTGGTGAATCCACAATACTCTGTTACATTCATATATGATAATTTGTTGAACCATTGTTTAATTGATAGTATAGAAAAAAGCTCTCAATTTATATAGGTTTGTTTATGTCCTGCTACACTGATAAAGTAATTGTTTCAACTAGTTTTTGTTGAATCTCTAGGGTTTTCTAAGTAGAGCATTATATGATCTGCAAAAAGTTATAATTTTTCCCATCTTTGTCTCTGCACATTCCCTCAATACCTATAATGCTCTACCACAAAAGTTGGTAACATTACACAAGCAATCACAGTTCCACCTTTAGGGGACTAAAACATCTCCATTTACCAAAACAAAAGAGTGTAATTTTTCGGCCATATCACACATAGTTTTTTTGTATGTGGGGAAAGTTAAAGCTTGAGTTTTTAGTCAGTATATTAGGGAAGAGAAATCAAAATGTACATTATTTTTTAAAAATCTTGGTGAAAACAGTTCAGCAACTTGAGGGGAAAGGGCTCATTTATGTACTTACTTTCAGATTTCAGTAGATCTGTGATCTTATCATTGTAGGTAGTTCTTATGAAACTGGATATCCCAATGCATCCATGCCTTTTCATTCAGTATAGTTTCTATCCATGTAAATGCTCAACAGATGGTCTACTCAATGTGTTGCAGACCTTTCTCTAGATCTATGGACATTTTGTGGTTGCCAATAAAACAGAGAAAATGTTTATTAGGTATATTAGGTACTCTTTCATGGTATCTTAAAAATTATGAATATAAAAATACAGGGACAATCTACAAAGTATGATATATAGAATTTTATATGAAACTATAAATCTCTGGTACATAAATTTTAAATTATATATAATCAGCAGGTGCTACTATCTGGCAAGGTTTGGAAACTTAAGGTAGAGAAGAAAAATGAGAGGGAAAAGTATGTGCTTCTTTGCTGGCCTTAACTGCCTTTTGATTTTACTGGGCATAATTCCTTGTCCCAGACCTCATCTTTCTGTTCTCATTGGATCTACTTCCCAGTTGCTGCCCTGTCTCACTGGGCATACAATGGGGGGAGAGAACATGACTCATGTATACCCTCTTCCTCTTCAGAACAGCTGAGCTACCTGGCTTATGATTTTAGCCAGAAAACAAGAGGGGAACCACAGCTCTAGTTTTATTTTTGGTTTTGAGAAATTAATCAAAATGTATTAATGTTCAAAAGGTTAGAATTTATTTATTACAGTTTAGCTGAAAGCCCCTAAGCTAGGATTAAAAAATCAAACAAAGCTAGATATTTTAAACAGATAATTTGGAGCTGTGTTTAACTCCTCTCTGTACCAAATTCCAGTCATTCTTTACCTCTTCCCCTTCATTGCAGTCCCATGTTCACAATTAAGATTTTTAAAAGCTCATGTAGTAGTTATGATTGGTTATAGTTTTGCACATTTGAAAAATAAGGAATCAAAAAATAGATTTTAAAATGGATAAATTATAAAGGAAATGCATGCTACTGCAGGCAAAGGGTGTGTGTGTGTGTGTGTGTGTGTGTGTGTGTGTGTGTGTATGTGTATGTGTGTGTGTGTGTTAAACCTTTACTTTCTTTTTCTTAGTCTCAGATCTAGGCTTCTCAAGGCCCATGCATGTCTTTCTTAATTCTATTATCTGTAAAGAGAGTAGTGTTCTCAAAGGACAATTGTCTCTTCTTCTTCTGACTGATATATTAGCATTTAATCATTTTTCCCTCTTTTCCTATCACTCAAACATATTTACCTTCTTGAGCTTCTCTGGACTCTGGTATTTGCATTCCAAAGTTTCTTCTTATCTCTTGTCTTTTCATCAAGAATATTTAAAAGTCTTCCATAACATTAAGTGGGTTTTCCCCCATAGGATAGTATGCAGTTTTGGAAGGTAAGTTATTCTTAGTTGACCTTTCACCTTTTAGAATATCATATTCCAAGATTTCTTCTGCTTTATGATAATTGTTGCTAAGTCTTATGTGATTCTGACTGTAGTTCTTCTGTACTTGAATTCTTTCTTTCTAACTGTCCTACTTTTTTCTTGACCTGGAATCTTTGGATTTGGACTATGACATTTTCTGTTGGGGATTTTTTTAGTTAATTCTTTCTATTTTTACTTTGCCCTCTAGTGCTGATAGATCTGGTAAATTTTTACTTTCTATTCCTTGAAATAAGGTATCCATACCTTTGTGGATTTTTTTAAACATAGCTTTCATAGAGTTTGATACTTCTTAAATTATTTCTCCTATAACTGTTTCTCAGATCAGTTGTTTCTCATAGTAGATACACTGTATTGTCTATTTTGGATTTTGTTCTACTATTTCTTGTTGTCTCATCAAGTCATTGGTTTATCACTGTTTTATTCTAATTTTTATGGAGTCCGTTACTTAAGTAGGTTTTCCATTTTCTGCTCTAAACTATTTATTCTTCTATTAATTCTTTCCTCCAGAGCTCTAATTTCATTTGTAATTTAATTTTATTGAATGCTCAGTTTTTTCCAAGCACTTTTATAGTCCTTGTGGCCAAGCTGTCTTTTCTCTGAGGCTGTTTTTGGGTGTACAGTAACTCTCTTCTTCTGGTTTTGTCTCTTGGGAATCTCAGAATTTATTATATTTCTTCATAATATTTAGTGTCTTACTCTATTTAGTCACAGTTCCCCTTTCATTTCCTGATTTGGGACTTTGTGCAAGTCTCAGGTGTTGCCCCATATCGTACTTTCTGTAAGGATGGTCAATATCGGTTTGGTCCTGACCTCAGTTTTCTGGGTTTCTGCTGCTGAATTTTACTTTCCATGTATATTTGCTCTCAGTGTGTGGGCAGATTCCAGCTCCTCTTTACAGTCTGGGTTCAGAGTTTTTCAGAACTTTCTTGAGCATCTTAGTTGTGAGTTTTTCTTCCTTTTTGGTCTTCTTATTTGGTGAACTACTGACTCCCAACCCTGTATCTGCAGTCAGAGAATTCAGAGTCCATGATGTTTCCAAGCACCCTCAACCTTCCTCTTCCAAGAACTCTGGTCTTCCTGCTCGTGGAGAAAGAGCATTGTCTTTTCAGGTTCCCCTGAAGCATCTCTGGTCCAAGCTGGCAGGCTTCTTTTTATAAAATTTTATTTTAGACTCAAATACTAGAACACAAATAAAGAACAGATAAATGAAACAAAAACATACCATAAACTTAAATATTACTACAATACAAAGTAAGGAAGGAATAAAAAGCATGTCATGTGCATAGCAGGATATAAGAGAGGATTTGAAATATGTAACAACAAATTTTCATTTCAAAGAAGCCTGTATGATAAATATTACATGTTGTGTTGAGAGCTCTCCATCTTTTCTTTGTTTCCTTGTAAATTTCTTGTTTTCTGCTGTGCACTTTTTTACTTTGTCCTTTTTTTCTCCCTCCTCCCCCTCTTGCCTCTTGCCCCAGATCTTCAGTTCTCCCCTCTAGTCTGGAACCAAAACCAAATCTCCAACCTCCTGTAAGTGCCCACAGCCAGGGACTTGCTGCCACACTGCTTCTGCACTCACCAGGTATTCACATCTGGGTCTGGTGTTCCTTGTCTGTAGAGGTTCCCCCAATCTTTCTGGGCTTAGGTGCCCAACTGCCTTCCCTGTCCTGGCCAGTAAAAGTTCCTGTGGCTGGGGCCAAGACAGCCTCCCAAATCAACTAACCCCAAGGCTTGCCTCTTGTGTTAAAGTGGACCCTAGTCTGGAGATGTTTATACTTCACAAGGACCAAACCCCATCCTGGGATTTTTCCTCCGATCTTCTTTACTTATCCCAGGAAGACCCTTGTTGTGTCATTATTTTTATTTATTTTTTACTCACACTTTGTTCTCCCTAAGGTGCTATTTTATCTCTTTTGTGGGGAGGAAATCTTGAGAGCTTGGGATTTTCTGACCTACTCCACCATCTTCCCAGAATCCTCTCCCAGGCTTCTTTTTCTGGGCTTGTGGTAGCCATCCTGGTGGTACTTCTTTGCCACTCTCCATAGATTTCTATCTTTGTGTACAGTGTTACACTCAATGAAGATGTCTTTCTTTGTATTAATTGTACCCTCAGGACCTAGGACTGTTTTTTGTCTCCCTCCCTTTAGTTTCCTTTATCTTTCTTCTCCCTCTGTTTCTTTCTGTCCGTCTTTTTCTGTCTCCCTCTTTCTTCTTCTCACTCTCACTCTCCCTCTCCTTGTCTCTTCCCACTTCTCTTTCTCTTCAGTTTCCTTCTAACTTCCCATTCACAATAATGAAGAACCTGATCCTTCAAACTTTCTCTAAATTTACATCCAGTGAAACAAAAAATGTAAACATTTTGCACCTCTATTAAACTGTTAGGAAACAATTAATAAGCACCTATGATGGTCCAGGAAATGGGCTCAGTTTGGGGGGATACAATGAAAGGTAAAAGACAGCCTCTACTCTCAAGAAGCTCACAGTCTAACAGGGATGCTACAAATAACTATATATGAACAAGATCCATATAGAATACATTGGAAATAATCAGCTGGTGGAAGATCCTTGGCTGAATCTCAAAGTAAGCCATGAAATGGAGATATGGAGTTGTATATTTAACATAAGCCCTGGAGGACAAAAGGAGGCTTGCACAAAGTCACTGTCAGTTATCTGAAAAGAGAGAATTAGCAATGATCAGTTCACTTTAGACATACCTCTGCTTAAACCCAAGGTAGCAGTATCACAGAGCTATGGATTCTATCCATTCTTCTTGTAGTCTCCTACTGCTGCTTTCATCCAACTCAAACATTGCATACCTTCTCTCAAATCTCTTTTGATAGTAAAAATTTACTAACATCTCAAATAAAAGAAACATAAGAAGAGCAAATAAGTACCATGGAGGGGGAAGACTAATACAATCAATTCTTTCATTTTTATAGACTATTGTTTTAAAAAAAGAGAGAGAAATAGTACAAAAAAAGAGCACCAGAGGACAAAATAAATAACCAAAGGAGCTAAAAAAAAATAGAATATAAAGAATCTGAAGAAGGAAAGGGGGGATGCAGATGTAGAAGATAGGTAAAAAAAAAAACCCCAAGAATTGGGGGTGAAAAAGACCAGCCAATTTGGCAATTAGATTGTTCTCAACTTTATGGAAAGAGGTTTCAGTCCAGCTTTGAAACAACAAACCAGATTTTAAAGAGCTGAGGTGTGAGAGGAAAGGAAGTAGAGGAAGAAAGTACAGACAGTTCTTTCTAAGAGTTTAAGTGAGGACAGCAATGGAACTATAAGTCAGCAGCTTGAGGGAATGGTAGGATCTAGTGAAAGTTTAGTTTTTGTTTTTTAAAGATTCTTACCCTTTTCCTGCTTACTCTTTCCTCTCTAGGTTTTTGTGACACTTCTCTCAGGAGAGGCAATTTCCTGCCTATCTATCCATTCCGTCTCTGTTTATTTTCTTTGTTTATTCATCATCCAGATCACAGACCCCCTCTCTCCCCCTTAAAGTGGATATTCTGCAGGACTATGTCCCATGTGTGTCCTACTCTTTTCTTTCTGCAGTCTCTCTCTTGGTGACCTCATTGACTCCTATGGATTTATTTAGCGTATCTATGTGAATGACTTACCAAAGCACTATTATTCATCCCCCCAGCTTTGATCCTATATCATTCATTGCCTGTAGACATTTCCAACTAGATGTCCCATATCTCAAACTCAACATGTCCCAAACAGAACTCAATATTTTGTCCTCCTAAACCCAGTCCTCTTCAAAACTTTTCCTATTTTCATCAAAAGTACCATCATTCTTCCAGTCTCCTTGGCTACTTAGATTCCTTCACCCCAAATATCCATTCTTTACTCAAATTTTGCTGTTTTCATTTGCATAGCATCTAATTTCTTCTCTCTGCTCACATAGCTACAACTTTATTTCCAACTTTTTGATATCTTGCCAGAATTATTGCTACAACCTTGTAATTGGTCTCTCTTGGTTCTGCCTGAGTTCTCTCCCTAACCCAATTCTTTCTCTATGTTGTTGCCAAAGTTATTTTCCTTAAGTACAGATCTGACCATGTCCCGCCCCCTCCAATAAACTCCAACAGTTTCTCATTTCATTTAGGATCAAATGTAAACTCCTCTGTGTAACTTTTAAAACCATTCACACCTTGTTCCAATTTATTTTAGCAGATTCTTTGGACATTACTGCCCCTCCCACCCTGTAACCTAGCCAAACTGGTTTTCTTTTTGGTCCTTAGACTAGATATTTCATAGCCTGTCTGCATGTCTTTACACGCACTGGTTCCCATGCCTACAATGTTCTCTCTCCTTACCTCCACCTCATGAAATCCCGACACTATCAACTCAAAGTCTTTTCTGATGCCCCTTTTAGTGCCCTCTTTTAGTTAACTACCCCTTGGAGTTAACTACTTTGTCAGTATTTGTGTTTATCCTCTTTATATTCTGTGTATTTTGATATGTATATTTGATATATATATTGGCATGTGTATACTTTGAATACTGATATGCATACTTTTATATATATATATGTATATATATATATATATATATATATATATATATATATATACTGTGTATTTTGATAGGGATACTTCTTGTTTCTCTGATATATATACACATATATTCACATTTACATATGTATATACATATATGTACACAATATATTTCTTGTTTCTCTGACATATGTACATATATACACATACACCTATGTACATATATATATGTACACACACACATATACTTTTTGTTTTTTATTCCCATCTTAGAATTTAAAGTCCTTCAAAATAAGGATGATTTAATTTATTGCTTCTGTTTCCCCAGAGTTTAGTATAGTACCTTGCACATAGTAGGTGCTCAATAAATGTTAGTGGAAATAGTTGTGTTCAAAAGATATTACCAATATGGGAGGATAGTTCTTTTCAAAGTAATTTCATAAAGACTGAGCTTCATGATAAAATGTAATTTGTCACATGACACTGCTTGTATTTGACATTGCTTCCTTCATGAATTGAAATTTCAAAGAGAGAGAAATAGAAAAAGGGGAGGGGGAAGGAATGTCAGGTTAAATCCACAAATTTAATAACATAGAAAAGGGATGAAGAAGGGAATTTAATTTTAGTTCTCCAGAAGTTCTATCCTCAGGGAAATTAAAGAAGGAACAAGTAAGCACATACTACATGAACTAGAGAATAGGATTCAGAATAGATTAGGAAGGAAGAGAAATTGGAGGGCAAAGCAAAAGAAAAATGCTTGGAAAATGAACAGAAACGTTTCTTAAACTAAGATTTGAGAGGAAAGGAAGAATTTGAATTTCATGCCCACCTGGGAGAGAAAAAAGAAGTATTAAAAGAAGCATCAGATACATGAAAAGAAAAAGAATTAATTGTTAAAATAAAGTCAAAGAATTGACAGATAAATGGAAATAGGTAAAGAGTCTAAGGGAATAGACTAACATTAAAACAGTATAATCACCTAAGAGAGAAGGGGATAAAACGAAATAAAAATAAGCAATAGGAAAAAATACACACCTAATGAATCAAATGGGAAATGTGAATTAAATTTAAAATACAATAAAATAGAGCAGCAGACTATTATGAAAATAAAATAATAATAATGATGGTTGAAAAATAAAACTAATAATTATAATACAACAAGTTTCCATGTAGAAGAAACACAACTAAAATATAAAGACAAATGCAGAATAAAAATGAGAGCTAGAACAAAATTTAATATACATCAGGTGATTCACCAAAAGTAAAATTCCAAGCATGCCATCAGACAAAGCAAAAATAAAAATTAACAGTATTAAGAGAGATAAACTGCATTATGCTAAAAGATGCCACAAAGAAATTTTTAAATTTTTTAAATATTTTAAATGTTATGTACAACATGGCATAGCAGTTGAATTCATAAAGGAAAAATGAACTGAATTGAAATAATATGATAATGGTAATACAATAATTACAGGAGATATTAATATTCCTTTATTAGATTTGAACAAATCTAGGAGAAAGATAAAAAGGGAAATATAAAACAACAGTGGTAGAGCAGTGGAATCCAAAAGACATATGCTGTCTTCTCAATGGGAACATTTAATATATGCATATTTTAGCTCTGCATGGAATATGTACAAAATAGGCTATGTGCAAAGAGAAATTGTAAATAAATTCAAAATAGAAATGCTAAACATATTTTTAATAACCAAGGTGGGGTGGGGTGGTGGTAGAGGCTGGACCTGTGATTCACTGGACTTCCCTATACTGAAACTCCCTTTATCAGTGCAGATTGAAACCTCTTTTGTAACTTAGAGAATTGCCATAGAGAGTTACAGATTGTAGCTGGATAAAAGTAGTAATTAAGACAAGGAAAAATGTAGTTCTAAATGGAGATGTAATAAAGACATATTGAATACAGAGTAAATCAAAGAAAAATTACAAAAAAATTATAATGGGTTAGAGACATAGTACAGCCACAAATGCAGAATCAACATCCCTTCTACACAAATAAAAAATAGCAAGGAAAACACTTGCCAAATTGTATTTTTAAATAAATATGAACTTAATAATTAAACCAGGGAGAAATAAATGAAGGTGTATATACCAATATCACTCCTGTATATTGATGCTAAATTTTTAACAAAGTTCTAATAATATATAGCAATGAATAGGAAAGTAGGCAAGCATATTAATTTATATTATTGTTTTTGTATCTGTGAACTGCTTTAACCTTTCTGGGAAAAAATTTTGAGTTTTGCTAAGAAAGTGACTAATACGCCTGTACGTCTTGGCCTGTAAGTCTTACTGATAAACCTATACCCCAGGGAAGGAAAGATGGAAAGCAAGTTCTCATATCAATGTTAATAGCAGCACTTTTTGAGTTAGCAAAAACTCAAAATTAGGTTCGCATCTATTGGGAACTGGCTAAACAAATAGAATCACATAAATATAATGGAATATTAAGTATTATGTTGCAAGAAATTATGAATATGAAAAATGATGCAGAGTGAAGAAAGAGGAACCAGGAAAACAACATACATGAAGATTGCAACAATGTAATGGGCAAGAATTTTAAAAAGTACTGAATATTACAATCATAATTACCATGCTTGGCCTCACAGAAGAAATGAGAAAAGGAATCTCCCTTCATTGCTGAGGTGGAGAATGAAGGGTGTGGAATATCATATATAATGTCAGATTGTTTTTTTCCTGGGCTTCTTTTTTCTGTTTTGTTTTTAAATCTTTGCTATGATGGAGGACTTTCAGGGTTGAGGAGGTGTAATGATAAAATTGGAAATAAATGTAAAGAATAACAAAAGGCATAAGTAATTTTTAAAGGAAAAGGATATTATTGCTAAAAGATTTGGAATTTTAAACTTTATTAATTCAAAGTAACAGTTTTAAATACTGGAAAGGAAGTTGACCTTTTTTGACTGATTACTTTTAAATATTAATTTAACTAATTGGTTTGCATAGATAAAAGTCATAGAGTCAACTGATGACTTTTTTCTAGAACCAGCAGATGTCAAAACTGATCCCAAGAAGAGAGATGTTAAAAAAATATTCCTACCCATATAAGATTGCATGCCATCTTGGGGAGGGAGGGAGAAGAGAAGGGGAGGAAATTTAAAACATATGCAAGTGATTGTTGAAAACAAAAACAAATTAATTTTAAAAATCCTTCATATGTTTGTACTCAAAATAATTGGGTATGAGTGATGAACAAAATTAATGAGAGATTGTAACATGTGGAGTAAATTTGGCCTCATAATTCTCACTGACAGTTATCTTCCCAATTAACTGACTAGAATCTTAAGGTCAGTGACCATGTTTTACACTTTTACACTGCTTAGTATTTAAGAAAGTACGTACTCATTTATTTTTTTTTTTTACCTTTCTAAAATTTATTTATTTTGTTTTCAAACATTCATTTTCACAAAATTTTGAGTTCCAAATTTTCTCCCCATGTCTCCCCTTCCCTCACCCCAAAATGCCTTGCATTCTTATTGCCCCTTTCACCAATGTGCCCTCCCTACTAACACCTCTCCCTTTCCTTATCTCCATCTTCTCTCTTGTCCTGTAGGGCAAGATAAATTTCTATACCCCATTACCTTGTATTTTGTATTTTCCAGTTGCATGCAAAAACAATTCTCAACATTTGTTCCTAAAACTTTGAGTTCCAACTTCTCTTCCTTCCTCCCTCCCCACCCATCCCCACTGAGAAGGCAAGCAATTCAACATAGGTTATATATGTGTAGTTTTGCAAATGACTCACATAATAGTCATGTTGTGTAAGACTAACTATATTTCCCTTCATCCTATCCTGTCCCTCATTTCTTCTATTCTCTCTTTTGACTTTGTCTCTCCCTGAGTGTTTACTTCTAATTGCTCCCTCCTCCCATTTGCCCTCCCTTCCATCATCCCCCCCCCCACTGCTTATCCCCTTCTCTCCTACTTTCCTGTAGTATAAGATAGTTTTTATACCAAATGGAGTGTGCATGTTATTCCTACCTTGAGCCAAATGTGATGATAGTAAGCTTCACTTTTTCCCTCTCACCTCCCCCCCTTTTTCCCCTCTATTGGAAAAACTTTTTCTTGCTTCTTCTATGAGAGATAGTTTGCCCCATTCCATTTCTCCCTTTACCCTCCCAATATATTCCTCTCTCATCCCTTAATTTTATTTTTTTTAGATATGATCCCTTCCTATTCAACTCACCCTGTGCTGTCTGTCTGTCTCTCTCTCTCTCTCTCTGTGTAATCCCTCCAACTACCCAAATACTGCGAAAAGTTTCATTACAAATATTATCTTTCCATATAGGAATGTAAACAGTTCAACTTTAGTAAGTCCCTTGTGATTTCTCTTTCCTGTTTACCTTTTCATGTTTCTCTTGATTCTTGTGTCTGAAAGTCAAATTTTCTTTTCAGCTCTGGTCTTTTCATCAAGAATACTTGAAAGTGCTCTATTTCATTGAATGACCACTTTCTCCCCTGAAGTATTATACTCAGTTTTGAGGGGTAGGTGATTCTTGGTTTTAATCCTGGTTCCTTTGACTTCTGGAATATCATATTCCAAGTCCTTCGATCTCTTAATGTAGAAGCTGCTAGATCTTGTGTTAACCTGATTGTATTTCCACCATAGTCAAATTGTTTCTTTCTAGCTGCTTGCAATATTTTCTCCTTGACCTGGGAACTCCAGAATTTGGCTACAACATTCCTTGGAATTTCTCTTTTTGGGTCTCTTTTAGAAGGTAATCGGTGCATTCTTTCAATATTTACTTTGCCCTCTGGTTCCAGAATATCAGGGCAGTTTTCCTTGACAATTTCATGAAAGATTATGTCTAAGGTCTTTTTTTGATCATGGCTTTCAGGTAGTCCCATAATTTTAAAATTCTTTCTCCTGGATCTATTTTCCAGGTCAGTTATTTTTCCAATGAGATATTTCACATTATCTTCCATTTTTTTCATTCTTTTGGTTTTGTTTTATAATTTCTTGGTTTCTCATAAAATCATTAGCTTCCATCTGTTCCATTCGAATTTTTAAAGAACTGTTTTCTTCAGTACCTTTGAACCTCCTTTTCCATTGTGCTAATTCTGGTTTTTAAAGCATTCTTCTCCTCATTGGCTTTTTGGACCTCTTTTGCCAATTGAGTTAGCCTATTTTTAAAGATGTTATTTTCTTCAGCATTTTTTCGGATCTCCTTTAGCAAGCTGTTGACTTACTTTTCATGATTTTCTTGCATGGCTCTCATTTCTCTTCCCAATTTTTCCTCCGCCTTTCTTGTTTGATTTTTAAAGTCCTTTTTGAGCTCTTCCATGGCCTGGGACAATTGCATATTTATTTTGGAGGTTTTAGATGCAGAAGCAGTGACTTTTATGTCTTCCCTTGATAGTAAACATTGTCCTTCCTCATCTGAAAGGATGGGAGAGAATACCTGTTCATCAAGAAAGTAACCTTCTATAGTCTTATTTTTTTCCCCTTTTTTGGGAATTTTCCCAACCAGTTACTTGACTTTTGTGTGCTTTGTCAACAGTAGGGTATATTCTGGGGATCTGTAAATTCTCAGTTCCTCCAACATGGCACAATCAAGGGAGATGAGTTTACTCCCTGGCTGGGCTCGCCCACACTCAGGGCTGAGGTTTAGATCAGCTACTCAATTCCCCTAGGGGCTTTAAGCTGAGCACTCCACAACAATGAAACAATGGAAGCTGGCTGCAGGCCACTGCCACTGTAGCTGTTGCCACCTGTAGCCCCGCTGATACTGCTGCCATTGCTGCTTGGGTTCAGGGCTAGGAGAGGACTCTGCTCCCTTCTCAACAAGTTGGAAAAGCCCTCTCACTAACCTTTGAAGCTACCTTTGGGTCTGTGGGTTGAGGGATCTGTGAACCTCTGCTGCTGCTGCTGCTGCTGGGATTCCACCCCTGAGGCCTGTTTCAGTCCTGTTCCTCCTCATGCAGTGCAGCCAAGGCTGGATTGTGTTCTGCTGTGGGTCCAGTGTGACAAACCCTTTCCTGTTGGTCTTCCAGGTCACCCTGGGCTGGAAATCTCCACTTCATCATTCTGCAGCTTCTGCTGCTCTAGAATTTGTTGAGAGTCTTTCTTTACAGGTATTTTATGGACTATGGGAGAAGAGGTAGAGTATGTGCATGTTTCTACTCTTCCATCTTGGCTCCGCCCCAGTACATACTCATTTAGAATATCCCAATTTGCATTACAATGATTTGTGTTACCAACCTCTCCTCTGTTAGCAAATACTTTAAGAGCAGTGATTGTATTTTTTTATCTTTGTTTCTATCCCCAGTCTAACATAGTTTTTTGCATTTAGCAGATGTCTAATAAAAATTTGTCAAACCAAAGTTAAATGAAATGAGCTGACATTATCTTCATTATGCTTTTCTTTTTGATAGATCATATAATTTTAGTTACCTGTGTTTCCCTGTTTGCTAGACTATCAGTTGTTGGACGGTAACAGGGCCAGCAGCACCAGTAGCAGTAGTAGTATTAGGGGTAGTAGCCTCCAGCAAAATGGATAGTGTCATAGACCATAGTAGAGTGCACTGTGGACAACAGCAGCAGCAACAGCTCAGGTCCCCCACAGTAGGCTGCAGTATAGGCAGGCCCATAGAATATCTTTGGATATTGTTCTTGTACCTTATAAGAAGGATTCTTCTATTGTGCTGAAAGGATGAGGTAATGAGAGTGTTATACTACAAAAGTGATGCCAAAATTCACACTACCTTGACAACCTAGGTCACTGATGGCTGGCCAGGGGTGAGGGGGTGGATTGTTGTGGGTGCTGTGATGCAGAATAAACGTAGCTTGAATTAATACCCCCCCAAAAAAGTTTGTTGTTTATTTGTTTCAGTTGTGTCCAACTCTTTGTGACCCCACTTGGAGTTTTCTTAGCAAAGGTACTAGAATGGTTTGCCATTTCCTCCTCCAACTCATTTTAGAGATGGGAAAACTGAGGCCAAAAGGGTTAAGTGACTTGCCCAGGATTACACAGCTAGTAAGTATCAGAGGCCAGATTTGAACTTGAGAAGATGAGTCTTCCTGACTCCAGCCTAGAATCTATCCACTGTACCACCTAACTGCCCCCATCCCCCAGCAGATTGACCTAAAAACCAAGATGTGGTTACTTCATGGAGAGGAGCATATTAGGAGAACAAAAACAACCTAACAAGCTTGAGACATCTCAGAGCATCGCTACTTTCCAATATTTTTCCCCTCCTAGAACTTCCATGGGGACTGGCTTTTACCAAGAGATCACTAAACACAGTGAGAAGATAGAGGGAAGCTGGGCTCACTTGTCTCTCTGTTTAGTAAAATAGAGTAAAACTGCACTCGGTAAAGTAAAACTTGAACTTTCAGATTCTTGAATTGTCTGCTTTGATTGCAGGAACCCCGTCCTTGGGCAAGTTCTTTCACCACTCTGACATTTTCCTGTGGCTAGATCCTGCCTGTCTGTGTAGCTCCTCTCTCCTTTATGCCTCTCTTAACATCTCCCACATTACCTATTTTATGATTATTAGCATCAATTTAAGAGATTTATGTTTTCTTGATCTTGTCCTCACCTTCTGGGAGTATATTCAATTTGTAATCTGTGGTCCTTCATGCACTAGTTATATTATCTTCCTAAAATCATATTCCTTTCTTATTCTAAATAAAATGTTTATTCAAACAGAGATATTCGTACAGATTAGCCATATGAATCTTTCTCTTTTTTTGTGCTAGAAGAACACTCCATGAAAAATCATATTATTTGTGAATATAATATTTCTTCATAGTTGAAATCTAACAAATACAGTCCTCTGTGTTGTCGCTACCTGCATGACTATTGTCTTCCTATGAGGTGATTTCCAAAAGTATATCTCTATCCTCAACTTCTTCCAAGAACTCTAGATCCTTTTGGTGAACAAATTCAAGGATCGTTCCTGATCCAGACATAACACTGTTTTAAAGGTTAGGTGTTTTATGACACTCAATATGGTTTTGATACCTAAATCACAGAGGACAAAAAAGAAAGAAAATTATTGATCACTTTCCTTAATGAGTAGTGAAGCAAAACTTTTAAATAAAAATCAGGTGATTTTATATGGTGCCCTAAATAAATGTCTAAGTCATTTCTCCCATTTTCTTTCTCTTCCCTACCCCCTTTTCAGTTCTTTTAGGATTTGGACACAGACACTCAAATTCTTGAACTGTATCTGTGCTGAAACATTTCAGTTGGATATCAACTGGTGGAACTTAGCTGCAACCCAAGAAGACTTTGTGAATCTCCAATTGAGAAAAAAATGAGTTTCTCAGGAGGTAATCTTCCTGGAAGCCCTTTCTCTCTCCTTTGTCTCCTGAGAAAACATGTAATCACCTTTGGGAGTGTCTGCACAGACGTCATGAAGAATATGATGTGATGCTAATTGACTCACTAGATTCTCTTATCAATGTGATTTTAAAGAATCCTTCAGAGTTACAGAAATCAATTCATCTTGCACCTATCCAGCCACTTGCTTCAGAGATTACTGCAGAAATACCATGTCTAAGAACACAGAGATCATCAATCTGTCATTTTTATTGGAGCATGAGAAGGAAATGATCCTGGGGGTCTTAAAGAGAGATGAATACCTGAAGAAAGTTGAAGATAAGAGAATAAGGTAATCTTCTTTGATTGATTTTTCTCACTTAAAACTTCTCACCTTTCTGGAGTTTTCTAGATCTAGTTTCTAGAACATAATTTTAGTAGATTTAAGGATATTGTCCTGGATGATCTCAAATGTATCTTCTAACTATAAGAGCCTATGAGTCTATGGAGTTATTGGCTTTAATGGGCATGCAATGTTAATCAGGAAAGATTTGAAAGCAATTTTGACATTTTCTTATTTAACTTTCTGGGAGAAGTAACTTTATGAGAGGCAGTTAGCATGGGGCAGTGGATGGAGAACTGGACTTGAGATTGGTCCTGGTTCTGAGACTTACCACCTTTGTGACCCTGGGCGAATCTTCTTATAGTGCATGTTTAGCTGCTCTTGCCTCAGAAAGAAGAACATCTGGAAAATTATTTAATTCAAGTGTTCTTAACCTACTTGTTTTAATTGAATATTTTGGCAACTGTAAGTCAACATAATTGGCTTCCTTTGTAATCTTTTTTATTTTATTTTGTGCATTTAAAAATATTATTCTGAGAAGGGAACCATAGGCTTTTTCAGACCGCCATAAAGGATCCATGGCACAAAAAAAGGGTGTAAAACAAAAAACCACCACCAACTAAAAAACCCTGATTAAATCTTTTTATTTATTTGATTTATTTATTCAAAATCATTATTTAACTATTCATTAGAATTCAATTACATGGAGCCTTAGTTAATTAGGATGCCTAGAATGCTAGACTTCCTAATTCCTGAGAAAGGCAACTAGGTTGCACCATAACACATAAAGCACTGGGCCTTCAATCAGGAAGACGTCTTCCTGTGTTTAAGTCTGGCCCCAGACACTTACTAGCTGTGTCACCCTGGGCAAGCCATTTAACTTTATTTGCTTCAGTTTCCTCACCTGTAAAATGAGCTGGAGAAGGAAACTGCAAACCATTCTAGTATCATTGCCAAGAAAACCCCAAATGGGATCATGAAGAGTCAGACAGGACCAGACAACAATTAACTGAGATTTCAGGCCATTGAATTCTGATGATTTGAAGCTTTACCATAGCCAAATGGTGTCTGATGGTATGGTGGATAGGGTGCTCAGTCTGGAGTCAGGGAGACCTGAGTTCAAATTTGGGCTCTGACATTTATTGACGGTGTGACCTTAGGAAAGTCAGTCTCTTTTTGCCTCAGTTTTCTCAGTTGTAAAATGGGGATAATAATACCCTCAACATTGCAGGGTTGCTGTAAAGATCAGATGGGATATTCATCAAGTGTTTAATACAGTGCTTGGCGCACACTAAGCACTATATAAGTGCTAATTCCCCTCTGTTCTCCATAGTAAGGGCTTGTAGGGTAAGCCCTTAATAAAATTTTATAGAAGATGAAATTGCTTTTATGTGCCCTTTTGCTTTCTTCTTCCAAGAAACATTGGCCCCCTCCCACCTTTTAGTCCCTACCTTTGAGCTGTCTCCCTCAGAAACAGACCCTATCCCCCAGATTGCTGACTCTTCCCTGTTAATTAATCTTGTTCTGTGTTGTACTGCATATCTACCCAGTCCTTCTTAGAAAACAGCCTTTAAAAGTACTTCACGCCAAGGTGAATACTAGCAACTAGTAGCTTAGAAGGTTATTATTTCCAATAATATTTTAATTTTAGCAGGATACTAACTTCATCCTCGGAAGGAATATGTCTTAGTTACAATAGGGAGGGAATTAGGAGCTGGAATGTGAAAGTGTCCACATTGTTCAAGAAACCACTGGTGAATCATTTGGCTAACCTTTCATTCATGTCAAGGAAAGAGGTATTATGGGTTTAAGATCTGAATCCAGGAAACAGGCAGAAACTAATAATTTCCTCACAAAGCATTGTGGACCCAAATGGATTCTGTATTCTTGATTGCCTCATCATATTCACCTGAAAGGATACTAGTTGTGTTCAAGACTAAAATCGCAATCAAAAGCTGCTATTAATCATCTGTGGAGAGGAAATGCTACAAACTAGTCCTAAGGTTATTTTCAAGCATTTCAGGAATTCACAATGTGCTATGAGAAACTTGACTCCTTAGCTATGAACATACATTGGAATTTCCTTATAAATGCTAATTCCACAGCTAAATGATCTGAAATTTTGTTATCATTCTTCCAAGACATTCAATCAACACTGAAATAACAAAAGCTCTGATAGAATTTGTGGCTCAGTTTTTCTTTGACTAGAATACAGATGATGGTGAATGTAGTCAGTACGCTTGGAGAGAACAGAAAAACAATCTTTTCAGTGTTTTAAATCTAATCACAAAAAATGACTGAATTTCCTGATATCCTGCAAAATATGTCTCATATTTTCTGGAAGAAGGATGTTAACCCATTAATAAACTTCTCAGATAAATGTAAAATCATTTCTTTTAAGAAAAGCAATTTAAGGAGACAGAATAATAAATGCAATATTGTATAGGATAGATTTTTCCACCCCTTTTTTTAAAAGCTTAGTCAGAACCTATTGTATTTCCTTATCATGTTTTTCTTTACTTATATTTCTTCTATTGCTCTAATAATTTTATAGGAGGAATGCAACTTACTTATGTAACTGTGTCATCAAGGACCCCAGCATACATGATCTAGGAAAGCAATTTTTGAGGGGTCAACAATCACTTTAATCAAGCACAGATATTATTCATTTAGTTCAGAGGAAAACATCAACACCCTGAACTTCAGAGGAAATATAGAGAAACAAAGATCAACAGACAGGGATTCTAACTGTCTGACCATAAGCAATACATACATCGCAAATCAACAGATAGATGCAACTGTCTGACCATTACATATATACATTGTTACCAGAGAAAGAAGCAACAATAGCTGGGTTTTCAAAGTTGGAGGGCTCCTTAGTGGCTGCCCAGAGTCTTATCTGACCAAACAAACACTTCCAACTGAGTTAGCCCCAAAGTAAAACCTCACCTCAGAGTATATATACACTTTTCAGAGCCAGAGGGCGTCATAAACCTTGAAAACCAGTGCCTTGTTAGAAAATTAACAAAAGATGTGGGCCTCCCTTAATAAAGCTTCCTTCAATGGGTAGTTCCATTAATGGATGGGGAAGATCTTTAGCTCTCATAATTACTATTACAATAATCAAGAGTACATACAATTTCTCAGAATGAAATGTTTGATTTCCCATTTATTCTTAATTTCTTTGTAATACCAAGTGAAAGGAAGTTATGTATCCTTTCTCCATAAGTATCCAGCTCCACAAATCATCTCATCCCCTTCAGCTGATGACCTCACCTTACACTTCAATGAGAAAAACAAAAGTTACCACTCCTTCATTTGCCCTCTCCCACATCTCAAGCCATTTAGTTCTCTCTTCTTCATAATTTAACTCCAAAATAGAGTAATCTATACTCTCTATTCATATTTCCCTACTGTGCATTTGCTCCTCAGCAGCCTGCAGTCTGGTTTTAATCTATTTCTATCGAAACTAATTTTTTCTGAAATTATTACTGAATTGGGTTACCTCCTAATTGCCATATTCAGTATTATTCTTATGGAGAAGATGGAGATCAGGATACAAGTAGATAGTGTCAGAACTGGTTAGATGACTGTACTCAAAGAGTTACCGGTTCGATGTCAATGTGGCAGAAAGTTCCTAGTGGAGTAAACTCAAGGATCTGTGCTTGGCATGGTGCTATTTAATATTTTTACCACTGACTTGGAAGAAAGCATGGGTACATATCAACACTACAAAGCTAAGGGGGATAACTCACATATTAGATGACAGAGTCAGGATCCAAAAGAATCTTGATAGACTGGAGCCTAGCAATAGGCTAGATTTAATAAGATGAAGTCCAGCAGGTATGAATATAAAGTCTTGTCCTTAGGTATAAAAAAAAAATCAACTTCCCAAGTATAAAATGGGGAAGATATGGATAAAAGGCAGATTTTTTTCCTGAAAAAAGATCTGAGGTTTTAAAGGACTTTAACCTGGATATGAATCAACATTGTGATGTGTCAACCAAAGAAGTGAATATAATCTTTATTAAAAAATTTTATTTTAATTTTTATTTTCTGTTCCAAATTTTCTCCCTCCCCCACCCCCTCACTCCTTGAGAAGGCAAGAAATATGATACTCACTATACATAATGTTGTTGAGTTGTTTCAGTCAGGTCTGACTCTTTGTGACCCCATTTGGGGGTTTCTTGGTGTAAGACATATAAACACAGCACACAGGAGGGCTGCTAGCACAGGTTCACTCTTGATTTGTTCAGACAGGTAATCTTACTTTATTCTAGTCTAGTTTTCTCGGTAAAGGATAGCTGATAATGAGAACACATCTCCTACAACATTCCCTAATCACCCTTCTCCCCGAAGTCAGCCAGAAGGGGGTAAGGGGCAACTACCCCTACATCTCAATGGGGTCAATTGAGACAGACACAACTTGTGCTTCCCCTAAATCCCCTCAAGCCTCAATGGGGACCAATCAAGGCACACACAGCATTTGTGCACTCAACCCTAAGTTTCCCCATTCACTGACCACTGACCACCCACTTTATAGGGCATCAGACAAAGAAGGCATACTGCCAGCAATACCCTCATAAGTTTATATCACCTCATTCCTATAACTCACTGTGTAGCTGCGGTAGTTTTTTATATTATTTATCATTATATAATGCTACACAAACATGGTGGAGATGTTTTGAACCATAATTATGGGAACTCATATCTAATATCTAGGAACAAGAGATTGTTATAGTTATGGATCCTGGGAAACAGAACTCTAAGAAATAATAACAAAAATTCACCTTATACATACTAAAATCCACCTTACATACAGGTGATAATAATACTGGAATGATTTGCCATTTCCTTCTCCAGTTCATTTTACTAATGAGGAACTGGGGCAAATAGGGTTAAGTGACTTGCCCAGGGTCACACAGCTAGTACATATTTGAGGCTGGATATGAACTCAAGAAGATGAATTTTCCAGATTCCAAGCCCATTGCTCTATCCACTGTATCACTGAGCTGCTCCGTCATCACACATATGAAATTATGCAAAACATTTTCACATTAGCCATGTTGCAAGAAAAGAAAAGGAGGAAAAAAATGAAACTAAGATAACTTTGAGCTGCATTAAGAGGGACATAGCTACCCAGAATAGGAATGTACTCTACCATCATTGGAACTCATCTGGAACATTATGTTCATGATTTAAAAATGATATTGATGAGTTGAATAGTTCCAGAGGTAGGTAACCAGAGTGGGAAAGGACCTTGAGTCCATGTGCCATGAAGTTGAAGTAATTGGGCCTGTTTAGGCTGGAAAAGAGAAGACTCAAGGAGTATGTGATAGATGTCCAACTATTCAAAGGACTGCCACATGGAGGAGAGCTCAGAATTATTGTATTTAGACCCAAAGGGCAGTACCAGGAACAAATGGTAGAAGTTACAAAAAAAGCAAATTTAAATATGAAGCCAGGAAAAATTTCCTAATACTTTGAGCTCTCCAATAGTGGGATGTGCTGCCTTGAAAGAATTCTGTGGATGTTGATGACCACTAGTTTGGTAGGGATTCATTTTATTTATCAGTTAGACTAGCTGGGCACTGAAGTTCCTTCCAAATCTCAAATTCAGTGATTATGTGATTCTGGAATCTTCTCAGTCCTAATTCTTGATCCCCCCACTCCTTTTTTTTGTATCTGATACTGTTAATGATCTTTGCTTGGCTTGACCTTCTTTTCTCCTTTCTCATCTATGAGAATTTATTTTTCTGATTTTCCTCCTATCTCAATGAAAATACCTTCTTTATCTTCATCCTGTATTCTTATTCCTTCTCTCATCTACTATGTGTGGGCAGCCCCAATCCTCTACCATAGAATCAGAAAATTTCAAAGTTAGAAGGGACCTTGTTGCCATATAGTCCAACCTATACCTAAGCAAGAATCCTTTTTTACAACACACTTGGTATGGGGTCATCTAACCTTTGTTTGAAGACAGGCAAGACTTTCAGAGACAGCCCTCGCGACTTTGGAAGAACTAATTATTTAGAAGTTTTTCTTTACATATAACCTAATTTGCCTCTCTGTAATTTCTGTCCATTGTTTTAAATTCTGTCCTATGGGACCAAATAGAAAAATGTAATCCCAGTATTGCCTGGCAGTGTTTCAAATACTGGAAGACAGATATCATGCCCTTCCTGAATATCTTCTTTCAGTTAAACACATCACCATTAGCTTCAACCAATTTTCATATGACATGAATTGAAGGTGCTCCACCATTATGCTTTCTAGTTTATCAATATCAGTATCAATATCCTTTCTAAACTCTTGCGCTCAGAACCAAACACAATCCTCCAGCTTTGGTCTGATCAGCATTGTTTACAGAAAGCCTGTTACCTCTGTCTTCCTGGACCCCATGCTTCTTTAATTAATGCCAGAATTGCATTAACATTTTTGGTTTACACGTGACATCACTTCTATATTATATTAGAGAGTCTTCCTCAGCTTACAGTCCACAGAATCCCTCAGATCTTTTTCATACAAACTGCTAACTATCTTATATTTATGAAGTTAGATTTCTGAACCCCGCTATATGTCTTTACATTTGTCCTACCAATTTTCATCTATTTATATTGGGTCTCTTGTTCTATTTAAGGCCTTTTTAGATTTTATCATCAAATGTGTTAGCAATTCCTTGAATCTTGCTTTGTGTCATCTGAAAATTTAATAAAAAAGTATTTAGGGAGCCAAGGTCATAGAGTAAAAGGAGAGACCTGCTTGAACTCTCCCCCAAAACTCCTGCAAATACCTATAAAAATTACACTAAACAAATTCTTGAGCTTCAGAACCCACATAATGACAGAGTGAAGCAAATCTCCAGCCCAAGAGAGCCTGAAAGGTCGATGGGAAGTATCTATTGCACTGGGCTGGGAGTGCAGTCTGGCATGGGCTGTGCTGGTACAGACAGGGATGGAGCAGGCCTCAGGGGACTGAAACATTGGCAGCTGTGCCAGTTTCCAGACTTCCCAACCCACAAACCCCAAAGACAGCCTAGAAGGTCAGTGGGAAAATTCTGTCAGATCTGAGTGGGGGAGATGCATGGTCCAACTTAGGATCAGCCCCAGCCCCAAGACAAAGGAGGAGGCTTCATCTGAAGGTAGCAGCAGCAGCAGCAACTTCTGGAGCTCTAGGCCCGCAATTGGGGGATTAAGCAGCTGATACAGAATCTCTGAAACCTGGGAGAGTACATCCACCCCTACTCCCACCCCCATTGGAAGCAGAGTCCTACCTTGACAAAAAATTAGAAAGTCAAGCATTTGACTGGGAACATGAGCAAACCAAAGGAAAGAATAGCTATAGAATCTTACTTTAATGAGATCAAAACATGCAACTGGAAGAAAACAAAGTCAAAGCTCCAAAACCTCCAGGAAAATTATGAATTGGCCTCAGGCCATGGGAGAGTTCAGAAAGGGTTTTGAAAATCAAGTAAGAGAAGTAAAGGAAAAATTGGGAAGAGAAATGAGAGAGATGCAAGAAAATCATGAAAAACAAGTTAACAGACTGCTAAAGGAGACCCAAAAAAATGATGAAGAAAATAACACTTTAAAAAACAGACTAACGCAAATGGCAAAAGAGATCCAAAAAGCCAATAAGGAGAAGAATGCCTTAAAAAGCAGGATTGATCAAATGGAAGAGGAGGACTGAAGAAAATAAGAATGGAGCAAATGGAAGCTAATGATTTTATGAGAAATCAAGAAATGATAAAAACAGAACCAAAAAAATGAAAAAAAAAAAAAAAGAAGACAATGTGAAATATCTCATTGGGAAAATGACCTGGAAAATAGATCCAGGAGACATAATTTAAAAATTATTTGACTACCTGAAAGTCATGATCAAAAAAAGGAGCCTAGACATCATCTATCAAGAAATTATCGAGGAAAACTGTCCTGATATTCTAGAACCAGAGGGAGAAATAGAAATGGAAAGAGTCCACCCATCACCTCCTGAAAGAGATCTCAAAAGGAAAATTCCTAGGATTATTGTAGCCAAATTCCAGAGTTCCCAGGTCAAGGAGAAAATATTACAAGCAGCCAGAAATAAATAATTCCATTATTGTGGAAATGCCATCAGGATAAAATGAGATCTAACAGCTTCTACATTAAAGGATCAAAGGACGTGGAATATTCTGGAGGTCAGAGGAGCTAGGATTAAACCAAGAATCATTTACCCAGTAAAACTGAGTATAATACTTCAGGGGAAAAAATGGAATTTCAATGATATAGAGGACTTTCAAGCATTCTTGCTGAAAAAATCAGGGCTAAATAAAAAATTTGACTTTCAGATACAAGCATCAAGAGAAGCATGAAAAGTTTTAGAAAAATACAATTTAAAAAAAAATTAAAAAATATTATTTTACAGAAGAGAATTTAGGCCTTCATCCACATCACTGATCCGGTAGAGATCTACTATGCTCTTACTTTATCAACTAGGACAATGGCCCTCAGTCTAGCATTTGCGGAGGCCTCTACTCTTTACTTCCCTTAGCTCTGAAGTTTGCTTACTAGTACAATGGAAAAGTTAAATCAAACTTATACTCATCAATGTATGCAATCACTCATTATTAATCAACAGTATGCAAATTTTTGCATGTGCAATTATTTTTGAAACAATGCAATCATCTGCCTCTTTAGGATCAAGCTATTCACCTGATTCCTAAAAGTCCCAGGAGACATGCCTTGAACCAGTGCTCACAACAAGGTTCCTTCTTTTTCTTCTTTTAAAAAATTATTGTAGTTCTAGTTTTCAGCATTCACTTTTATAAGGTTTTGAGTTTGAAATATTTTTCTCCCTTTCTTAGATGGCAAGCAATCTGATATAGGGTATGCATGTACAATCATATTATATATACATATATATGTAATATATACATATATTTCCATATTAGCCATTGTTGTGAAAAAAGAATCAGAACTAAAGGGGAAAACTATGAAAAAGAAAAAAAAAAGAGAGAGAGAAAACAGTATGCTTCAATCCGCATTCAGAACCCATAGTTCTTTCTCTGGGTGTGTACAGCCTTTTCTATCATGAATCTTTTGGAATTGTCTTAGCTCATAGTATTGCTGAGAAGATCTAAATCTATCAAAGTCAGTGATTGTGCAGTGTGGCTGTTTCTGTGTACAGTGTTCTCCTGGTTCTCCTCACTTCCCTCAGCATCAGTTCATGTAAATCTCTCAAGGTTTTTCTGAAATTCACCAGCTCATCATTTATTTGTTTGTTTGTTTGTTTACATTTATATACCACAACTTGTTCAGTCATTCCCCAATTGAAGGATTGAATTCCTCAATTTCCAGTTCTTGGCTACCACAAAAATATGCTTTGACATGTGGATCAACAAGATTCCTTCTTTGTCCAGTCAGAGACTTTGTGTCTCCCTCCAAAGTGTCACCAAAGACTCTGGTGAGTCCCCATTTATTGCAGATTAATGAGAGCAGGTGCACTGCTCTCAAGTGAACATGGGGTGCTCCAATCCCTGAGTTGGGGGAATATAGGAGAGCTAACCAGAACCAGTCTGGGGTCTCTGGTGTGTTTTTTATGGTTCTAACAAGGCATTTGCAAGTTACCTCCAGGTTGTGATTGGTGACTGATTACCTAAATTTATGATGAAAGGAAACTACTGAACATAACTTTATTTTCCTAGTGTCATTAGTAAGAGTTTATCAATTCTTTACCAAATGTAGGGGACCCATATCATAGAGTCAGGTAGGCATTATTAGTACTTTACCAGATTAGAGAGGGCTACACTTTCCTACCAAATGATACCACTCATGTTTATCTCACTATTACATTACAACTACTTAATCACAAAATAGAGGCTTGAGATGAAATGAACTGTTTATGCTAAATTAACGTATTTATTCTCTGAATTCAATCCTCCTTCCAATTCCCCCCACAGAATTGTTAGGAAAAAAAATACTTTTTAAAACTTAGAGCATGTGAAATCTGAGGTATTATTATTTGTGTGCCTCAATCTGCAATGATATTTTGTTCTATAATAAAGGGAAATATTTCCAGTATCCATAGTGTCAGAAACACGCATCTTACCAAGAACTCCACGTGGCTGATGGTGAACCAGGAAAGACTTTTATTTAACATTCTTGCAAGAACTGGTGACCAACAAGTAGGCACACCAATATAAGAGAAATACAAAGCTTTTTATCCCAATCCCCAATTTGCAGTTCCCTCCCATTTCCCCACTGGTTAGGTATCTCAGGGTTACAGTCTAACCAGAACACCTAAACCACAGTAATGCTGATCAACACAGCACACTTGAGGGCTGCTGCTGTTCATATGTGTATGTGTGTGTGTGTGTGTGTATACACACACATGCGTATATATTTAAGATCTAATCACATGGTATAATAAGCACTCTATTTACTCAAACTAAACCTTGAGTCAAGAAACTAAAGCATAATGTTCATAACAACATAACAACTTATTACCAGGGTGGCTCCATGGCCTTAAACAATCACAAAAGTACATAACATAACGTAGCATACCCCCTACCTTATACATTCTTTGGGGACCAAAATCTTTGGGGAGTGAGCAACCAGCTCCTCTTCACTCAGGTACTGTCCAAAATGCTACTTATACAATCAGGAGTCCCAGGTCGGTATCTTCCCTGGCATAACATATCCTCAGGGGCAGCACATACCACACTCCATCCCTAGGTCACAGTAGGTTACAATCCCCTCGATCAAATAGTGTCCAAGTAAAGTCTTCTTGGGCGGGAATCCTTCTCCCACCTGGCACTCTTAGGTGCACACATTCTCTAGTGAGCCAAAGAGTCCAACTCTGGAGAGGTGGCTGTGTGACATGTGTGCCCATGGACCATGGCACTTCCCCTATTCCACCATAGATAACTCCACCCCCTGGGTCCCAACACATCCCAGGGGGATGTAGGAGAAAAGCACTCTCACTTCCCCTGACTTGCTGCAAAGTTTTCATCTTGACTCAGGGTTGAGTCCCAAGCTCCAGAGTGCCTCCTCCTACTGGTCCGGGGGCTGACTACTCCCTGCTCCTGCTATGGTCTGGATGCAGGCAGTACGCCACTCCTGCTTCATATCTTACCTCACAAGGGAAGAGACTGATCCATTTCAAGCTCTCCCTGCTGCTTTGTGAGTCCAGGCACAGCAGGTTCCAGGGACCTCTGCCCCCAGCTTCTATGTCTGGCCCACATCACCCCAACTCTGGGGCAGCTTATCCTCCCTCAGCCTCGCATGAGGAAGGGCTGCTCTGGCCTGGGCTTTGGGCATAGCACACTTCCAGGGCCCCCACCCTTCTGGCACAACTTAGGGCGGGTTTACTCTAGTCAAGCTCTGATTTTGGCCCTAGCCTTGGCTCTGAGAAGTTCAAAAGAAACTTCTCTCCTGGCTGTTATCTCTATAAGAACTTTACCTACAAAAAATGAATACAATGATTAGGAAACAACAGACAACCTTTCCAGTCCCAGTAAACTCCATACTTTCCTTTATTTCTATACAGATCCTGCTGACAGGAGGGCTGCTAGCACAGGTTCACTCTTGATTTATCAGAGGTCTCCTCTCCCTCTATCAGATTTTCTCCTCTCCCACTGTCAGAGGTCTCCTCTCCCTATTAGAGATCTCCTCTCTCTCTCAGGCAAAGTATTCTTTCCATAAGCAAGCCCCCAAGGCAATATCTATCTTCCAGAACATAAACAGTTTTCAAACAGACTCAGTATCTGATTGACTCAATGCCAGAAAGCATGAAAGCCCACGAGGCCCAGGACCTTACTGGTTCTGCACCAGAGCTTTATGTCACTCAGCATAGGATGTGTCACAGCTGCAAACTGGCCTGGTGCTCGAAGGAGCAAGACATCCATGATTGATAAGGCAAAATATCTGGGAACAAGAAATTGTTATCGCCATGCATCCTAGAAACTGAACTCCAAGAAATAATAACAACAATCTCACCTTGCTTGTGCTTGCAACCACCCATGTGAGTCTCCTCCCCTGCTTATATCTCCAACTCCCCACATTTCAACACCCCATTTCCCTTATTTTTTTTTTGCCTTATTTGGTCTTAGTTTCCCATAGCTGTAAGCAGACATGTTGGACCACAAAACCAGTTTCAACCAATTTTAACTGGGCTAGTCCCAATCTCAGGTGAGGCCTCCCTATTGTTGTAGGGGAGGTGGGACTTTCCAACTGTCCTAACTGCCAGGTAAGCTCTTACACCCTGTTGAGTAATATGCAGGAGTAACATCCTAATGGTGATTTTCTACAATTCTTCCTTTTCTTTTAATTTACTTGTTGTTGTGCATGTATCTTATTTCATTGTGCTGTAAGAAGATTCTACTTTTGATAATATTATTTTATTTTCCTTGTCATAATTAGAATGCACTGATCACCTCCTGAAAGAGATCCAAAAAGAGAAACTCCTAGGAATATTGTAACCAAATTCCAGAGTTCCCAGGTCAAGGAGAAAATATTGCAAGCAGCCAGAAAGAAACAATTTGAGTATTGTGGAAATATAATCAGGATAACACAAGATCTAGCAGTTCCTACATTAAGGGATTGGAGGGCTTGGAATAGGATATTCCAGAAGTCAAAGGAACTGAGATTAAAACCAAGAATCACCTACCCAGCAAGACTGAGTATAATACTTCAGGGAAGAAAATGGTCTTTCAATGAAATAGAGGACTTTCAAACATTCTTGATGAAAAGACCAAAGCTGAAAAGAAAATTTGACTTTCAGAACAGAGCTCTTAGGGTTAGGTTGCATAGATTAAAAAGACAAAGAGAAACCGCCAGACTGGGTAACAATGGCCATATCATGTCCCAATCAGGTACTGCCACAGTTACATGGGTTCAGTTTCCATTTCCCAAGAGGAGGCATTTCACAGAGACTAGGATGGAACAAAGAAGAGGGTCAGGTTAAAAAGTTCCCAAGGTCCCAGGACCAAGATGTTTGTACTAGTTCTGTCCATTAGAGCTGGAATTAACCAGCTTATGTCAGTTCTGTGGTCACCAGCACAACAGAAGGACTTCTCGGTTCAGTAAACACTGCAAAGGATCTCTGCTATGTCAAACTTGAGGGATGCTTAATCTGCCTCCTGATTGGCTGATTCCTATTCCCAGGTGAGTCTGGCCTCTTCTGGATAGTAAGGAAACTCAGACAAATAAAGGTGATTAGTAAAGTCATTTTTCACAAGGAACAGTATTCCATTTCTAGCCTTGCAAGGTACTGTAGCTATAACAAAAACAACCAGTTTTTTTATTATACAGCACTTTAAGATTTGTAAAGTACTTCAAATATTTATATAATCCTCACAACAACCCTGTGAAATGATGTTATCCCTGTTTTACGGACGGGGAAATAGAGGCTAGGAAAAGTTAGGTAATTTGCCCAGGGTCATACAGAGCATCTGAGGCTGTATTTGAACTCAAGTCCTTCTGATTCCAGGTATTGCTCTTTCCACTGGGCCACGTAGCCGCCTTGGCTGTTGTGATTTTTAAGCTGTGGGATGGTATTTATGTGGCAAAGGGAATTTTTGAATAACTCCAACAGAAGACTTTCTGTTTCAAAGAGGAATCCACATATGATTTTTGAAAGGGGTCAGTTAGAGAGAGTCTGCAGAGTCTGTGATGGGTGTGAAGAATGGTGCTCATTCAGACCCTTTGAATCTGGACTGAGTGATTGTTGAAACAGCTGGAGTCTCCCTTTCCTGCTGTTCTTTTCATTAAAAGGAATTTTGCTGAACACAGTGGCTGAACTACTCTCTTAAAGGATGCTGAAACTGGGGAATATGCTACACATCTCCCCTTGCCCTTTGTTTTATCTCTGTCTACAAAGGAAGAACATTTTTTCCTCTTTCTACATCCGTTTTAGTGTTATAATTTATAATTCATGTGTGTGTACCTTGAAAGAAAGCATTTTCCTTTCTATAAAATCCATGATATACAGTTATTCTTCTCCAGCTCTCTCCATAGCATCTACAATCATCTCAATACTCCTGAGAAACTTTCAGCCTCTGGAGCCCCATGTTCCACTTGAAGATTCCCTCTTACTTGACTACTATTTTTGGAAAGCCCTAGACACCATGCTTTTTCTTTACATTTTTTTTTTTTACTTTCATTCTCTCCTCCTCCTCTCTAAGACCTTGACAGCTGCCTGGATGATGCCCTCATAACTCTTCCTTTACTCTATACTCCTGTTCTGCAATCATAACTCATCAAATCAACTTTTCTAATGTTACTAGATAGAATGTCAGTCTACTGCCCTACGACCTCATCCATCATGGCTGCAATTCTCTGAGCTAAGGTACCCCTTCTTGGCCACCTCTTATCTTTGTACATTATATTCCTCCCTAGAATGTAAGAGCAAGGATAATTTTTGCTTTACTCTTTGTATCCGTAATCTTAGCAGAATGCTTGGAATATAAAGGGTTTAGTAATTACCTTTCTTATTCATTCGTTGATGAATTAATGAAGTATATTGTATATCTGTATACTCAGCCAGTGTCAGCCAAAGGGGGAAAATAGAGGAAGTAAATTACTAGCTGGAAACACATAGTATACTTTTCCTTGGCCCTCTCCAATCTTCTGTTTTAGAACCATGGATCATGATCAAGTAAACTCTCCCATTGCTATGACAGAGCATTACTCTATTGCTCTATGATCCCAGTTACCATCTCTGTAGCTTTCTGAATCTGTGTCTCTCCCTCTGGCCTCGTTTTCCTTTTGTGTGTTGCTTTTTCCCCCTTACAATATAAGTTCCTTGAGGACAAAGATGAAATTTTCTTTTGGGTGGGTATCCCAAGCACTTAGCAAAGTGCTTTTAAAATGCTTTTTCGTTCATTTGCAAATGAATGAATGATTTGTACTGCATGTCTATACACTCAACTAGTGCCAAGCAAGGGGAGTAAATGGAGGAAGGGAGTGACTAAGCTGAAAAGTACAGAACTAAAAAATAGGTCAGGGGACTTAACTGTCCTAGATTAGTCCTTGATTATGGTATCAAGAATTGTATATAATTTTTCATGACTTTCCTGTGTTTTTTGAACTCCTCCATATAGTAAATGGTGAATGCAGAAATATGTTTTGCATGACTTCATATGTATAATGGGTATCATATTTCTTGCCTTCTCAATGGGTGAGGTAGGGGTACAGGGAGGGAAAGAATTTGGAATTAAATATAAAAATAAGTTTTTTAAACAGTAGAGAAAGTGGTCTATATGGAAGTAGAATCATTTTACCCCTAGTCTGGAAAATAAGCTCATTGTTCTAACCAGGTGTGTCTCATTAGACTATAGTACGCCCAGGCAAGACTTCAGCGTCTGATAGGAAGAGAATAGGGCAGGGTGAATCAAGCACCAAAAGGTGGGTCAAACTCTTAGACCACCCACGGGAGAAGAAATGCATCGTCTGGGAAGAATAAGCTTTTCCTCTTTTTCCCACTGGGGGAGAGAGTGAAAAAAAAAAAAAGGGGGCATGGCCAGCTTTACTTCATAGCAACACTTAGTGATTACATATTTATATAAGGCTTCATGATTTACAAGGAACTTCAGTTTTCTTATCTCTTTATACCTTCACAAAAATACTGTGAAATACAAGTTTTATGATGCCCATTTTATACAAGAGAAAACTGAGATCCAAGAAAGCTAAGTGCTTTGTCTAAGGTGACCAGCAAGGAGGAAAAACTATGACCAAAGTCCAAGGCGATAAGATTAAATAAGAAAACCAGACAAATGGCAGGCCAAGGGGTGACATACCAATGAATGTATTCAACCCCAATCCTAGAATCTGTCTACACATGGAGGCCCATCCTCATGTTACCATATTACAGACATACACAGTTGTATGGATGTATATGTATGACTCTCATTAGAATATAAGCCCTATGAAGGCAAGTACTGTTTCCCTTTTGTCTTTGCTTCTCCTGCAGTTAGTACAGATAATATATGCTTAATAAGTGAATGTTGACTAATTGATTGATAAGCTTGAGAGCATCCAGAAGAAAGCAATCAAGATCGTAAAGCATCTCTAGTTTCAACCATAAATGAGAATGAGTTGGTAGAACTGAGCATGTTTAATCTGAAGAAAACTTAGGGAGATGGTGACACCTGACTTCAAGCACATGCAAGGTTGTTATATGGTAGGAAAATTCATTTTTGGCCTCAGAAGGAAAAGCTGATGACAAGCGATGAAAGTGTTAAAGGGTTAATTTGGGTTGATGTTGGAAAAATCTGTCAGAGAATTAGAACTATCCAAAAATAGTTGCCTCAGAACGTTTCACTATGCTCTGAGTTCTTTAAGCAAAGACTGAATGCATACCCTGTCAGTTATGTAGTTCCGTCATGCCTGACTCTTTGTGACCCCATTTGGAGTTTTCTTGGCAGATACTGGAATGGTTTGCCATTTCCTTCCCCAGCTCATTTTATAGTTGAGGAAACTGAGCAAAGTGACTTGCTCAGGGTCACACAGCTAGTTAAGTGTTGGAGGTCAGATTTAAACTTAGGAAGATGGGTCTTCCTGACTTCAAGCCCGACTCCTCCACTGGGCCCTTTAGTTGCCCCCAGGTATGTAGCAGAAAAATTTTTTTTTCAGATTTGTGCTGGACTAGATGGCTCCTGAGGTCTCTTCTAACACTAACTCTTTGAGGTAATTGATTGACTTGTTTCCCTAAAATGTGTGACTATTTCAATATATTGTGAAACGAGACTTTTTTTTAAAAAAGGTCCCTGAACATAAAAAATAATTCTCTTTTGATTTAGGCAATGTTTGATGTTATTGCTTTTTCCAGAACTCATGGCTCTTTAATAGTATGATCTTTTTCAGGGATAAATGTGCCATGATAAGAAATTTTCTTGTTCTAGTAAATATTCACCCTTAGAAACCTATTCATCTACCATAAAGTGGTCATTCTATTAAGACAACTTTTTGTTGCTAGAATAAGATACACAAACTCCATATTTTCTTGATGACTAACAGACTAGTAGTTCAACAGACTTTTGAGAAGGTCGTATTGATTTTGTTGGCAGAGACAGTGTGATGTGATTTAGGGAAAACAAACTATCTGACAGTTCAGACATTTGTTCTTCATTATAAGAAGGTTGTTTGAGGGGAGCACTTATTGAGCTTTATAAGTATTTTTGTAAGCCACAAAATACCTTATCTCTTCCTTTTTCTCAGCCAAACTTTTCTGCACCTCTCAGGCAGATTGGTTCCATGGCTTCCTGGTCCATTATTTATACTACAACATCTTCATGGTTCATAGTTTAGGCTTAGAATGTTTTCTTCTGGGCAGTTCAGCAGAGTCAAAGTGGAGACAAGGAAAGATCATTGAACTCAGAGAACTGAACTATGAACTGCAGAACATGGAGCTTCAGGGACCTGAGTTTGAATCCTGACTCTATCCTTGTCCATCTCCCTTAACCTCTCTTGGTCTAAGTTCCCTCACTTGCAACATGAGGGGATTGAACTGATGACTTTTAAGCCTCCTATGATATGTGTAGTAGGAGCACCAATAAAACTTTGGTGGTTGTTTTTCATTTTGTTTTCTTTCTACAGTTCAAAGATGCTACCTTGAAAAACTAATTCACACTAAGAGCAAGAATGAGACAAATGTGATCAGGGGTGTGATGGTAAATGTTTAACAACCGGCCCCTGGGGGAGGAGGATAATTGTAGGCATGACACACTTTTCAATTTAAACTACATTATTGCCATTGTGTTACTTTCTTAAATCTAGACAACGCAGTACTAAACCAATAAACCAAGATCTGATTTGAAGCATTTGTTTATCTCCAAGATGTAAATGGTCACCTTGAATTTTTAACAATCAGCTTTCTGAAGCTGGTTTGAACTGACTCCAGCATGCTCCTAAACATGCTATATTCTTTGTCTAATGCCATATGCTATACATGACAAAACTGAGGGGCTTTTAGTATTCAGGTATTTTATTCACTGCCCTGATTCCAGGAAGTAATTTTCATTTCTGTGGCAGTTCTTGGTAAGATGAACTGAAGCTTAAAGGATTTGAAATGTTTTTAAATGATTAAGGAGAAACAGTGTAACTAGTTAATTTGTACTTTCTTCCATCAAAATACCACTAAAATAATAGCTACTTACTTTGTCCCATTTCCTTAGCAGGTATCAGAAAACTTGGGACAAACCTTTGGGGGGATCAGAACAGGTACAGCTTCTGCCCAGGCACTTCCTGCAGTGCCCAGAAATTGTACAAAATCATTCCAGGAGTTAGTATATCTATATAGCCACTTATATAATCACAGGTTCTGCTTATTTACAAACACTATTTCTGGCACATTATCAAACATTTCTAAGGCTTCATGAACATACTGTGTTTACAAACAACTACCTCAAAGACAAGTCTACTTGCTAAAGGTTCTTTAATAAGCTTGCAAATAGTCTGACAAAAATGGGCTTCCTATTTTATGATTTATGCTAACTCCACAGTGGGGTTTAAAGTAGCATGCATAATTTTAGGTAGTATTTAAACATACAGAATTTCTGGGATCCTGTATAAATACATAATTATGATGATGATGATGATGATGATGATGATGATGATGATGATGATGATAGGAACAGTAATATTATATAATACTTTAAGATTGTCAAAGAGTTTTACAAATATCTCATTTTATCCTCATAACAATCCTGGGAAGGGGATGCAATTATTACCCCCATTTTACAGATAGGGAAACTGAAGCAGACAGAGGTTAAGTCCATGAACAAAGAGCTAGCAAGTGTCTGAAGTAAGATTTGAACTCGGGTCTTCCTGACTCCAGGTCTAACACTTTATCTTTTGTGCCTTACATATATAAATGCATACATGAATACATGTGTATAGCTATACACACACACACACACACACACACACACACACACACACACACACACACACACACACACACACCTTTCCTCATGTTCTTTGACTCACTGTTCCCAGTGAAGGAGCCAGAATATTCCTTGCTCCACTTGCTACCTCTAGACTCTTGTACCACCATATTTAGCCATCTCTGTTTTCCTTTGAGCTTCATTTTATCCACATCGACCTGCTCCTGGTGGCTATCTATTGCCCTCCGGATATTCTCCTTTCTTTCTCAGAGCTCAGTTAGCTGACTCGCAGTTCTCCTCTCTATCTCAGCTCCTACCCTCATGTAAAGGGACTTCAATATGCATGTTGATATGCTTAAAATAGCCTAACTTCCCAGTTCTTCAGTCTCTTCAACCCATGAAGATATTCCTCTTCTACCTTAGGTCTAGACAAGAATGATTATACTCTTGATCTTGTCATAACCTTACAAGTGCTCCCCATTTCTGTGTACAAGCACTCTGAAATTGTTTTATCCATGTTACTGGGATAACCTTAGGGTTTTCCAGGAGGACTAGCTCTCTGGTGTGAGGGTTTGCTGAGCTCTTTTCAGAGCTGCTGTTCCACTTTTGGTGTCTACCTGATTCACCCAACTCTTACCAGTGGCTTCAAGAAAGTGCGATGATCACCACCTGGTAAACTGTCCTGGTAAACCAGCTAAACCAGGCAGAGGGTAACTGACAAACTTCCAACCCATCAGTGAGTTAGGGGAATGTCTACCCAGAGCACATGAAGACTTCCCTGGTGGAATGAGAGATGACAACAATTTGTCCCAATGGTCATAAAGGTAGCTGAAGTAGGTACTGTGGAGCACTTAGAGCTTGGTCAGACATCAAAGATTCCAAGGTCATCCACTGCATCCCAGGCCATTGCCAGTCATCCTGACTTTCGTCCTTCTACTGGACTTCTATGACTCTGGAGGAGAGAGTGAGGCTGACATCTGTGTACAACTTAAATCCAATTCTCACCCATATGTGAAGACATCACCTGTGATGTCGTTGGTCCTCTTGGAAAACAGGACAAACAACCTTCCATGTCATTCTATCTCACCCTGCACTTTATTCCTCCTAAAACTATTCTTTGGCCTCAATATGACCTCCAATAGTGTACTTCTCAGTACTTTCCCAGGCTCTCACCTACTCTGAGGTTAAGCAGCTCTTTCAAAGAGTGTGCGTGTGTGTGAGTGTGTGTGTGTGTGTGTGTGTGTGTCTGTATACATAACATGTCCCAAAAGTCTTAGAGCGCTTTTAATAAGATAAATTTGAAAAAAGCTGCCCACTCAGCACCTCCACATCCTTACCTCTCATCATCTTCCAAACCCTTGGCGATCTGACTTCCAGTCTTCTCACTCAACTGAAACTTGGGTCTCCAAAGTAACCAATGATCTTTTCACTCTCATAGCTCACTTCTTTTCTCAGATGTCATTCTTCTTTACCTCCCTTCAGCCCTGAACACTGCTGACTACCCTCTCCTTCTGGATACCCTCTCATCTTTTGTGCTCTTGCTTCCTTGATTCCCTTCCTACCTGTCAGCACTATTTTTCAGGTTTAGTCTCCTTTGCTGGCTCATCACACACATAACACCCCCTAAATATGCTTGTTCCCCAAGGTTCTGTCCAAGACCTTCTTCCTCTTCCTCTATATTCTCTTTCTAGATGAGCTCATTAGTTCCCAAGAGTTCAATTATACTCTCTGTACAGATGACTCATGAATCTTTATATCTAGTCTCTCTCCTGGGCTCCAATCACCAACAATTGCCTATGAGATTTCTTTTAAATTTTTATTTAATCTAGCTTTTCTTATCTTTTCTCTTGGCCCTTCTCCACACCCCCATTTGTTTCCCTGTTGAGTCTGAAGTATTGCTATCAACTAGACATTTCCATCTGGATATCCTAAAGGCATTTTAAATCCAATACATCCAAGACAAAACTCATTATCTGTCTCTCCTCCCAGACCCACTCTTCTGCTGAATTTCCCTAGTATTGGCAAGGACGTTGCTCTCCTTCCGTTCACCCAGGTTCAGCACCTCAGAGCATTCTCAACCCCACACTTTTGTTCATCCCACTTGTCCAGTCCGTTGCCAAATCTCATCATTTGTTTGTTCACAACATCTCTCCTATATGTCCCCTTCTTTCCAGTTATAAAACTACCACTCTAGTTCAAGTCCTTAGCCCAGGGGCGGGACCACATATGGCCTTCTAGGTCCTCAAGTGTGGCCCTTTGACTGAATCCAAACTTCAGAAAACAAATTCTAGGCCATAGGTTCCCCACTCCTGCCTTGACATCTCTTGTCTAGAGTCTTAGACTAGTTTCCTAATTCATCTCCCTCTTCTCATTCCAACCTCTACCCTGCTGGCGAAGTGATTATTTGATGATTAGTGTTTACTAAATAGTACCTACTAATTGGTGATTACCGTGTTACCTAAAGTAGCAAGTATGAACTCCTTTCTTTCTGAGGGGGGAGGCATTTAAAGCTCTTTACTACTGGGTCCCTTCCAACCATTCAATTACTTTTACACATTACTTACTCCCATCATGCCCTCCTCAGTCCAATCATAATTGTCTACTTGCTGTCCGTCACACTGGATACTCCATATTCTGTCTCTGTACCTTTGTAATATCTGTCCCACTGCCCACGATATTCTCTTTCCTCTCCTTTGATTCTTAGAATCTTTGTTCTTCAAACTCTACATTCAGATGCCAAGTTCTGCAGCAACATTTACCATTCCTGATGGGAGATCCTGATGCCTTACACTCTAAGACTATCTTATAACTGCTGTGTATGTACACACATGTGCATGCAAACACACATTCTCTCTCTCTCTCTCTCTCTCTCTCTCTCTCTCTCTTTCCCTCTCTCTCTCTCTCTCTTTTCTCTCTCTCTCTCTCTGCCCTTCCCTTCTCCCTCCGTCCTCTTTCCTTACCCCACAACCCCATACAATACTGGACCTGGAATCCAGAAGACCTGAGTTCAAATATGGCCCCAGATATTTCCTAGCTGTGTGACCCTGAAAAAGTCAATTAATTTCTACCCCACTTTACCCATCTGTAAAATGGGGATGATAATAATAGCACTTCCCCTTCCCCTCCCCTGGGTTGTTGTGAGTATAAAATGAGATTTGTGTAAAGTGTTTTGCAAACTTTAAACTGTAATATAAATGCTAGATATCATTATCTATCTATCCATCTATCTATACATCATGTACCTAATTGTCTGTCTGTCTATCTATCGATATATCTATCTATCCTGGAAATGCTGTATGATATAATATAAAGACTACCAGCCTTAAGTTCAGAAAACTTGGGTTTGAGTTCTAACCACAGCATAGTAAATGCTAGTAGGAAATACATAGAAGATATATGCATTATGATAGTCCATAATTCTTTGAATAACAGTTTCCACATCTGTAAAATGGATGTAATGATATTTATTTGTTGCTGTTGAGTCATTTTCGGTCATGTCTGACTCTTCATGACCCCATTTGGGTTTTCTTTGGCAAAGACCCTGGAGTGCTTTCTCATTTCCTTCTCAGCCTCATTTTACAGATAAATAAACTGAGACAAAAAGGGTTATAAGACTTGTCTAGGGTCACACAACTGCTAAGTGTCTGAGGCTGGATTTTAAACTCAGGTCTTCCTGATTCCTGGCCCAGCACACTGTCCACTGCGCTATCTAGCTACCCAATAAAATGTATAGTGTCTACCTAACAAGACTACTGTGAACAAAAATATATTGTAAGTGAAGTTATTGTAATTAGGTATGAAAACAGGTATCCTTCCATTCTAAGTAAACAAAAAGTGTAAACTTCCTGATTCATTAAAAAAAATGTTAAAGGGAGAGTAGACTGTAAACACAAGGATTCTTTGCTTTATGAACTGCAGAGTCCCTCAGTACATTTAGAATAATTTCATTCACAAAAGGTCATATTATAGGTGGCATCTTATGGATTTATCTGCTTTGTAAATAGTCTTCTGAAGTCTGCCTTCCCCATTGAGTTTAGTTTGGCCTACAACATTAGGTAAGAAAATGCAAATGAACTTTTAATCTGTAATGTATTCATTCAGTGACAAGGTAGAGTTAGAGAAGTTTGGGCTTTTTTTTTTTTTATTGTAAGATTAAGTATCCCTTTAAACATCCCTTTCTTTACTAGTATTTGTGTGGGCAGGGGGGAAGGGGATGGAACCTGAGGTGGAATTGCCCTGTTCCAAATCCCAGTTAATTCTTTTACTTGGAGAACTCACAGTCTCTGAAAATCTCTTATCTAGTATGGTTTTTCTCCCTGGCTCACCAAGGCTATCTCTAATTTTAGCCCTTTCAGAAACATTAAGCATATGGTCCACAGGCTGACTCTCTGTTCTTGATACTTAAAAAATAAACATAATTTGAAAGAAAGCTTTAGGTTACTATGACCATGTTCTTTTTTCCCCAGTGTTGTAGAAGTACAAGAGAGCTGCAGTACCAAGTTGAAAATCTTAGATGCATCAATTTGCAGGGGACAAAACAGACCCATTACTTTGATGGCTTAAATTATTAGAGTTAACAGCTAAGAGCTTGCTCAATAGCAGTGAACTTCTGCCTTTTAAAAAGAATTTTGGTTTCATGGGGATGATTATTCCTAAATTGGATGTATGGAGTCGTTTATATTTTAATTGAAAGAGTTTGGATAATTTTTGTTAATTTTGATGGGTTTTTTACATCATCTCTTGAAATAAGGAGTTAAGGTCTTCCACTATCTGACCCATACCTACTTTTCCAACTTCATCTTTTATGTCCTGCTCCATTGGCTTACTCAGTGCCTTCTTAAAAGTAACTTGTTCTTGCCAAAATATGTGGCTTTATACATGCCTTTACATCTAGCGAATACCTCCTCCCACTTCCCCCGGTAACATCCTCACCACCTTTCTAGAGCCCATTCATTCTTCAAGAATAGCCATCATGGTCTATATTTAGCTTTAGTATTTTTCATTGTGTATCCATGTTAGTAAAATCTTTTTGAATAAGGATCCCCAATATATACTTGGTTGTTGCTCAGGTGTTTTTCAGTCCTGTCTGACTCTTGATGACCCCATTTGGGGTTTTCTTGGCAAAGATACTGGATTAGTTTGCCATTTCCTTCTCCAGCTCATTTTACATATGAGGGAACTAAAGCAAATAAGGTTACGTGACTTGCCCAGAGTCACACAGCTGGTACATATCTGAGGTCAGATTTGAACTCAGGTCCTCCTGGTTCCATCGTATCCACTGTGCCACCTATCTGTCCCAAGTTTATAAATAAAGATACATGTATTAGGGCAGCTAGGTGGTCCAGTGGATACAGTACTGGGTCTAGAGTCAGAAAGACTCACCTCTGTGAGTTCAAATTGTTCAAAACAAAATTTATAAATTTTGTCATTTATTATATTATGTACATATGTATATAACCAGATTATGTTAATGTACTACTCGAATAATATATTGTACACATTTCAAAAATAGAACCTAAAAAGGATGAGATAGGGATGAAATAAATATATTAAAACATTATTTCCTGTAATAAATTCACACTTTCTAACCAAAATGTTAATAGTAATCGTAAAGAAAGAGCAGTGTGATAGAACATGCTTCAATCTTGGTTTAATAATCTGTGATGCAGGAATTTAGGTGTCTGTTTCTAAGTTCACTTTGTTTGCTTACTTGATTGAATTTAATGGCTGTCATGTCTGAAAAAGATTCTGCATGAAGATACATAGACCAAAAGGAAGAAAGATGCCATTGACTGCACTTATTAAAAAATGATGTTCACTTTTCAATCTCATTCTCTCATTATGCAAAGTTTTTTTGAATTTCAACAAACAAATTTCCATCTGCTCTAATATTAATCAATTGTTCTTACAGAACAGTCAGGAGGTATTGCATTTTTGTATTTTAAAAACAGATTCAGTACTTCCTGCAATTCACTTTTTGGAAAAGATTCTTGAACAGGTTAGAAAAATTCTGTTTGTAAATTTTTCTTTTTTAACATGCTAAACTCTCACGTGTGAGAGTGTTCATGTGTGACACATATCACTTTCCACAACAAAAGTTCAAATTGAAAATGTCTTCCTAATTATGATGTCTTCATACCATCATTTAATAATCCCTCTATACTCTTATTTAAGGTTTTTTATTATTATAGATAGTGGGTATAAATTTAAATTTCAAATAATCCTTGCTAATTTTTAACTTTAGAGTGGACTTCTTGTCTTTTTTTGCCTCATAACTGAGCTAACAATGAGTTCATATTAGCTGATACAGCAGTCTACTCTGGAGCATGGACCACCCTAGAATTTTTCCTTCCTCTGCTGGATTATGTAGGACATAAGCTGTTATTGTCTGACACCTTCCAATTGCCCACAAGGATGCTTAGAGGAGTCTACTTGCAGTCAATCACAAGGGCCTGCACTGTGTGGTGACAGTCCTCTTACTGGCTGCTGAATCTGAAGGACTAGTGGCTCAAAGGTATAAAATGGAAAAGAATTAAAAGTTCTCTAACTGGCTGCTGAATTGGAACTCTGGATATACAGAAGGGACAGACCCTCTTCTATGTCTCTTTCTCTTCCTTTTAGCCTCAAAGTGTGAAGACTATTTAAGGTCGTTCCGTAAGTCAGGTGGGGAAAGAGATAACTGCATTTTGTACCTAGCACTCAGCCTCCAGGTGGCCATGAACACATGGCCACCTCTGGCTTTTTTATATTTATTCTTTCCCGACTTTAGACTAACAAATATCTCTTGGCTAAAACATTTAGGAATGGTGTTTAACATTGTGATTGTTTTTGGCATGCCTAAAGGTACCAGAAGTCCTTTGAGTGTGGCAGCTGAAGTGTCCATCAGTGCTGCTGCTTTGGGTTAAAGCAGCATCATTAGAAAGCAAGGGAAGCACCTACATTTGAAAGACTGGATAAGTAGGAGGCAATGCATCCTCTTAGTTGGTAGTGTAGAGGGACTTGAGGACAAACACAAATAAAGAAAAGTAGTTATCTGAAGTAACAAGCAGTTTCAAGGAGCTTGAGCATTTTGTTCTTGCTTCAGTCTTGTCCAACTCTCTGAGACCCCATTTGGGATTTTCTTGGTTTGCCATTTCCTTCTCCAGCTCATTTTATTGATGTGGAAACTGATGCAAACAGAGATAACTGAATTGCCCAGGGTCACACAGCTAGTAAGTGTCTGAGACTGGATCTGAACTCATAAAAATAAACCTTCATGATTCCAAGCCTAGGACTCTAACCCACCACCACCTAGGTGCCCTATATCAGGGAATAATTCAGGATATAGATTCAGAAAGAGATGTTGACACCATAATGTATTCATGACAAGGATTGGAAGGGGGAGAGGATTGAGGCACCCCCGCCCACCTTACTCCTGCAAAGACCAGAGTACCAGGGGCAGATCGCCTGGAAGGAATTTGAAGATTCAAGAATTGTTGAGGTGAAGGTAAAGATTTATTATGCTTTTCAGCAGGCAAGAGTTCTTAGGGAACCTGCAACCTTAGAGGGGTACAGGTAAAGTTTATGTAGGATATTCTATAGTAAAACATGTGCCAAATATGCTAACTAGGTGATTTAGGGTGGGATTAGGGAGTGGTTAGTTCTTAAAGGAACATGCACTTTTGCAATCTACTGCCCAGATATTTTACCCAGAATTCAAGAAATAGCCCAAGGTGGGTCTACATGGAGGTGTGATTTTAGGCCTGAAACATCACTAAGTCAACTAGCAGTCATGCCTGACTAATGAATACCAGGCTGCTCTCATCAATGTCTTGTCAGACAAGATAAATGTAAGGGAGTATACGTATGTCTAAGTCTAGGATACATATGATTGGTCAGTGAGGAGTAAATGTCATTATGACCCAGTACACAGCCTGTTCAGCCAGTATGTAGCTAGTTCTGACTAATAAGTTCTGTAGGTACAGCTAGCTACTGTAGCAGAAAGGGAGAAAATGGTTGTTGCTAGGGCAGGGTGTCCTTGGACTGGGGAGAAACTACCTGGGAGAGTGTTTTGAGGCTAGAGAGAAATGTGATTTTTAAAGAGAAGTGTGATTTTAGAATTGGGGTCTAAGAACACACCCCCAAGCACCCCATCACTACCACTGCCTTTGAGATTGAACCCTGTATTCTCATATGTGAGAATGTGCCTCAGGTTCCTTGGGGGGAAGGGAAGATATGTTTATACCAAGTGTTTTTACTATGCCGTCTTAGTAAATGCTTCTGCTAAAAGCTAATTAAGTCTATTGGCTATTAATAAGAATTCCATTAGAACTTAAGAACTAGCAGCCATCCTCAGGGGGACCCAAGCCACAAATGAGAGTATGAATTGGAGAAGTAGCTTCCAGAAAGATTATTTTTACTATTATCTTCAACATGGTGTTGTAGAAAAACTCAACATGTCCAAAACTAGTGTACTGCCATGTTCTTAGTCACCTAGGCTTGCAACCTAGGTGTCATTCTCAACTCTTCACTCTTTCTTACCCCCACCCCTACCTTGGAGTCAATCAATGGTTAAGTTCTATCATTTTCATCTTCATAACATCTGTCCTGTATTCTCTCCATTCTCCTCTACTGCAATGATCACACTGGTGCAGGTGATCCTCATCACCTCATCCTAGACTATTACAACAGCCTTCTGGTTGTTCTCCCTACCTCAAATATCTCACTGCCCCAGTCCATTATCCTTTCAGCTATCCAAATGATCTTCTTAAAGCACAAGTCTGCTTCTACCTAATAAATTCCAGTTTATTTACCATTTGGAAAACCTCTTTCGTACTTTAGGCCCCCAGATGACCTCATAGCTATGACAGGCATGCTTTAGATGGTGGATTTTGTAGTATATGCTCAGGAGAAATGACCAAGGAGTTCTTTCTCCCACCTCTCCCCTTTTAATTTTGGGTTAATCAGTAACACAGAATGAGGAATCATGGATACATTGCAATTTGGGTCAGGATATAATTACAATATATTTTTTCCAAAATCACCCATTATCCAAATTTCTATATTACTTTTGAGTACACCATCATCCTTCCAATCACAAGGTTCTCACTTGCTTGGTGTTATGGTCAACTCCTCTCTCTCCCTTATCCCATAAACATGTATCCAATCAGGTGTTGAACTGTATTGGTTCAACTTCCATTTCTTTCCCATCTATCTCTTTCTCTTTTCACATTGTGTGAGAAGCTATTATTAATTAATATAATATATATAGCTCTCACTGTGTGAGAACTATTATGGGATTAGAGAAGACCAGGGTTCATTTTCAAAAGAGGATACTGAAGCAAAGAAACCCTCTTCTACTCCAAAGATTAATGCCAAATGGTCACCTGCTCAAAAAGAATTCATTAACTAACTTAAAAGAGACTTTAAAAATAAAATGAGAAAGATTGAGGAAAAACTGAAAAGAAAAATAAGATTAATCCAAGAAAAACAAAAAGATTATGAAAAGAAAGTCAACCAGTTAGTAAAGGAGATCCAGAACCTTAAGGAAGAAAATGACTCCTTGAAAAATCAGAATTGGGCAAAGGGAAGCCAGAGAAGTTATAAGACATTGAAAAATTTAAAAAACAAAACATAAAGAATGAGAAAATAGAAGAGAATGTGAAACATCTCAGATAAACAACTGATCTGAAGAACAGATCAAGAAGAGAAAACATGAGTAATTGGATTACCTGAAAGCAATGATCCAAAAAAAAAAAAAAAAAAAGAATCAATACCATCATACAAGAAATGGTACAAGAAATGGTACAAGAAATAATTAAAGGAAATTGTCCTAAAGCATTAGAACAAGAGGGGAAAGTAGAAATAGGAAAAATCCACCAATCACCACCTGAAAGAAATCCTACAAGGAAAACTCACAGGAATATTATAGTCAAATTTTGAAACTGCCCACGCAAGAACAAAATATTGCTTGCAATAGAAAAAAAAACAATTTACACATGACAGTACCACAATTAGAATTACAAAACCCTAGCAGTGACTAGGTCTTGGAACACTGTATAGTGAGCAAAAGAACTGGACTTACAGCCGAAAATATCATACCCAGCAAAGCTATGCATAATTCTGAATTGAAAAAATGGATTTTTAATGAATTGTTAGACTTTCAGAACTTTGTAAAAAAAAAAACAAACCTGAACTCAGTAGAAGATTTGACGTACAAGAGCCCAAAGAAATATAAAGTACATACCAATGATCAATTACAAGGGACTGTTTACTTTTTAAGTATGTAAAATGTAAAACATAAGTCTCAGGCTGTAGTTGGCAGTTATGTAGTTTATAAGAAAAACTGGGGTAGACCTCATCTGACTTCATAAAGTCTGTTCAAGGACAGCTAAAAGAGTAATTAACTTATACAAACAAGGTGTGAGATGAAGCACTAATACAGAGGAATTAGAAGGAACTGTTTTGAAAACCTGCTTTCATTGGAAATGGGTTCAAGAGGGAACAACACATAAACATGTAGAAGACTATAAAAGTCTTCTAAACTTAGAAAGAAATAAAAATCTAAGGGGCAGAGAGTGAGGAGAGGGTAAAGGAGGGATCTTAGAGGGGAGGGTGAAGGAATAGGTCAAAGGGATGTAAAAAACAATGTTTAAATTTAGGGGATTAGATTTAGGATAAGGGATGGATTGATGGAGGAGGGGTAGGTGAAATAAAAGGAGGGCAAAGGAGGGGGTAGAAGTAAAGCAGAGGAGTTAGGAGAGATGGGAAAAAAGAGATCTGTACAAACAAAAACAAAGATTAGGAGTAGAATCTCTCAGGGAAAGTATATGTTAATACATGTATGTGTATATATATATATGCATATGTATGTATCAATGATCTATATATAAATATATCCATGCTTCATTGTAGGTGAGGTGAGGGGATGAGAAGAGGTAGAGATCAAAATAAAAAGTGTACAGCAGAGAACTAAAGATAACTCACAAGGAAGCAAAAAAAATGGACAACTTTCAACATAATGCATAGTATTTAATGTATACGCTTTATTGAAATGGAAAGTTATTGCTATATATTCTGAATCCTACATATATTCTGAATTCCTACATTCTATTGTGCACATGACATGTTTTTTATTTTATATTTAAGTTTAAAATATATTTCCTTTACTTATTATGTATTTAAGTTATAATATTTGTCTGAAATTAATTTTTTTTTAAGAAAAGAAATAGTCTTTGGTTTGTTTTGAAGAAATCCTTGATGAAGTTTCTTGAAGTGTATGGACTCTGACATGTGATGCTTGCTTGGTAATGACTTCTGTGGAACATTTTAATATGAATTTAGATAAGTAGATGTCATCTTCATTTTTTAAAAATTCGACTAAGATCAAGCAGCATGGCAATATATTGCTAGGAAATACTGGTGCCAATCATTGATGAGGTTTCGTTGACCACAGCTATTGGAAAACTTTTGTGTTTAAGAAATCAAGTCACAAATAGTAATAGGTTCTTCAAATAGTGGCTATAATAGCAAATCTAGGAATAGTATCGAAACAAAATCAAACAAAAACTCTTTGACAACCACCAATTCCTCTCTCTCCATCGTATGCAAACAGGACAATCGGCAATATTAATAGCATTTTCTCTGGATATAAATGAGAGATGGATGTGCTCACAAAGACATAACACTAGAATACATAGCCCCAGTTATTTATCTTGGGCTTCTGAAATTATTTAGCTTACACAAATCATCTTTATAGCTTTATTTTTCTTTTGGTCTTCTTACTTTGGATTCTATAATACCGTCATCATTTACCATGACCTCTCTGATTCTTCTGTATTATATGGAAACTTTTGGTTTTATTTGGGATTCACTTAAAAAGAATACAGGGCTAATGTGAACTCCACAGCACTAATGGCAGTACAGGCATTAATGAAACCTTGATTTCATCTCAGCATGAGTATAGAAACAGAATGAGCCAATATCACTTACCACTTTACTCATTATCTTTCTTGGTTCTTCCACGAAAATCCAAGATTAAACTGTGATTGTTTAAAGGCACCAGTGATACCTCTGAGACTATTCTTCTTTACTTTCCTTCTCTAAACATCGATTTCTGCTGTTCTCAATTTCTTAGTGTAAAGGAGGGTTCATTGTGATTAAGTAGAAAAGATTCTCAAAGGGGATGGTAATGCTTAAGCAATCTGATGTGGGCTGTTGATGAAAGCCATTCCTGATGTGAAAACAGTTGTGTGCAAAGAAAAGTCATCTGAAGAGAGGAAAATTTCTAAAAGAAAACTGAGAGCTATTTTTGGGTGTAGCATGTACCCAGAATACAGAATATAAGCACCTTCAGGGCAGGGACTGTTTTATTCGTTGTCTTTATATCTCTGGCATTTAACATAGTGCTTGGCACAAAGCATTTAATAAATACTTGTTTTATGGAGTTGAATTAAGGGCAACTTGGTGGCATACTGGATAGAGTACAAGGTCTGAAGTCAAGAAGACCCATTTTCCTGAGTTCAAATCTGACCTCCAATACTTACTGGCTGTGTGACCCTGGGCAAATCACTTAACCTTGTTTGCTTCAATTTCCTCATTGGTAAAATGAGCTGGAGAAGGAAATGGCAAACCATCACAGTGTCTTTGCCAAGAAAATCCAAAATGGGGTCATGAATAGTTGGGCCCAGCTGAGAAAACTGAACAACATTGAGCTGAATTAAATTGAACCTAGGAATGGACTCTCTTATGAACTACTTTAAATGCCAAGCAGGAGAGCTTATAGCTGATACTAGAAGCTTAGGGAGCCATTGGAATGCGTTGAGGGAGGGAGTGACACCATCAGACCTGTCCTTTAGAAAAACCTGTTGGGTAGTTGTGTGGAGGACTGATTGAGAAGAGGCAAGATATAGGTCAGGATGGCTGGAGATGCCAATTCACTTGCATGTTATGGCATCTCCTTCCTGGTGTCATGGTCTTCTTCAAGAATGATGGACAAACAACCACAAAAATAACTGAAGAGAGAGTTCAGTGAGAGAGACCAATTAGGATGGCAGTAGTCCAGAGTTGATAAGGATCTGACTTAAGGTGGTCCCATATGAACAGAAAGCAAATGCATCTGAGGCAATGACTTTTTTTAATGGCTTTCTTCTCACATATTGTTTCTTATGAATTATTACCCCCCATTATTTCTATTCCTTCTCTGCTTTACCTTCTACTTTGGAGGGCTAAACCTGTCACAGATCTATGCAGGCAATTTTCTCCTTTCTACCTACCCCCAACCCTCACCTCCTTGCAATACAAAGTTCTTTTGATTAGATAAAGGGCAAATATTTTAAAATAAATTTTATTGATCTTTTCGGTTTCTTATATTTCCATGGTTATCCCATGTATCCCGCTCCCTCTCCTTCCATCCAATATGACAAATAGTAATTTTTTTTAGAGAGCAAAAAAAAGTTAGTGCAAGTGATCAATTCATTTAAGAAGCTGAACATATGTGCAATGTGTAACATCTGTCAACTTCCCACCTCACAAGAGAGTAAATTGGAGGAATCTTGTCATCTCTTTTCATGTGAGTTGCATTTGATTATAATTTTGTTACATTTAGGTTTTTTTTATTTTGAACTTATGAAACAAAACAAGCATTCCCATAACAAGATGGAATGGGGAAAGAAGAGAATTGCGTATGAAACTGCAAATCTATTATGTATAACTTGCTATTCCTTTTAAATATACAAAAAAGTTATCATATGACTTTCTTTTTCCCCCTCCTTCCTTTCTCTGTCCCCTCTTCACTACATTACACACACACACACACACACACACACACACACACACACACACACACACACACACATACACTCACACACAAGCACGCTTGCATGCACATACACACATACACAGGTTCTTTCTCTGGATGTGATGACATCTTCTTTCATAGGACCTTTGTAGTTAATTTAGGTATTTACAACGGTCAGAATGTCTTAGTTGCTCAAAGTTCTTCTTAAAACAATATTGCTGTTGCTGTATACAACCTTCTCTTGTTCTGCTCATTTTATATTTCGTTATTTTGTGGAAGTCTTTCCATGTTTTTCTAAAATCATTATGGCGGAGTAGTATTCTATCACAAACATACACTGTAACTTGTTTGGCCATTTCCCTATTGACAGGCATTCCCACAATTTCTAGTTCTTTGCCACCACAAGGAGAACTGCTATAAGTATTTTAGAACATGTAAGTTCTTTTCCTTTTTCCCTAATTGTCTTGAGAAACAGAGCTATTAGTGGTAATCCTGAGTCCAAGAATATAGGCAGTTTAATAATCCTTTGGGTATAATTCTAGATCACTCTCCAAAATGGTTGCATCAACTCACAGATCTACCAACAGTGAATTAAGGTCTCAATTTTTCAACATCTCGTCCAAGATTTGTTGCTTTCTCCTTGTGTCATTTTAGCCAATCTGAGAGGTGTAAAATGACATCTCACAGTTGTTGTAATTTGCATTTCTCTAATCAATAATGATTTAGAGCATATTTTCATATGACTATAAATGGTTTTGATTTCTTCATTGTAAAACTGCCTGTCCATATTTTGACCATTTATCAATTGAGGAGTCACTCATATTCTTATAACAAAAGTTCTTTATACATTTGAGATATGAGACTTTCATCTGAAGAACTGTCTATAAAGTTTTTCCCCAAAGTTTTCTTCTTTTCTTGGCTACATTGGTTTGATTTGTACAAGATCTGTTTAATTTAATATAATCTAATTATTCATTTTATACCTCACAGTGCTCTCTATCACTTATTTGTTTATAAATTGTTCACCTATTCATAAATCTGATAGGTAATATTTTCTAGGTTCTTCATATTTTCTTATGTGTGTGTGTGTGTGTGTGTGTATGTGTGTGTGTTTGTTCTTCATTCTCAAAGAGGACCATGATAACAAGGTGATGACATGACTTGCTGTTGACTTTGATTTGAGTGGGGGAGGTCTGTGCATGGTCACCAGCCTCACTTTCTTCTCCTGAGCCATCTGGGTCCAGTGTCATGATATTCATCAGGATGACTAGAGATAGCCCAGGATGCAACGTGAGACCCTGGCCCTTTCAGGCTTAGGTCTTATCACACTCTTACTTTAAGTGAGATACACCCATTCAAGGAGTAGGCTTCTTTAAGTTACTCAAGGGATGGCCCCTTTAATTAAAAAAAATTATCAAACTGGGAGGGGAAGACCCTCACAGTTCTGGGTAAAAGTGAAACAATTGCTATTTAGTTATTACATCCACTTTATGCTAGATGGGTGGGGACTTGTTGTCCAGTCTATGAGCTCCAGTATCTCCCTTTATATCTAGGTCATATATCCATTTTGACCTTATATTGTTAAGTGATGTTAGATATTGGGCTATGTCCAATTTCTGCCAGACTGCTTTCCAGCTTTCCCAACAATTTTTACCAGATAATGGATTCTTTTCCTGAAAACCTAAGTTTTTACACTTGTTAAGCACTAAGTTACTATATTTGTTTGCTGCTGTAAATTGTACGTCTACTCTGTTCCACAGTTTCTGTGAAACTGTTTCTGTTTCTCAGCCAGTATCAGATAGCTTTGATAATTACTGCCTTATAATGTAGTTTAAGATCTAGTATTGGTAAACTTTCTTCCTTTACATTTTTTTATTAGTTCCTTTGCTTTCTTGATCTTTTCATTCTTTCAAATGAATTTTGTTATTTTTTTTTAGTTAAGTAAATTTTTTTTTTGGTAATTTAATTGGGATGACATTGAACATAAAGATTAATTTAAGTTAAATTTTCATTTTTATTATATTGACCCTGCCTACCCATGAACAATTAATATTTTGTTATTTATTTAAATCTAATTTTATTTGTATAAAAACTTGTTTTTTCTTTTAATGATTTTGTTCATGTAGTTCCTGGGTTTGTTTTAGCAGTTGTATTCCCAGGTCTAGAGTTATTTCAAATGGGGTATCTCTAGCTATCTCTTCCTGCAGAGTCCTGTTGGTGATATATCAGAGTGCTGATGATGCATGTAGGTTTATTTTATATCCTGCTACGTTGCTAAAATGATTAATTATTTCAATTAACTTTTTAGTTGAGTCTATAGAATTTTTAAAATATATCATCGTCATCTGCAAAAAGAGATTGTTTTATTACCTCATTGCTCATTCTGATTCCTTCTCTTTTTTCTTCTTCTCTTATTGCTATTGTTAGGAATTCCAATACAATATTGAATAATTTGATGACAGTGGGCATCCTTTTTCCATACCTCATCTTACTGGGAAGTTTTCTAGCTTCTTCCTGTTATAAATAATGCTTGCTGATGGTTTTAGGTAGATGTTTCTTATCAATTTAAGGAAAAATCCATTAAAATGTGTTTAACAGAATTGAGTGTTGTACTTTATCAAAGCTTTTTCTGTATCTATTGATACAACTATATGATTCTTGTTATATTTTGTTATTATAAATTATGTTAATAATTTTCCTTATATTAAACATTCCTGCATTCCTGGCATGAATCCTATTTGGTCATCATATATTATGGTACTTTTTTAGCTAGTATTTTATTTAGGATTTTTGTATCCATATTAATTAATGAAATTGATCTATAATTTTCTTTCTCTGTTTTTACTCTTCCTGGTTTAAGTATCAATACAATATTTGTTTCATAAAGAGGAATTTGGTAGGACCCTTTCTTTGCCTATTATTCCAAATAATTTATTTAGCATTGGAATTAGTTGATCTTAAAATATTTGATAGATTCACTGAAAATACATCGATCCTGGTGCTTTCTTTTTAGAAAGTTCATTTATTATCTGTTCAATTTCTTTTTTAAAAAAGATAAGTCTACTTAGATATTCTATTTCCTCTTCTCCTAATCTAGGAAGTTTATATTTTTGTAAATATTCTTCCACTTCACTTCAGCTGTTAAATTTGTTAGCAAGTAATCAGGCAAAATAACTCCTTATAATTTATTTGATTTCATCTTCATTAGTGGTATAGTTAACTTTTTCATTTTTACTACTAATGATTTGATTTTCTTCTCTCATTTTGTTAATCATATTAACCACTGATTTATCTAGTTCATTGGTTTTTCATAATACCAACTCCTAGTTTTATTTTTTCATTAAATGATTTATTATACTCAGTTTTATTCATTTTACCTTTAATTTTTAGGATTTCTAACTTAGTGTTTACAAGGGAATTTTTAATTTGTTCTTTTGCTAGTTTTCTAAATTATGTATCCAATTCATTGGTCTGCTCTTTCTCTTAACACTTAAAGATATAAAGTTTCCTTTGATTTTTTTTTGTTTCCTTTTTGATTTGTTTTTGCTGTACCCCACAGGTTTTCATATGTTCTCTCATAATTGTAATTCTTTTCAATGAATTGTTGAATGAGTCTACAATTTGTTCTTTAATCTCCACTCATTTTTTGAGATAAGATTGTTTAGTCTCCAATTAATTTTTTCTATGTTTCCATGGTTTCTTATTAAATAAAATTTTTATTGCATTGTGGTCTGAAAAGGAAGCATTTAATATTTTAGCTTTTCTGCTCTTAGCTATAAAATTTTTATGCCGCATATATGGTCAATCTTTGTAAAGGTACCCCTGAGAAAAAGGTGTGCTCCTTTCTATTCTCATTCAGTTCTCTTCAGATATCTATCATATCTAGTTTACCTAAGATTCTATTCACTACTTTGACTTTTTTATTTATTTTTTTGGTTACATATATCTAGTTCTGAGTGGTGAAGATTAAAGTTCCTCCACAATTATAGTACTGCTATTTATTTCCACGTGTAATTCATTTAACTTCTTTTAAAAATTTAGATGCATATAGGTTTAATATTGATATTGCTTTATTGTTTGTGGTACCTTTTATCATAATATATATATATATATACATATATATATATTCCCTGTTTATCTCTTTTAGTTAAATCTATTTTAGCTCTAACTTTGTCAGAGATCGTAGTTGTTACCCTTGCTTTTTTTACATCAGGTGAAGCATAATAAATTTTACTCTATACCTTTATCTGTGTGTATCTCTCATTTTTAAATGTTTCTTTCAAACACCATATTGTCAGATTCTGGTTTTTATCCATTCTGTTATTTGTTTCCATTTTACGGATGAGTTCATCCAATTCCCATTCAAAGTTAAATTTACAATTTGTGTGTTTCCCTCCATCCTATTTTCCTCATTATTTTTCTTCTCAGCCTCTCTTTTTACCCTATCACTCCTATAGTTTACTTCTAACTACTGCCTTCCTAATTTTTAAGGAATCTCTCCCTTATCCTCTTCCGTTACCCTCCTATACTTATTCTACCCACCCTCTAAGAGTCCTTCCCTTTTTCTCTCTCCCACCCTCCTTAAATACTTAATAGTAATTATTTCTCTTTTACCCAGGAACCCTGAGGGTCTTCTCCTCCCAGTTTGATTTTTTTTTTTGGTTAAAGGAGCATCCCTTGAGCAACTACTTTCTCTTACATCTCATTTGTAAGAGATAATTGCTCCTTTTTACCTTTTTCTACCCAACTTGGCTTTTTAGAATCACCCCATCATACTCAGCTCAACCACAACCTTTCTTTCAAACTACCCAAGTACTGATGACAGTCTTAAAAATAACATTTTCACACATAAAAAGTAAACAGTTTGACTGTATTGATTCTCTTATAATTAGTCTTTAATGCTTACCTCATATTTCTTCTGAATCTTATATGCCAAATTTTCCATTAAGTTCTGGACTTTTTGTCACCAAATACCTTTAGTTTATTAAATAGCCATATTTTTTCCTTCAGGAAATTTATTTTGGCTGTAACCCAGCTCATTGACTTTTAGGGGCTGCTAGTTCTTGTGTGACACTGATTGTGGTTCTGCAGTATTTGAATTGTTTGTTTTTCTTGTTGCTTGTTTCTCTTTGAAGCTTTCAAACTTGGCTCTGGTATTCCTATAGCTTTTCATCCTGGGGTCTCTTTTAAGTGGTAATCAGAGGTTCTTTCTATTTACTTTACCCTCTTGTTCTAGAAATTCAGGGCAATTGTCTTTATTATTTCTTTTAAAATTGTATCAAGATTCTTTTTTTGATTGTCACTTTCAGGCAGTCCAACAATTTTCACATTGTGTCTCCTCGATCTGTTTGCAGATCAGTCATTTTTCTGCCACGTTTCAGATTTTCTATTTTTATATTCTTTTGATTTTTTTAAATTATTTTTTGTGTCCCGTAACATCATTTACTTCCCTTTCCCTGATTCCAACTTTCAAGGAGTTGTTTTCTTCCTTAAGATTTTGAATCTCTTTTTCCATTTGGTTGACATTCTTTTCATGATTTTCTTAATTTTCTTGGGTTGTTCTTATTTTTCTTCCTAATTATTCCTCAGTCTCTAATTTAATTTTTAAGTCCTTTTTAAATTCTTCAAAGAACTCTTTTTGGGGTCATGACCATTTGATATTGCTCTTTA